>NC_073691.1:66557049-67157049 GCF_029784155.1 Uranotaenia lowii | reverse complement strand
GAGAGAGGTTAGGGTTTCGCTTAAAACTACCGGCAACTATCTTTGTCGTCTCAGCGGCTTCCGGTTTCCGTTTTCCCCCCGATCCAGACTTCCTGTCGACAAACGTTCCCCAAACACTTTAATTACATTTGTTACGGTTGATTTGGCAACTTTTAGCGATTTTGCCAGCTTTGCGTGCGAGTAGCTCGGATTTTCGCGATGCGCGAGCAAAATTTTGATACGCTGCTCTTCTTCCTTGGACGGCATTTTTTCAACTGAAGAGTGAATTTCAAAATCAAAATTGGGATTGGACCTGCTAAAAAGAATAAAGCTTGCTCTTTACTCTTACACAAATTTCCATAAGAATGACAGCTAATTGGAGTGAAATCGGAGTGAAGGCTATTGCTTTCTCAGCGGTGTGTAGACTCGCTTTGGAAAGAATCATTCGGCTGATTTTTTCCGAGTATAACTTGTTATGTGCAGATTGATTTTATCTTCGTTCCAATCATGACGCGATTGCACACAAAACGAAGAGAACAGTTCCGAATTGATGGCTTCCATGCCTCGCAGGAATAAAATCACACCAACGAAACAACAGAACGAAGCTTACCGTACACGAATGCTCAAGAGCGATCGTTGCCCGACGGACCGAGTTAACATTCCTCGCACCCTTCTCTCGCTCGTTTCCCGTTCCCTTGTATCTATCAATTTTAGCCACGCCCCCATGCGTTGTCCGATTGATGTGTTCGGCTGCCGAACGAAAACGATTTGTTTTTTAATTCGCAGAACTGTTCGTTTGCTTCGCTGATGTTTCCCCCGATTGCTGTTTACTCCTGCCGAGTTTACCCGAAGCTTACTTCCTGATGCTTTCCGAGTTGAACTTTAGATAGCATCATTGCAGATTGAGTTTAACGAAATAAAATCGTTCTGCAAAGAAGGGCAAAGTGCGAGTATGTAGACTCGCGATTTTAACATCTCTGTGCTTTCTCTGTTTAACACACGAGAAATCGTATACCCTGGTTGCGAGCGCGCCCATTGTCCATAGGAGCAACATTCTACACACATACACACACCTTCAAAATGAGGGGTGTTCAGGTTTTTTAAATGCAAAATTGAAAGAAATACGTCAAGTTGATATTGACCAAATTTTGACCGTATCACCCTTTAGTAATTAGTCGGACATCGTCCTATAGATGGGCAACATCGAGCCCGAAACCGGTCGACAAAAAAGGTAATTTTAAACCCTTTTTCGTTAAGTAAGAACGTTAAGTGTCGTGTCCTGAAATACGTCGTGTGTTTTGTGTCTAGTAAAAGTTCTTACGTGAGCACATATCATTTAAAATGAGTGAAACATTAGTTTTTGCATTGGGCTTGTGATATAGCTCAGTTGGCAAGTCTGTTGTCTCCTGAGCCGATGTCCACGAGTTCGAGCCCAAGAGCAAACATCGAACACAGTTGTACCGGATAAGTCTTTCAATAACGATCCGCCAACTGTAACGTTGATAAAGTCGCGAATGCCATAAAAATGGTAAAACGACTATAATCGAAACAAAAAAAAAATTAGTTTTTGAACAGATTCTAGTAATTTCATGATAACCAATGATCACGATCCATACAGAAGAAAAATATATCTTTTTGGGCTCTAGGAATCAATTATACCCATAACATACATTTTGGAAAACATCTTCTAAAAAAATTGAAAGTTTACTAATGCTTTGAAAACATGGCATTATGAAGTTCATATTATACTCTAACGATTGACATATTGGAAAAAATACTTTTATTAAATTTTTTCATGTGAGAAACATTTTAAAGTGATTAAAAAAGATCTTCAAATCACATCACTCGAAAATTAATTTATTTTATAAATTATTGAGCTGAAAGAATTGTTGTTTTGTTCTATTTGGCACATTTTTCTAGAACATTTGATATTTGTAAGACAGTATCGAGATATAGCGAAGAAATCTAGTATCCCCAGGGATCAAGTATCCTTATTCTCCCCGTAGGCAGACCCAGTTCTTTTTTGGCAACATTCGACTTTGGCAACATACGATTTTGGCACATGTGCCAAAATCAAACGGTTTTAGGAACAACATTACAATATAGTTTTCGCTATAACAGGACCAATATATGTGTTCTTGAATGTTGATAAAATATTAAAACAATATCATCAAATTAAAAAAAAGTATATACATTATACAAAAACATAAAATTTTCAAAAATTCAAAAGCAAATACAAATAAAAGAATAGCAATGACAAAAACATATCTAAAAAAATGCAAAATAACAAAAATATCAATTGTTTGTCATCATAAAAATATCAATTATGATAAAGACATCAAACCTTCTAAATATAACAAAAACAGATCTTTAAAGAAAATACTAACAATTATCAAGAAATGATGAAAAATTTATTTTCATTTTTTAAAAGGTTAATGTTGATGGAAAAAACCGTTCGAATTAGGCACGGTTCGATTTTGGTAACACAAAATTCTCGTGCGTGTAGTCAAAAACGAAAGGGACCTGTATTTCCAAAATCTTCAAAATTGTCGTAAATTCAGGCAGGAAAATTAATTGAAAAATACAATGTTCCTACTTTTCTGCAAGCTTTCATTTCGGAACCGAAATTAAAGGTTCTAATCCAGCTGAAATAGTAAAAACCTATAACATTCTCGAAACTACATTTTTCCTAATTGTGTATATGAATCAAATCAAATAAAATTAACTTTTAAGGGGGGAGTAGGGTCTAACGGGTAAAAAAACACCATTTTCACGAATTTTTTTTAGAGCTATCGTTCAAACAAATGTATTTAAATTTTTTGCATTATACAAAGCATTGTTAAAAGAACATTTAGTAATTTTTTTCGTAGAAAAATATTGAAAAATGAGCCGGTGACGGAGCACTTTCAAGAATCCCTTTTAGAAAACAGGTTTTGCGGTGGACACTGTATCTCAGCACAGAATCATCTGAAGTCAAAAAATCAGAGCAAAATATTTTTAAAAGATGTTTTTCTGGGCCCCAACGATTTTATTTAACTTAAAAAAATTGAAATTTTTGTGGCTGTTTGAAGTAAAAACTACGATTTTTCATGAAAAAATCCGCCATTTTTTATCTGTAAAATCTCCCCAAAGTAAAAAAAAAAGAAAATCGTTGGGGTTTGGTATTTTATATGTAGAAAATATGTTCCAAATTGGAAAAGAATCGGTGAAGTAGTTTTCAAATGACGATGTCCACTGACTTTAAAAATGTGCTTTCGAGAAAAACGCGTCTGAAGTTTCTGCTCTAAAAATTAAAGAAAGAATTTAGGGGAGGAGCGGGCTATATGCGCCTATTAAGCAGAACACTGATTTAATCAAATATCACATCGGATATGTGTACAAAAATTATATACACGTATGCAAGCACCTGTTTTCTATACAATGGAGTAATTTTTATGTTAAAATTTTCTTCTGTTTCCAAGAAAACGATTTTATTGTAAGTGTTGTCTAAAATGCCGAACCTCAAACCTTGAGGGCTAAATGCGCCTATTTATGTTTTGAACAAAATTTCTGTTTTTGGGCAATATTTCCGTATAATTTCATTGAAACTGCTAGAAAGTTATAATTTACGTACGACAAAGCTTAAGTTTTATAAAAATTTATGTGTATTATAATTTTATGGAATAAAACAAAAGTTAGGGTTGCCATACTATGGAGGCAGTTCATCCATGAGAAATACTTTATCAAATCTGTTTTTAGATCTTCAATTCTATCTTAAGATGTTATTCAGTGCTTAGATTTAAAGGTTCAATGATAAAAATCATTTATTTATTTTATTTAACCTGTTATTTTAGGATGGAGGCATTTTACAAACATGATGGGGGCATACAAAAACACTCTATTATTCCACTATATACTCATTATTAAACCTCCACAAAAGCTGAAATATGTTTAATTTCTTAAGTTCATTTGAGTAAGAAACAAAAACCATCCTAGTTTTTGTTTTAAGCTTCTTTACGTATAATTTTTAAAAGTCGAAATATTACATCAAAATGTATCAAAACCTTGTATGATTTTTTAAATTTTTTTGAGTTTGTAAATTCATAAAATTCTTTCTTGCCTTATGTTCTAAGCGTATCACCCTCAAAATGCATTGATCGGATAAGCTGTCTAGTCAGCCATTTCATCAAACAGCAGTAGGGTCATTTAACCCGATAGGCCCATTTAGGAAACCTTTCCCCTATTTTTTCAACTCACACTGAATCGTCGATTCCTGCTCCATAAAGTGCGTTCGCTGCAGCAATTTCGTTGTCTTTGGCTTCTTTTTTTGTCAAGTCTCTGTCTTATTCTGGCTTCTTTACTCTGCATCTGAGCTTCTTGTTCGGCCTTGGCTATCCGAGAGTTGTCCTCTTGCAGTATTAGGTAAGAGGAGATAAAGGCCTATAATTTTTACAGTTTTGCTTCGATTTACTTGAAAATTTGACACAAAATTCTTGAAATAAGAACAATAAGAAAATAAAAAAAAATCGATTTTTAAAGGGTTAGACCATACTTCTCCCTTAATTCTATTAGAGGACGAATGCTAGAGAAGCTCGAAACGTCTGGACAACTGGTAAAAACGTTTTAATTTCCTAAAACTCGTCGAAAAACGTCGATTAGATAACATTTAATTTTATAATACCCAATAATTGAATCAACTATAAATGTAATTAAATCAACTTTTTTATATAACTTGAATAATTGAATCAATCATACAATTATAGTTGAATCTATTATATGTGTTTTTGAACCCACAAAAATAATCCGATAATCTATTGTATATATATTTTATGTATAGTTGAAAGTTTGATATTTACAGTTGATCGAGAATCAATCAGAAATATTATTGAATATAAGTGGATTATTGTTAAAAATACTACACATTATCCGTGTTGTTTCACCAACACTTGTCAGTTTTGGGAAAATTAACCTTAAAACGATCATGTGTGTAAACCGGCTTCCCGTTTTTTGTACCGAGAGTTTTTTTTTGGGTTTATTATTTCGTCTCATCTAATAATAATAGGAATATTCCATACCTCCTTACCAATATGAATAAATGCTATCGACCTAAGTCGACGTAAGTTAAATTAGACGGAATTTTTTGCCCCGAAAGCTTTTGGTTAAAACTGTTGAGCTCATTGTCACCGAAACATTGTGTCCCTATCAGACAATTATACCAAAACATAAGCTTTCTACATTGCCTGGATTTATCCAAGTTTTCACGAATACTTATTACAAAATTTGGGAAAAGTCGAGACCGATTTCATTGAATAAAGTCCGGATTTTGCCCGGATTTCTTCACTTTATTTGCCAAATCAAACAGAAAAAAACAAATTCTGTTTTAATTGTTTTTTTCATTTGTTCGTCTAAAACTGAATTTTTTAACAGTTTTATACATATTATCATGGAAGGTTTTTTGGAAACCTAAAATACAATTTAAAATCTGCTGATGAGTTTTGATGGTAATTTTTTTTTCAAGTCTTCGTTCTTGATTTTTGTTGAGTTTTTCCTGGGTTTTGACAAATTTTTTTCAGAATTTTTTCTCGACAATTTTGAAATCAAATGCCTTGCTTTTGCCAGCTTTTTAGATAAAATAGTCCGTATTTGTCAGGCCCGGATACGTGCTGGAAAAATTCTGGTAACCTTACCATAATACTAGTATATCATTTTTTTTTATTTCATAATATCTTTCAAGAGAATCAAATCAATCTAAAATCATATTTGCAAAGAAGATTTTAATATCAATCGTTTTTTATAATGTACTTAGAAAAATTGTTGTCCAAACAGTGAAATTTGCATCAACGATTGTTCCAAATTGAATATCTAAATAACAAGTAGAATCTCAAATTGAGGATGTTTTAGTAAACTCCGTCGATCGGGACCTTTTTCCTGTTCGGCAAAAACAACACAAATTGAAAAGCATAGCAACATAATTTCAGGTATCAGAAAAGGGGCAGGCTTAATAGCGGCACGTGATACCATGCATAGCCCACTTCATGTCCACTTTCGTTCTCAATTACTCTCTCCAAGGGGAAAAGAACTGAGAGCAAAGCCTCTGACATTGAAGACCACGTTTCAAAGATAGAACCCTTCAGATAATCGACACTCGAGTAAGAGGATCTACCTACAGGCTTTCACTCGAACATACCATATCAAATAGTCAGTGGGATTCAAATCCGAACTGTTCGAAGGACAAAGATACATCAGCTAAAACGTCATTTAGAGGTTATTTAGAGGTATGGCACGGGCTCCATCTTGATCGAAAACAACATTCTTGGATTCACCTAAGTTTGCACGGTAGAATCAGATTCTTCAGCATTAACTTTTACAAGATCTTTTATGAAAACAGGAGGCATCTTCAATCCATTTGAAGCAACCGCTTCAAATACCATGACTCCGGCGGGATGCTTAACAGTAAAAAAACTTGAACTATACATTATCTGGAACATCCTTAGCCTTCTGGGATGAAATATACAGGTCCGTACGTGAAATGGGCACCAGATTAATCGAAACAGTGCGTGCAGGCAGACAGTGGCCTTCCACAGTCGCTAGATGGCGTGAAGCAAACTGGTCAATATATCCAATGAGTGCATCTTGCCGTTATAGCGTATACTGTAATACTGCATTGTTCACGCCAATTGATAGATGAAGGTTTGAGCTAATACACCTGTTTACAAAAAAATATTTTCAAAAATCGTCAAAAACAACCCAAAACAGACTCCCCAAAATTTTCGCATTTTTTCTGGGTCATAAATAAATACTATAGGAGAGTTTACATATTCTTGTATGGTGTCTTACCAGTTTTTGAAGGCAACTTGGAAGATTGCGGCGAATGCGATGCCAAAATATATTCAGTCCAAAATCAGCCCATAACTTTCCCCAATACTATTCAAGGACAGTTTTCAAGAGGGCAGCTTGGTCTTACATGTCGATACTGAAACTGGAATAATATTACCCCCAACTGAAGCCCTGACCCGGAATGTGGGCTGTTGGCAGTCATTGAACTGGAGAAAAGTGTCATAGGTTAAAGCACGCAAAGGAAGGGTCGGATTCCGGACAGAACTCGGCTACCTCAATTAACATTAATTACCATTTATCGCCCCGCATTTGTGGCCAATGTGTCCTACTCATGGCACCGGTCATGTCGTGCTGCTGCGTGCTTCAAATTGTTGCGTAGGCTTACGCTCTGGCCGGAAACATAACAAGAGCCCTGCTCGGATGTTGATGCTTTATAGCACCGGAAACTCTCTGGTAACACTTTTGGCATCGGTATCATTTCCAGAAGGAAATTGTTTACCCTCCCCTCTTGAACTGTGCTAACTACTTGAACTTGATGCTGGTCCGCTGCCTGGTGGTTGCAAATGAACACCCTCTAGCCAACCACAGAAGGAAGTCATTTAGGAAAAGAGAATTGAGACGAGCAAATAATTAAAATTGAAGACCGTAAATTTCATACCTTTCCGGTTCAACTTCACCTCTCAGCGACCGCCCACCGACCACCAGAATAAACACCAGAATTTATGTTTCATTAAGTGTAATTAACCGAATTCTTCAGCAGAAAAGTTTTTTCCTAGTTCAAGGCCACGAGTTTCCACTTCTTCGACAGTCCAAATGCCACCCGTTCACCGCGTTCAAATAATTAACTGGATATTTTGGGTTATTTTCTTCTCGGACAGAGAGCACTTGAACGATGAAAGTTTCCCTTTTCTCTCTGTCTAGTAGTATCAAGAGATGGTTGGTCTTTCGGAAAATGGTATCCATTCCGTGCACCATCATCAGGACTTGACCCGAGCCTCACTTCCAGTAGAATTCCGTAGCACTCAGAACAGAAACCTTCGCCACGTGTTCGGCAAGTCATTTCTTCGAGATTATCTTTCGTATGGCTCCCGGCCGTTTCCTTTCAACATCAAGTGGCAAGCTTATCTGGCAGATTGTTTCGATTTTTGTGCTATTTGGACTGCTCCGCTAGACCGGGCACGTCCGCCCGAGAGGTGCCGGAAGCCGAGTTTACTTGCACCGTTTCGTGACTTCTTCCGGCGGGCGGCCGGCTGGAGCGTCTCGTTCGTGGTACTCCATTCGGATTATTCAAATATCCCACCAATAGAGCTCTCCTTACCGGGGAAGACGCTAGAGCCGGATGGGGTCGGGGCAAGGCTGAGCTGTGTAGGAGGGGACTGACAAAAGAACAGTTGGACGCTGACGGCCACCATATAACAAAGCAGTTGACCCCGGCTATAGACTGCTCTACTCTACTCTTCTCATACATCTGTGTCTATAGGCGAAGCTTCCATATCACAGAAACGGCACCGAGAGTAGCAAAATGGTGAAAGTTTTTTGCACCGGGTCGAGCTAAGGGACCGACGAATGACGACGACGACGTCGGCGTTGCCGGAGTTAATGGGAGAAAACTTTTTCTTGCCTGCCGAAATGACACCCCGTTGATGGCGATGGTATGGCATGAAAATTGGGTTCTATTTATTGAAATTCAGTAGAAAATTTTCTCATTAAAGATCTTTTGAAACCAGAAGCAGAATCATAACAAAACATTATTATTTATTTTCAAAAAGCTTTCCTGTATAGAATCCACGCTCCTTATTTTTCTTTAACTCAAAATATTTTTGGATAATGAGAAAGAAGGAAGTTTACATTTTGAATAAGTTACATTTCGAATGATTTATAACCGCTTTTTTTTTTTTAAATAAACTTGCTTTTGGAATGACGAATGAACAACTATATAGAAAAAATAAAATTAAAAAAATGCTGTTGTTGAGCTATTGAAAATACAGATTGAAACATTAAAAGTGAAGGATTCATAATAGGCAAGGATTCAGAAATAAAAGATATAGGAAATAATATCAGATTACGAAATTGGATTGCTTTCGTTTTTAAACTGCTTATTTAATCGAAAATCATATTTTAGAAACAAGAATCATTGTAATTCGTTTTTTCACAACTTTACACTTTAAATATACTATTTAGTTTATCAGAAAGAATAACAGATTACAGGTAACTTCCAAGTTACCAAGTTACTTCCAACATCCAGGTTACAAAACATTTTTTTTGATCAACTTGTTCAAAAATCATAAGAAGGTACTTGAAGGTTCCGAATAAAGACTTTCAGAAAAGTTATAGCCTAGAAAAGATGCTAGCGTCAAATGTTGGGATACTTCAGATATAAAATATTTAAACTAAGAATGAGGGATTAGAATTTATTACCAGGTTAGTAATAAAAAAATCAGTTTCAAAAGGGTGTTCGGATCAAAAAGGGGTCAACTTTAAATTGCCGTATTTTTTTCTAAAGCATGGATCACTACAAATCTGGACGCATTAAAACGGGTCTATCTCGGAGCTATGTAAACGAAATCAAAATGTTTTGAACTTAAAATGTAGGGTTTATTTGCACTTTAAAGGAAAAATAATAAAAAAAAATATTCCGACGTTATTTTGATGAATTTTCGAACTTCCGTCGAGTACCACTCATTATAAATTGGACACCCTATTCGCTGACCTCAGCGGCCATTTTGTTCCACAATCTCTTCATCTCTGTTGCATCCCGAGTCGTCAGACCATTCTTCTTCATCGTCCGCTTGACAATTGCCCAAAATTTTTCGATAGGGCGAAATTGAGGGCAGTTGGGCGGGTTGATGTAACTTTTTTGGAACAAAACGAATCGTAATGAAATTTTCAGCACTGATAGAGAAAACATTTCCCAACAAAGTACTGTCAAAAAATTCTAGATCCGACAACTAGGAGCGCTATGGTATAATAAACAGTGCGTCTAGATTTGTAGTGATCCATGCTTTAATCATTCACATAAAAAAACCTGAGCATCCCTCATATTGTAGGTGTTTGAGTGTAGAATGATGCTTCTATTAGGTTTTCGACATTAGGTTTTAAGTTTTCAAAATGGCGTCCAAGCAAGGGGAGCTAGGAATCAGAATTTTGTACATGCAGCGTGAAAATCCAAACTACACGCAAGCAGAAATAGCGAAATCGTTGAATGTGACTTAATCAACCGTCCCCAAAGTAATAAATGAGTTCGGGAACGTATTTGAACGACTAGGAAGCCAGGATCTGGAGAAATCTAAATTCTGGAGCCGCAGTGACGAACAAAAAATTGGCTAGAACTTTCAAGCGAAACTCCAATTTCTCCGTTCGAGATGTCGCTAATAAGTTGGGAATATCGTCCACAACCGTGCATGAAGCTTAAAAACGATCCGGACTATCGTCTTATAAGAAGGTAGTGACTGCTTATCGCAATGAAAACCAAACCTTAGGCGGTAGACATTTTCAAGCATATTAACTAAACTATCAAAGTTTTCCAAGAAATGTTTCTGTACCTGAGGCTTTAAAGCGACCTTTTCGTTGCTGCCTTTACTGAAGAAACATGACTTGTCTGTGCTGTTCTGGCCGGATTTGGCATCCTGCCTTTATGAAAAAAGGCCATGGAGTGGTATGCCGCTAACAACATTCAGGTCGTGCCCAAGGATAAGAACGCTCCCAACACACCTGAATTTGTTCCAATCGAAAAATATTTGACGATATAAGCAGAACCGTAAGATAACCCAAAAAACTGTTAGCAACGAGAAGCAGTTCACAGCAAACTGGCGTTCTGCGCCAAAGCAAGTGAATAAGGTGACTGTACAAAATCTAATGGCACGCGTCAAACCAAAGTCTCGCCAATTTGAACTAGGTCGACCGGAATCTTAACTGAATATGTTTCCGTCTTTTATACATGTTGAGCTTCAAAAAGAAAGAATTTTTTTTCATAAAAAAATAATCGATTTACACGTAATTTATTGATCCGAACACACTTTACTATACACTTTAAAGAAGGCTCTTAAGCTTGGAGTCGTTTCAGAACTCAAGAGCAAAATTCAAAATAGGTATAAACTTAATATACAAAACAATGAATTGAAACCTAAATAAAATTCATACAATTTTTCTTATAAAATTATAAAACATTCATGAACAACTTGTAGCAAAATTCAATTTTTAACTTCTTAAAGTATCTCTGAAAGAAGAGGTTTCAATATTTCATTGCGGATCGGGGCTAACTCTATGCCAAAAATGAGCTGAAACGTGCATTGCGTCAAAGATGATATGATTACTTTCCCGCCTACTGGCATAAAGACTCGAGCTCTTGAGCAAAACGATGCATGTAGAGGTCATGCAAAACATTCAAGTGAAATAAGAAAAACATGTTGTAAACCGGAAAAACTTTTCAAATGAACGCTACGTGAGAATGTACATAAATTTTTGCCACCTTGAAAATCATTTGAAATCTATGTGAATTTCAGGTAGCAAACAGAGCTCGTGCAGCAAATAGAATTAACGTAGTTTTCATATGAGTTGCAAGTCAATTCCATTTGAAGCATACAAGGGGGGGATGATTTGCTCTGCAACTTGCGATTCACGTAGATTTCAATAGAATATTAACGTATTTTGTTTGCATACTAAAAAAAAAAGAATTTTATTTTAAATTTAAAGCAATTTCATTCAGCGGTAAAAATAAAAAAAATAACTTTTCATTTACACACACTTCACTATTTACAAAAATTTCACTTCACTTTTACTCACGATTTACGACACCGTGAAGAAAATTTCAATCGATGCGCCTCCGTTGCAGTTGCTTGATCGACTTGCAGCTCAAATTCCTCAATCTGTTGAAATTGCAAAAGATTGGAATAACAATCATACAGCAAAATATTTACTACTTACAAAAAACAGCTGCTAGATCACCAAAAAACCTTCAATTTGTCAGCGGATAGACCTCACCCACGCCATATTGAAAATTGTGTTTCTTCACATTGATTTTACGTGAATGGTCTATCCAGAGTTATGTGAACATCACATAGAATATACCAGATTCGTCTATACTTGGCGGACCACTAGATTTTCACGTAAATCGAATATGTCTTTGTTTTGACAGCATTCAGCTATGTGAATTTTACGTAAGAATCATGTGATTTTTTTCTAGCTCCTACGTGCTTCACGTAAATCAAGCAAAAATTCAGGTAATGAGTGGCTACGTGAAAATCCAGGTGAATTAAACGTTTCTTTTTCGGCTGAGTGAAGGAAGTTCTGCCTATCGGATAATTTATTCCACACTCAAAATAATATGCACGTAGGGGCTACGTGAAAAACTATATAATTTTTATCCAATTGATTTTCACGTAGATGCTACGAAATCGATATGTGAACGAGTCCCTATAAGAATTTGTGCTTCATGGAACGCATCTACATTTTACGTGAATTTTTAGTGAATTCATCGCAGTATGTTTATGAAAGCCACGGGGAATGTGTTTATTATCGGAATGAAAATAAGGGTGGTTTTTTTACTTCTTATTTTTCATGATGATTAAAAAACGAAATTTTATTATAAATAATCTTTATTTTTACATTCTTTGCACAATATATCACTAACACTACACTTTTTAAGCACTTATTTTTGGACATCCTGAAAAAAATGAAAAGTATGCATTAATATAAAAAGTATTATTCGAATAAAAAATATTTTACCTTGTCCGTTGTTCCGTGAATGGTGTTCCGTTCTTATTCGGAAAGTCCGAACTTATTTAAAAAAAAACATCGGAAGGTGGGCGTTGAACTTACAACATTCTTATGTTACTTTGCAAATCCGACTACATTATCAGTGTACTATCTGAGCCAGATGGAGAACGAAGTTTCGAGGAACAGTTTAACTGTTTGTTTTGATAACTTTCGGATATTAACCCTTACCCTTTTCTAACACCTAAAGAATTTTCATTTTCTCAGCATATCTTACTCGAAATCAGAACTCAAGTGTACCGCCTTAACAGCCTCTAGTTGTGCTAATGGCCGACCAAATAAAAATTAATATGAAATCAAGTTCACAAAAACAGGTGATCAAAAGTATTGACCTTTAAAAAATGTGCTGTTCATTAAACATATTTTGTTTTTTTTTTTTAATATCAGAAAATAACTGTTTTCACCCGTTATTATTCAATTTACATGAAGCTGTCACTTTTGTTAATCCAAAGGCTTAGGTACTTATACTAATGCCTGTGCAAGAGCCTAATCATGAAATAAAACGTACAGCGCTTGCTTTCTGACGCTTGGCCTGTGCACAGTGGCCCAAAAGGGCCTAAGTGTTGTTAGTCACTGCCTTATACGATAAAAATAAAAACATTAACTTTTATGTTTACGGAGTTAGAGACAAAATTTGTTCCAAGTTCCCAACGCACCAAAGCCCCTACGCACCATCTATTCATCGACTTTAAAGCCGCATACGACACAATCGACCTTAACGAGCTATGGAAAATCATGGACGAGAACGGCTTTTCCGGGAAGCTGATCAGACTGATCAAGGCGACGATGGATGGAACGCTGTGCTGTGTGCGGATTTCGGGTGAATTCGAACCGCACAGAGAGTTTCGACAAGGTGATGGTCTATCCTGCATGATGTTCAACGTGGCGCTAGAAGGTGTTATTCGACGAGCGGTGGGCGAAATGCGGGGCACGATTTTCAACAGATCCAGTCAACTTATCTGCTTTGCCGATGACATTGATATAGTCAGCACATCATCTGCGGCGGTGGAGGAGATCCACCGCAAACTGAAACGCGAAGCAGGAAGGAATGGGTTGATGATTAATACGTCCAAGACGAAGTGCATGCTGGCCTGCGGACCCGAGACTGACCGAACCCGCTTGTCCAGTAATAACAAGGTCACGATCTACGGCGACGAGCTGGAGATAGTCGAAGACTTTGTCTATTACGGCTCACTGGTGACCGCAGACAATGTCACCAGCTGTGTCATTGGGAGGTGAATTATCAGCGTAAGTCGTGCTTACTATGGACTCCACAAGCAACTGCGGTCGAGAAGACTTAGCCCTCGCACGAAGTGTAACCTGTATATGGCGCTCATTAGACCGGTTGTTTATGGATATTGCTCGAGGAGGACCTGCGTACACTCGAAGTATTCGAGCGACGAGTGTTAAGAACCATCTTTGGCGGCGTACAGGAGAACGGAGTGTGGAGGCGAAGGATGAACCACGAGCTCGCGCGACTCTACGGCGAACCCAGTATCCAGAAGGTGGTTAAGGCTGGCCGGATACGCTGGGCGGGACATGTTGCGAGAATGCCGGACGACTGTCCTGCAAAACAGGTGTTCGCTACGAATCCGGTAGGAACAAGACGAGCGGGGGCGCAACGAGCGAGGTGGTTAGACCAAGTGGAGCGTGATCTGGCGAACGTGGGGTGTCCGAGAAATTGGAGAACGGTTGTCATGGACCGAGTGAATTTTAGGAATAATGTTCGTCTAGTGTGAGACGGAAAACTATGAAAAAAATAAATAATTGTTCTAAAAACTTGTAGATATCATCAAAATTTGAAACTTTGCTGGTATAATGTGTGCTCTATCTCTATTCAGTCCAGATTTATAAAGCTTTTAGTTTAAAACATACCTACTTAAATTTTGTTTTTTAATATTTAACTAATGAAATAAACATAAATAAGATGTTCACAATATTTATTGAGACACTTTATACGCACATTTTGCGCTAGATCTCAAGTTTCTTCTACCTTTCCTTCTGTAGTTATCACGATTTCTAGTTTTAATTTTCCTTAATTATGCGAAATTCTAGGGTAAAATGAGACTAGTGGATTCATAATCAAAATACCCCATCATGAAGCTTGATTCAAGTACTACAAACTTAGCTGGAAACTATTTGTCTCCACCCGCCCGTTTTTGAAAACTATTGACATAAATTTGTTGAATTCTTAGTTTTTAACAAAAAAAAAGGTTCTTTTTTTGGGGATAGTAAGTGTAGCGAATAACTGATAGATCTGTTATAACTCTTCTTATAAATTACAAGTATCATTCAACAAAGGGGTTCAAAATTTCGTTCAATTAAAAACCACGATTGATGATGATTTTTTTATTTGATACCTATAGTTTTACATTGGATTAACTTCTTTGCATGTTATGTTACAAGCTTCGCAGTAACATACATTCTATCATGTTACAATAAAATGATATACCCAAGTGCTGTCGCTGTCAAACTTCACCATGTCTTTTCGCCCTTCTGGTTGGTTTTGGGTTCGGTTTTCGTTTGCCAAAGAAAACCCAAGTTGTTGCGATTTCTAACCAACCTGCTGCAACCATCAGCCCCAGGGAGAGGTCTGAGAAAAAGTTTCTTTTTTTTTGTGTAGCTTCCTTCTGTTGTATGTTCTTACTTGTGCACCATCAGTAGGGGAAAACTGTGCAAGACGCTCCAGCGGGGTAAGATGGCCTATGCCATTATTTAAAAAAAAAAAACGCAAATTTTTGGCTTTGAATGTTGTTTTTCTGCACTTTTCTAGTGGCAAACAAGCTCTTTTATAATTTCTTAGGTGAAAATTAAAGGAGTTTGTTCCTCGAAAACAGTAGGATTAATCGAATTCGCGTGAAATTTTTCATGGTTCATTTATAAGGTTTTATGGTAAACCAACATTAGCAGTCTGATAAACCTGCAGCTTTTCGTTTTTCCACTTGTATGCACTTTCGGATGACTATAAATATTTTGTTATATTTCAGAAACTTTCCACAAATTTTAAACTAAAAACAATCATATCAAAAATGGGGCAGAATGCGCGCAAGGCCACGTGTTTTACGGTCAAATTCTGAATCCATATACTTTTGAGGGGGCTTGTGATATAGCTCAGTTGCTTCCTGACCCGATATCTGTGAGTTCGAGCCCAAGAGTAAATATCGATCACAATTGTACCGGATAAGTTCTTCAATGACTGTCCACCAACTGCATCGTTGAAATAAGTCGCGAATGACATGAAGATGTTAAAACGGCTATAATCGAAACAAAAAAAATACTTTAGAGAAAAAAACGAATATCAAAACGAATGGCCATTCTTTTCATTTACTGACTCCCAAATTACGATAAAAACGCATCAAAATAACATTTTTCTTACTTGCTCAACTTGCTTGGCCTTCTACGATGTGTTTTTAAGCAATTTAAATTTTTTACAAATTAACCATCAAAATCAAGTTTTTTTTTCTTTTTAAAAAGACGTAAATCACATCCCTGCACCGTCATGAACGTTTAATTTGATTCTTAAATGATTGGTAGCGCTGTAAACAGCGTTTCTGCTCAACTGGTGCGTTTTGTCCAGTTTTCCCCTTCTAGGTGAGGTATCTATGTCCGGGGAGTTGATGTGCAAAAGCCATTGAGAAAACCACGGCACAAAAGAAGGCATGTGTCATTTTCAGAGTATAGTGTTTGCTGCTTTCTCTATTGTTTGTAGCACACGATCCATTTTGAAACAAATTAAACCCCTAGGAAATGTTGACTGTCCTGTCGGTTGAGAATGAATGGAAGAAAAGGATGACATTCTGGATCAATTCTTGAGGCCGCGTGGTGGGATACATTACTTGAAATATACTTGAAGAGTATTTCAAAGAACGTTCCCTGCTGCGCTGAAATGTATGGCTGACTTATGATTTCTACGAATATTATGAAACTTGCAGCGTATTTCAAGCGCCTTTTATGCTAATACCAGGGTGGCCACAGAACCGGGAAAACCGGGAAAACCGGGAAAAAACCGGGAATTGAAAATGGAACCGGGAAAACCGGGAAAAACCGGGAATTTAGACCAAAAACCGGGAAAACTAACAAAAGGAAACCGAAATTCAGTTTTGATTCTAAGATCAGAGATTCAACCCAAAACTCAAAACTTAATTTCCAAGTCAGAATTAAACAGTTCAAAAATGTGTGAAAAGATCATCATAAGTTTGGAATTTTTTTAAATACTCTCTGATTTCTCTTCAACTGCTTCTAAATTAAAAAAACTAACTAATTCTACCGGAACCCAGAGTTCAAAACAGCCTGAAAGAAAGATGAGTAATTCAAAAAGTATTTTAAAATTTGTTCAAGAATCGCACATCATTAAAATTGTTTAAAAAAAGCTATCAATCATATAAAAGCAAGCAAATTCAAGTTGAATTTTGAATCCAGAACTCTTTGTTGCATATTTGGAAATGTAGTGTTTAATTTAAGAGTTAAACACATGATAACCATTTTTATGCATGACACTGTGTTTTTTGTAGCTTAATAATAATATATTTGGCATCTCTCTAGTTAAAAAAGAAACCATCTTCTATCAAACTCACTGTTTGGAAAATTAACTTTTTTCGATCACTGATCATAATTTATTCAGAAAAATTTCAAATTACGAAAATTTAAATAAAATTTAGGAAAATCCAGTGACAAATTTTCCTTTTTTCATGAGGGTGTGTTTTTGTAGATAGAAGACATTATGTAAATTTTTCAAAAATTTTAAAGTGATTCAACATTGCATATTAAATTCCTCAAAATATACATATTTTGTTTTGAGTAAAGCATTTAAGAAATCAATCCTTGAATTTAACTTCTAAAAAAGAACCATGTCAATATAACAATATTAAATATTGCAATAATATTGATTATTTTTAGTGTATTTCTTTTTGATAGCACAAGTCAACCAAATTTACATTCTTCCGTTTGCCCGGGGGGTTGAAAGCTAATTTGAATAATTTGAGGGGACATATCCAAATATGCAGAATCGTTTTTTTTTCTGCTAGCTCTATTTTTCGAGAATAAAAGGTTAACTTAATAAATTTTTTAGCAACATTTTAGAACTTTGCTAAAATGATCAAATCGTAGGTTTCGAATCAATGATCAACTTTTTCGAAGATGTGCATAGTTGAAACCGTTGAAAATACTTAGGCGGCCTTTAAGTTTATTTTTCACAGTCTGTTGAAATATGAGAATTTAAGGTTATTGGACTTTAAGAATTTAAGTCTTTGATATCGAAAGCTCATAAATGTTCTTCAATGATGTCACAATGGCTACATTTTTTCTATTGCTTTTTTTAAACTTTTCCAGCATTGTTTCTTTGAATCTAGAATAGCTAGGTAATGTCTTAATCCTCTATCAAATGGAGAATGATAAATAGATCCGAAATCTCTTATTGTTTTTTTTTATATAGGGTTGTCGGTTTATTAGTTATCAATGATTTATATTATTCAAAATTTAGTAATTTTTAAATTTCAAAACTCAATATCACCAGAACTAGATTTGACAGAATCTGCAAATGATTCGATTTCAGGACGGCACAATGCAAATATCACAAAATACGTTATAACTTACTAACATACTTGGTTTTGAACTTTTATTTAAATATTTTAAGCATCATTCAATACTCAAAAACGTTGCAGACTATACTTATAATTGAAAAAAAATAACTGATTCTGTACATTATTCCAACAATTAAAATTATTGTAGATTTGAATTGAGTGAAAAAAGTAACAGTTAATTGTTCAACAGGATGAAATTATGTCCCGTTTAATAATAGTATTGAACGGAACATAATTTTTAAATGTTGAACTTTTTTTACTCAAATCACATCCACAATAATTTTAATTGTTGAAATAATGCACGAAATCAGTTTTTTTAAAGTTAAAAGTATAATTTGCAATGTATTTCAGTACTGAATGATACTAAAAATATTTAAATAAAAAAGTTCAAAACCAAATATGAGGTCGTATGTAGTAGAGGATTTACAATGTTTTATTAAAACCTAGTATGGCTACTACAATAAATTACATTGTTTCTTTTTAAAATTCTTTCAAAATTTGCAATTTCAATGTATCAAAATGTTATCTTGAACTCAAAATCAAGTATTATAGGTAGTTTATTTCGAGTATCAATCAATCAGCCAGCGGCTTTGGCGTAGTGGTTAAAGCTCAAGTCTTCTACGCCAAGGTTCATGAGATCGAATCCCGGTCATGGCATACATAGTACACTTTCGGTGGGTTGGTGGTTTTAGCATTTGTAAGATGCTAGCCATCATTACTTCGAAAGATGTACGCTTAGAGTTAAGGAAAGAAGATCTCTTCAAAGAAACATGAAGTTTCACTGAGATCCTATGTGTGTGTGCTCGTTTAAAAAAAAAAAAACAAAATTTAAGCTGCAAAATTTTAAATAACAATTCTACTACGCTTTGAAAGTCAAAAATAAATGTTTCTTATTTTAATCGACTAACGATACTTTTGATTTTATTATAATAAATTTAGAATTCATCATTTTTAATTCCTTTTGCGATTTTTTTAAATATTCATTTCGAAACTGAAATTCTTAAGTATTAAAATTTAAAAAAAACTATGGGTGAATCTGAATTTAATAAATGTTTCAAATTTTGTCTATATCTCACACTTTGATATGCTGTTCCAAAATCCTCAATTAGTTTAATAATAAGACTCTATAAGTTGTTGTCCATATTTTTCTCAAACTTTTGAAGTCAGAATTCAAGATGCAAAAACAATGTTTGGTGAATGGTTTCTAATTAGTTATTTATTGCAACAAGTTGCAAAAAGTTTATTTCTTCAGAACGAGTCGTAAAACTATCCAACGGGGTTTGCCGGGTTGGATAATTACGTCGAAGGCTGAAAAAATCGAGTTTTGCAACGAGTGGCATACACAATTTAATGAAAAATCCTTTTAAAACCCATTAATTGGCCTACAAGAAGTGCATCTTGTAAATTACCACATGTCAATGACTATACCAAATGACTGAAAATTTGCGATGAAGTAGATCGTGCACTGTACTTTTGAAGGTGAAAAACAGTTTGTATTAAACATTATCGCTTTTCGATAATTTTCTCAGTGTCTAAAAGTTAATTTTTTAGCACTGAATTGCATAAAACACAGTTATAATAACGATTGAAAAATTTAATACGAGTTTTTTTTGCAAATATTGATAATTAACTTTTTCAATATATTAAAAATCTGTACTGAATTCTAAAGAACATATTTTTAAAACTTAGCTAAAATAGAAGACAAGTTCTTCGTAAAATGATAGGGTCAACTAGAGTTATCATGCACAAAGATTACTCTTTTTTGTTCTTATAATTGTTCATAATTACCCAGGTTAATATTGGGTAGTAATAAGCACTGTTAAGATTCTTGTTACGTAAAAACTTTTTAGTGATGGCAATATTTCTAGAGGAATCTAAACATTACGTTTAGATACTATTTGTGGTCTTTAAAAATTTACTCTTAATTAGTCATAGGGATTTTTTGTATTCACAAAGGAAAAGGAATCTTGTTCTACAATCTTATATTCACAGATTTTAGAAACTGATAAACTTTGCATAACGGTTTATTTTCAAGGTCTTGACAGTTATTGGTATTTTAAACATCAAAGATAAGTATATATAATCAAATAATCCCTAAAAACAAGTGTTCAAAAATACTCCAGGTTTGGAAAATCAAGGGCAATTATAAACAATCCTCTGTGAATCAGGATGATAAATGTTTAGCAGCAATTTATAACACACTCGAAGATGCATTTATTACTGGCTGTAAATCGTCTGAAAACAACATTTTTACTGAATTTTCTGTAACAAGTTATGTTGGGAGTTATGTACATGATCGAACGCCCTCAAATCAATTTAAAATTCAAGAGACGTGGATTTTGTGAGCTGTAGTAACACAATTTATATCTGTAACACTTAAAAAAATATAGAATGTCACATGACGAACGATTGACTGAAAAGTCCTGTTTAACACACCATTTATAAATTTTTTGTAGACATGATTTAAGACCCCATAACGATTTTGTGTAGTATGTTTTTCTATGTGATTAATTTCTTAAATCGGAATCGAGTTCGTCTAAGTGTTCAATGAATTAAGTGTTATGAAACAACCAAATCAATGAAATAAGTTGAAAATTTTGCTATATGCCGGCGAAAATGGACAATCAAAGTCTGGAAAATCTTAATTTTTTGTTCGGAAAAACCGGGAAAAAACCGGGAATTTCAAAATGAAAAAGTTGTGGCCACCCTGTAATACATTTATTAGGATTGATAAATTTCTTAAAAACTCACTCTGAAGGTCTCAACCTGATGTGTAAAACTTTCTTGCCACGTGTGTATGTATGCTTTCCATACATTCTACCAGTCCATTATTCTATCTTTGAGCAAATCAAACTAGAAGTTTTCCTGTCTACCCGGAATCCGATGTGCAAACATTTCGAAGCTCATACAAAGTCATAATAGGAACGGAAAATGGATGGAAACCCGAGCAGCGTTTGCGAAGCTCCAATAACCTTGCTCCTTGGAGCCATCGAAAAAGCACCCCGAAACCGTTTTGAATATTCTATCGCTTCGTTAACTTTCAACAACATCATCATAAATTCCAACTCATTTGCCCAAAAAAAAAAGATGCCCAGAAGTCAAAGTTGTTGTCGTCATTTCAACCGGTTTACAATTCGGCCGCCTATCAGATTTCTAATTCCGATTCTGACCTTTGCCTTCGAGTGATTTGTGCGGGGGAGCTAGAAGACGGGAGTCAAGTAGCAGGAGAGAGGCTGTGGCGTTTATGGGGGGCTTTTATTGTGGTGGTGGATTTGGTCAAGTTTGTTAGGGTGCAAAAAAGGGTCAAGGGCGTTGGGTGATTGTATTTCGTTTTTCTGAGAAGATACAATCGAAGCTTTGACCTAAGTGCATTTTCCCCATTCAAATAAAGAAGAACGATGATAAAGTTGAACAATAATGTGCTTCGGTGCTGTAACAGTCTATTTTTCATTACCTGAAATGGCAAAACGACAAAAAAAGCATTTTTTATTTTGCTTAATTATTGAGTGTATTCAGCTCTGCATTTCACTCACAACTTCGTCTTAGAAAGGTTAAACAAATTAAATTTACAGAAAAAAAAATCAAGAGCATCATGTTGGACTTGGTAGGCTGTGGGCGAAGAAAGCGGACGAGATGTTTTTGACAGGGAAATTTGTTGTAATTTCTGATGTTTGTGGAATATTTGAAGGTGGAAGCATTTATGGTAGTTAAAGTTAGGAAAATGGAACCGACCGGACTCTGGAAAAGTTGCCCAGTAAAAAAGAAGACCAACTTGTTAGCTTTGGTTTCTACGAAAATGCGAATCCGGCAGTTTCTCCAACATCACCTGATCCAGTCAAGCAACGTTCCCAATTTTTTTGGTAACCGCATTTAGAACTACTCCTACGTCCTGAATTACCCGTAATCACTGTTTCCCTTTTTTTGGTGAGCTCGTTATTTGTTATTTTAATCTGTTTTTTTCTCTTTATGTTCTATTTTTACTTTGTGACCACAAAACCCTCTATAATCATAAGAAGAGTTTGGCAGGGAATTCTACGCTTCATTCCTCCTTTGTTCCTGTATCTTTTGGATTTTTCATCACATGGTTGGCCTGGCCATAGTAGTATCTGCAATGCATGTTCTATGTATCAGATACTATTGGATGTTCCATGATGCTCAAGTACGATTTTGAAACCACCTTACTCATTCCGGATGACGTTTAAACAGCTGATTTCTTCTAGGTGTTGTTGTTTACAGTTTAACTTAAAACTCTTGATATCGTGAGCTCCAGTTTCGTAGTTTTCGTTAAAATGAGAAGCACTTTCGGAAATGCGCAAAAAAATTGTGTACAAATGGTGTACTTCCCCCAACATTTCGCTGAGTCAGTTGGCGAAAATGAAAAAAGTACGCATTGGAAGGGTCCTAAATTCGATTCGGAAGTATGGAGAAGAAAGCAGCTTCGGGTACAAAAAAAAATCTGGACGAAAACGGGATCCAGTGGACAAAACTTTGGACCGGAAAGTCATGCGTGCTTACACCTGTAGGAAGACGGCCTCAGTTCGGGATGTGACTAAAAAGTGGAATCCCCTCTCAGCACCGTTCATCGTACTAAGGTAAGGTAGGACCTTAAGACATTGGCCCAGATTTGGCATTAGTTCACAACTCAAACGATACGATGGCTTGGTACCGATCCAACAAAGTCCAGATCGTACCGAAGAAGATGAATCCCCCAAATTGTGCTCTAGCGAGACCGATTGAAACTTTTAAGGCCAATACCAAATTATGGATTGTCTCATAGTTTATTGATCAAATTATCAAGATTCTGTAGGAATCGGTCGTCATACACTACATTTCTATCCTAATTAATAATGGAACTGCCATTCGGACTGCAATTCTCTTCTGTCGCCTCTCATAATTTCGAAGTAACAAATATTCACAAAACTCACCGTTTTCAACTTTCTATATACTGACAAAAGAGAAAAAAAACGGTGTAAACAATACACTTCTTCAGAGGCGAACCAGCCTGCGGCTGAAAACCTCTCAAATAAAGACAAAAAAAATACACTTCTAACTATCTCTATGCAAATGTTCAAACGATGAATAATTGTCTACAACGATTTCAAAGTGAAGCAATCTGATGTGAAACACCCTTTAATTTTGTTCTTCAAACTTAAAAATCGTAAAAATAAATCAATTTTAAGCTGAATAGATCGAATTTTAGAACGTTCAAATAACAGTGTATTTTTCCACATTTTTATGATTATTTCAATTAAAATGAAAAAAATGGTGCTCAGTTTGTTTACAGTTCTCATTGAAGATTCTTATGTTTTTTTTTAATATTCAAAAAAAGTTTTGCCGAAAAATGTTAACTATCTCCACATTTCAAAAAGAAAAGGGAAAAAAACTTGAATAGCTTGAACTCATCAAGCCCCGTACATAGATAAAAAAAATTCCGAAATGATAAAATAAAATCAAAAAAAGAAATGTTTGAACAAATCATTGAAAAATCGTCATAAGACACTATACGGTGACAAACACCTACGCAATCCGATTGTGTAACATATATCCGGATAGAAATTTTCATTCTATTCGTTCAAACATTTCTCATTTCTCCTCAGTAATAAACAAATTTGTGCGAGTCTTTTAAAGAACTTGTTAAAACCATTTCTTCAATTGTTGAAGTTAGATCCAAAAAGGAGATATTTGCAAATTCGCAATAACAAATCAAGGCGATTAGATTATTAGATCTTTAGCTCCTTTGAGCGATTTAAAAAAACGAACACGCCAATATAGGATTTCAGTGAAATTTCATGTTTCTTTGAAAAGCTCTAAATCAGTGATTTTCAAAGTGGTCCCTACCGCCCCCTGGGGGGCATTGAGAGCCTGCAAGGGGGCGGTGAAAGAGCTCAGAACTATCCATTGTTGCTGTATTTCTATACAAATTTGTTCAAAAATACTCCAAGGGGGGGCGGTAAGCTCTAAAATATCGAAACAGGGGGGCGGCGAGTAAAAAAAGTTTGAAAACCACTGCTCTTAATTCTACTTAAGACTAAAGCGTATATCTTTAAAGGGTTTAATGGCTAGCATCGTACTAATGATAACACCACCAGCCCACAGAAAGAGTAAAGGGTGATACGGTCAAAATTTGGTCAATTTCATTTTCAAGTTTAATTAGTATAAAATTCAGGAAAAATATTCAGTTAGGCTTCCTCTTTTCCAAATCCGAATTGCCGGGCCTTACGCTTAACCCCTGCCATCAGATTTTGTATAGCCACCTTGTTCACCTTCTTCGTCGCAGAAAGCCAGTTTGCCTTGAACTGCTGCTCGTCCTTAGCAGTTTTTTGGTCTTCTTTAGGTTCCGCTTGACAATAACCCAGTATTTCTTAATTGGGCGGAGCTCTGGCGTGTTGGGAGGAATCATGTCCTTGGGAACCACCTGCACGTTGTTGGCGGCGTACCAGTCCATGGCCTTTTTACCGTAATGGCAAGATGCCAAATCCGGCCAAAACAATACGGAACAACCGTGTTTCTTCAGGAAATGCAGCAGACGTTTATTCAAACACTCTTTCACGTAAATTTCTTGGTTGACAGTCCAGGAAGCTATGAAAATGCAGCTTTTCAAGCCACAGGTACAGATGGCTTGCCAAACCAGGTTATTCTTGAACTTTGACAGTTTCATGTGCTAGAAAATATCTGCTACCTTTTCCCTTCCTTTTGCCGTATAAAACTCCTGTCCCGCAAGCTGCTTGTAGTCGGCTTTGGCGTAGGTTTCGTCGTCCATTACCACGCAGTCAAACTTCGTCAACATCGTCGTGTAAAGCCTCCGGGATCGCGCTTTGGCCGTCGAATTTTGTTTATCATCGCGATTTGGAGTCACTACCTTCTTGTAAGTGGATAGTCCGGCTCGTTTTTGACTCGATGCACGCTTGTAGACGATACACCCAGCTTATTTGCGGCATCTCGGAGAGAGAGGTTAGGGTTTTGCTTGAAACTACCGGCAACTCTCTTTGTCGTCTCAGCGGCTTCCGGTTTTCGATTTCCCCCCGATCCAGACTTCTTGGCTGTCGACAAACGTTCCCCAAACACTTTAATTAGATTTGCAACGGTTGATTTGGCAATTAGCGAATTTGCCAACTTTGCGTGCGAGTAGCTTGGATTTCTGCGATGCGCGAGCAAAATTTTGATACCCTGCTCTTCTTCCTTGGACGGCATTTTGACAACTGAAGAGTGAATTCCAAAATCAAAATAGGAGCAACATTCTACACACACACACCCTCAAAATGAGGGGTGTTCAGGTTTTTTAAATGCAAAATTGAAAGAAATACGTCAAGTTGATATTGCCCAAATTTTGACCGTATCACTCTTTACTATGTATGCCGTGACCGTGACCGCGACTCGATCTCATGACCTCTGGCTTAGAAGACTTAAACGCTATCCTCTAGGCCACGGTCGGTAGTTTGCGATTTTAGCACCACTCTAATATGCATAACGAGTGTATTCAAAAAAAAATGCAATACTTCGTTTTGTGGATATTTTTCGAATGCATGGATGTAATTTGATGAAATGTTCAGCGAAGTTACCTAGTGATGTAATGATCCTACATCTGAAATTTTTTTTGACGTTCTGTCAAGTGGTTTTTGAGATAGCGTCCAATGAAAAAAATTATTGACATTAATTTTTGAGCAACACGTTCGCCATCTATAATGCATACAATGAACCACTCCTTTTTCAAATCAAGACTATTTTTGATCAAGTTTTCTGTTTCCTGAAGCTTGACCTTCTACATAACCCAAAATTTTAAATTTGGTCGAAGTTATAACTAATTTAGCCAATTGTCCTCCTTCGGCGTACAAACAACATATTTGACTATTTATCGCCTGAATAGCCTCTATGTGCTGATGGCCATTTAAATTATGTATAAATAAATAAAGTTAGGACTATTTATCACTCCACCACCGTTTTTGCGTAATGGTACGATTCCATATCCAACTTAAACAGAGTATAAACTTTGTGGGACCTTTTGAAGTGCCTTTCAGAGAAAACGGTCGCATTTGGAGGCAGTTTCTTGGTAGTTTAAGCCATTCGTCGTGTGAATCATTTTTTTCGTCTTGTTTATTTCCGGGAAATACAGGCTACACTATGTGGAATCCCGGACAGTCCATTTTAGGGTTCATCCGAGATTGATTCATCATAAGTCATAACTGACATTATTGATCTCTAGATACTACAGAGCTCAGTTTTGTTAGCGATAGCTATCGCTGATGCTGGAAACTTGCGTTTCAAAATGGCTCTCATGGTAAGAGAGCAAAGATACTGGGATGCCACAAACTTGTCAACGAAGAGTTTCTGGTTGGATACCTGCCAGGTGACCGCTAAAGAGGTCGTTTTGCTGTCCATTACGAAATTTTACTAAATATCTCCCCACAAGCAGTCCAAATATTTTGCGCACTAGTAGACCACGGTATTTTGTTTATTTTACCGGTGGGCAAATTTTCTACCTTGTTGAATATAGTCAGGCCTAATTATAAGTCAGCTAGACAACCCAGTGAGAAATAATTGACTTTTTTTGACACTTTCTTTATTCTATTTTCCAATTGCGCTTGAAAAAAATGTCCCACATTCCTCTGACCTCATAGAATCTATCATCTTCACTTTTATTAAAATTTTGGCTCACTATTGGATCTTCTACGACTTCTTAAACGATTTACCACGTAAACTTTGGTCGAATAGTTGATTTCCAGCTGTTGGGGCTCGCACAGGGACTTTTCTGGATTTTTTAGATCCTGTCCAAAAAATTTTTTAAATGAAATTCAGAATTGGGCGCTATCTCAAAAACCTTTTAAAAGATTGTCCTCAAATTTTGTACACATACACATTACATTACTAGGTAGCTTCTCTAAAATTTCACCAATTTCCATCCATGCATTCAAAAGTTATTCACAAAACAAAATGTTGCATTTTTTACGAATACACTCCTTAAGTCCTTACCTATATCTGCTGAACTTGCTTTTTTAGAATTGAACGGATCTTACAAGCATTTAGTTTTTTTTTTTATCAGCTCATCCTCAGGGATGCTTATACCTAGCAAACATGTTAAAAATTAAGAAATTTTCATCTGCAAAATACCAGAAAAGTTTCAATCCAACTTTCCTGACTGTAGCCTTTTTTAACTGAAACTTAATTCCCACCAGCTGTTTTGAATGTACCCTCATTCCAAATCGAATTAAAATATGTTGCAAACATCTGTTCTTTGAAGTTAAATTGAATTCACTCACCTAATAGCCCTAGAATAACCTAGAAAGAGCAGGAATATACCTAAATATATCTGCAGCTTTTAAATCCCTAGCGAATGCACAAAAACCCATCACTTGCAGCACGCACAAAAATTGCCCGATGACGACGGTTTTGCAGCAGTTTTGCAACGGTTGCAACGATTTGTCCCTGGTGCCGGGGCCGAACTCGAAATTCTATTATTCACAAGGCAATGTGCCGTGGCAATGTGAATATGTTGGTACCTTCGCAGATATGTATATGGTGCGCTATTAATGGATCCGAAACCCCATTTGCAGGAAAACGGAAGAACGATTTCCGATGCCTCTCTCCCCAAACAAGATGGGGTACATTGAACAAAATCCAAACCGAGCGGAATCTAAATCAATGCCACCCCGAGAGGATTTCCGGTGCTAACACAATTTAAATAACATACACGGTTAGAAAAAAATAAAAGTTATATTTAGCATTGTAATTTGAAACAATTCCGCAAATTAATTTGCGGGTACGGTGAATTAAATAATGAATGAAATTCAAGAAAACTAATTGTTTTCATTTTGTTATAAAATGTTAAAACCCAACGATGACAGCACCAGATGTTTGTGACATCGATTCAGAATGCTGGAGAACGAAATGCAAACACAGCCAACGGATCGGCCATTAGGGAAGGGAGCTGGTACACTGCGGCATCATAGCTGTGCATTTAGCTGGCATTTAACTTTGTCCCTTTAACCGGAAATTGAACAGCTAGCATAATTTTACTTTCTGGAGATACGTTTCCGGTGACTTTTGCTAAAGTTTGAAACGTTGTAATTATTTCGAGCTTTCTATCGAAGTTAAATTGCTGCTGAAAAAAACAAACTTTGTTAAATTACCTAAGGGACTTTAAGTCCATAAAATGGTTCATGTTCACAATAAATTTCAGAAGAGTCATTGAATGAAATTTCCTCATCAAAACCAATTTTTAAAAAATCAGGTTTTATTCTTATCATATGTATACCTTTTTTGATGCACCAGAAGTAGGAGATCAAAATAAAGAGTTGATTGTGTTTTACTGATTTCAGAAAAAAGTTTCGAAAAAATAATATATACATATTCAGTGGTAAATAACATACCTGCAATTTATAGAATTCGCAATTTTATTGTTCAACCAAAATTTTTCATAACATTCATCAACATTTCAATCGTCCGAAGTCTGACAATAATTCTAAAAAAACCTTTTTAGTGTTATCAAACGATCACATCGACAATTATTCAAGAATTGAACGCATATTTAACACTCCATGTCGGCAATTTATCCTCTTCAAATTCTTCCTTGACGCTTTTGGGTTATTGCAAAATTCCAATGCTGGTACCAAGGCCGTGCGAACGGGGGGGGGTTTTAGGGGTTTAACCCCCCCCATGGAGATTTTTTCCAAGTAAAATTTTCACCTTAGTAATGGGAAATTACTTGATTTTGAAAGTTGTTTGAAAATAAGTGTTAACAAGCTGGTCAAAAATTTGGCTCGCCTCCGGCGGAATTTAGTTTTGAATTACTCTAGGCTTGAGACATTTCATTTTACGACACTATTTAACGTTCACGAATTGAAACTAATTTTAATTGTTAATTGAGATTTGACTCAAGTCAAGAGTCATTCAACCTTCTGTATTGAAACTCTAAATTTGGCATACAAAAACCCTAACTCATCTTTAGAATGGGTTTTTTTAAAAGGTGTAACTCAACAAGTTCAGAGTTTGAAACCAACCATTTGTACTTCAAAATTAATTCATCGAATACTAATTTTATACATCAACAAAACGGTAGCCATATAACAGGCGTTTACCACTCACGATGGTCAACAGAATTATCAAAAAAAAAAAAAACCTTAACTTATATCCTCTAATTTACTACTAAAAATTTTGAATAAAAAACCGTATATGTCATAACAAATCTTACGCTAATATAAGATATTCTCCAAGAAAACAGTTTAGTTTCAATTTTATTTTTTGTTTCTGGTCAATTTTGCATTTAATTTTTTTTTGATAAATTACACAAGGCCAAAAAATTTTCATTCTTCCAACGTGCAATGAATTCAAAAGGCATTTTGATTAATTTGGATACCCTGAATCAAAATATGCAATTTTTACTATCAGCTTTTGTTATTGAAATATCGTATAAAATTAGTTATTAAAGAAATTTCCACACTTTTTTTACAAGACTTAAAATCAAAAACATAACGTTTTAAAATAAAAGTTTCAAATCAATTATCAAGTTTTCTCTTAACTTCAAGTAATTTTGAATTCTGCGAAAAAGGTTATAAAGTTTTCCATTTGTTTCTTCACCTCAATCAATAACTTCTACATTTCATCTTTATTTTTTATTTTAATTTTCAAATAAATTAATCAAATTTCAAAGTGCAGTTTTTTTTAATTACCTAATGATCTAAATATTTGATGAGGAAAAACATACTTTCCAACATGTGTTCTTTCCAATTGGAAGTGACGAAATCTACAAAACTTGAAATCCTAAACTATTAAATCTTGGATTGAAAATTTATAAACTTTTCATTTATTTTTGTAATAAAAAACCATGTTTTTTGAAATGATAATGATCTTTGAAAAAATCTTTGAAAAGTTCGAAAAATAATTTGAAGTAACAACATTAAAGCTAAGCTTGAATGCGCAATGCTTACTGAATTTGTATTTGCTTTGTACTTCAAATATTTACAACAAAACTTGGAGTTCCTTATTTATTATTTTTTTCCTTATTGATCATTCACGAAACTATCCATTCCCCAACATGTACTTTGTCAGTCTAATTGAACATGATCTATAAAGTTTATATTAAGAACTTCAAAAACTACCTTTTTAGGTCTATTATTTTGATAACTGGAAGAATTTTATTTTAGAAAAAGGTTTTATATCTGACTTTGATTTCTGCCATTCTTAATATAATATTAAATTTCTTCTTTTATTATCAAATTAAATTCAAATATCAACTTTTGAATAAATCCTTCTAAGTTCAGATTTTTTAAATCATAAATTCACATTTAAAGTCGTGTTTAATTTTTTTTTCAAATTCAAGAAACTACAGAAGAATTTTTCAATCAACCCTTCAATTGAAAATGAAGAGAAGAAATATAAATATTCATCTTTATTTAATAACAATTATTAACAATTATTATTATTTTTCTATTAATTTTTAATCATGATTAATTTTTAACCTTATCTAACGTTTATTTTAGAATTCAGATTTTTTTAAAATCTGTGTTTTGAAAATATATATATTTTAAATCTCAAAACTAGACTGTTGAAAATTTATTTTGAGCTTAATTTCTAGTTCAGAATGAGGAAAATCATTTAGAAAAATGTATCAATGATTTACCGGAAACAGCATTGATTTCAAACTTTCATTTTGATTTGTTTTTAAAATTTGTATTTATTTTTTCAGTAAAATTTATACTATTTTGAGTTTATAAGATATTCATGAGTATGAAAGTGGTATTAGAAATAATTTTTTTTTATTTATTGTTTATTTTTGGTATTGTTATTATTTTTGGCTAAATTTGAATTTTGAAAACCCCCCCCATGGACGGGTCCTTCGCACGGGCCTGGCTGGTACACGGCCGTATATGCATTTTTTTGTCTTACTTTGTGAAGATACTTTGGACATATTTTTTCCAGACAATTTATTTGAAAGGATTTCTACTACATTCAAAGTTAAACCGAACATCACTGAATATGATGCATTTGCCATAGTTAAAGGGCTATGTCGATGGACAAGCAAGCAAGCACCAGCAAATGTAGGAGGCGTAAATGTATCTGGAAAAGAGATTTATTAAACCATGTTGAAAATGTTATTGTTCTGATGATGGGATCCATTCGCTACAGGCACAGGCATGGTTGCGATGAGCAGTTGAGATATTTCATTCTCTGACTCACCACGTACATGGATGTATCTTTTTCGAAACAACAACAACAAAAACAGTAACAGATGTGCAACAGCAGAACGATTCCAGTAAATCTTTGGAAGGCAGAAACTTTTGTTTTGGAATTTTTCAAATGCCAAACAGTAACGAAACTTAAACTCAATGTAATGAGACACATGATAGTGTCGTTACCAAAAAAATTGCTCATGTTTAACGCTTCAATGCATAATTTTTTTTTAATTACACAACAAAAAAGTGATGTGATATTACATCGAAAAGGTACACATAACTTGATTCGCAAATGGCACCTAAAACTGCATCAAGCTAGATGTAAAAAAAAAACACAAAATGTAACGTAGTAGACGGATTCGAGCATTAATATAATGAATGGCTTTCGATGTCACTGCAAGTCGTTATCATTTAAAATTTAACCTTCACTTTAAAAAAAAAAAAAATAATTGTTTCATGTTTTATCTGGAACTGGATTCAAATTTAAGTGTCAGAGTTCAGAAAATACTTGACTGATTACTAGAATGCAAATGGAAAAATAGAACTCTCTCTGACAGCTCCAGTTACTCTCTGGAGCCACGATTTTCGCACTTCATCGTTTAAAGCTACCTCGATTTTACGCGTTACTAATCATCCGGTGAAATTTGATTATTGGAAACAACCTTTACTACTTTTGAATTAATTTTGAAACATTTAGAACGTTTCTAAAAATTTTAAACGTAAATAATAACGCAATAAAAAAAACTCGAGCATCAAAACTTAGTCCAACCGCATAAACGGAATGCGAAAGCCATTACTTCGTCTCTCGATGTGTGTAATTTTCCTCGATGATCGCCTTAAAACTTTAGCGCTGTAAGTGGTATTATGACAGACTACCTTTCTCCGGCTGATCCAGTCCTAGAAATTCTTCATCTGCACGATTCCGTTGAGTCCTTGAGTCCCATGTGCCACAAATGTTTGCACTTAATTTTTCGAAGTAAGGAACCATCTGGAGGCAATAGATGTTAAGCCATAGCGTTTGTAATTTAACTGCATTTGAAGTAAATGCAAGGCCGTCGATTTCCCTCTAATTTCCATGCAGTATTAATCTGTTTTACTTCTCGAGTATATCTGCGAGAAGCGTATGGACACCAGCAGCGTTCTCGGACATAATTTGAACTTTGGGAATTGTGACATCGAGCGTGTTGAAGAAGCAATAGGAGAAATTGACTGGTAATCAGCTTTTATAAACTTAACTGTCGATGAAGCAGTATCGGCATTCTACGAACGACTCTGGGATACATTACACCAACACACGCCACCTAGAAGATTCAGCCGTCATCAACCTTATAAGCTCCCTGGTGGAACTCCGAGCTAAGAAGAAGCCGTAATTTAGTTCGTAAAGTGCGAAAACGTTACCTCCAAGATAAGACGGATCAAGCCAAAGCCTACTTATCGAGACTAGAAGCCGACTATGAAGCTCTTCGTAATACCGCCTTGGAACTATACATATATCTTTTAAATTGAACGCAACGTAAAACAAGATCCCTCTACATTCTGGAAATGTGTCAAAAGTCGCCGTCCTACTAACACCGTACCGTTGTCTGTATCGTTTCGTGACCGCACGTCAGAAACCGTTAAAGAGTCCGCTGATTTGTATGCCGAGTTTTTTAGCAGCGTGTGTAGTTTTCAATCTCCAAATTGTGCTGATATCTACTTTGAATCAGAGCTTAAAAAAGTTGACAGCCTTGCGTGAATGTGAAATTTCTCTCCATTCAGAGTCTTCCGTTTGCGTTTCTTTCATTTCCTTCTCTCACTCAATAAGCTCTCTCTGACTGACAGCCTTTACAATTTTCGTTCGCTCTTCTTCTCATTCAATTTGGACAAAGGTCACATTCACTTCGAGCCCATGACTGTGAGCTTCGATGTAAGCTCAGTCATTCTGATGTTGAATGAATGGAATCCGTTGGAGACAAGTTGAACGTTGTTCTTTGACTTCCTGGCGCACAAAGTGATAAATGGACCAAAAGCGTTTTAAATTGATAGCGGCTAAACGGTAAACTATAGAATTTCAGTGTCTTCGAGACAATTTATCTACACATCAAGGTCTTTCATATTCTTTAAAAAAAAAACTGCTGAAAAAGTTATCAAAAAAATTCAAGTTTTTATTTAACATATAGAACATGTTATCCAGACTAATAATATTCTAAATGCGAAAAAAATTGCTACTTGTTTATGTAAGTTTTTGTATTTTTTCGTAGTAAATCTATTTGTTTACATTTTGTTTCATACGTTACGTGTTAAGCTTGAGAGGAGATAAAATAATTGTTTTTTTTTTAAATACTGAGTTTAGCCACTCGATGCATTAAAAAAAGTTTAAGATTGTGCCATTTGAGAAACTTTGTGGATGTTTTTGTTTTTCTGGGATTAAGAAACTTTGTGAAGGAAATCATTGAAATCGAATAAAAAACGAAAAAGTTATAAGCATTTAAAAAAACAAGCTACCGTCAACTGGGGCAACATTTTTCAACTTCAATGGCTTTTAAAATCATACCTCTTGTACATCAAAAGGATTAAAGTTTATGGGACACCAAACTGGCGTAGTCTGAAAAATTATTGGTTTTATGTTATTTTTAAATTTACAAAAACATGCGATTTTCACTCTTCCACAAGAAAAAAATCTGTAATTCATAAAAAATCAAATGAACACGTTTGAAAATTTATAGTTTTTGATACATCTGTGATGTCATAACGCTCAAAGCACCAATTACAGTAAATTTTGGTTTTGTTCGAATTAAATTTTACATTTTTTCTGTCAAATTTTTTTTAAGAAAAAAGTGTTAATCTTCTGCATACATTGAGGGGTAAAAAATACATACTACAAAATATCCATTTAGCTTAAATCATGAAAATAAATCTTAGGATGGATTAAATTTTAATGTTAAAAAATGCAAAACAATCATATCCCAGCATATGGAAACGCGAATTATGAGATTCAGTTCTGATTTGCATTTTGTTGCATTTTGTTCCATACAGCTAATTGAATTATAAAAATATTTATTTTAAAAAATTTAGTGATAGTCCGAAAAAAAATTATGCACCAACAGTGATGGTATAGAATAATAAAAGCAATTTATAGTTTGTAGATGGTATATTAAGCAAATCCGTCAAACTAAGTAAAGTTTTTTACGGCATCGAAAAATGTAAAAATTTGTACATTTATTGCTCGAATTTTAATTTTTTTATGAGAATCAAAAATTTTAAAAACTCTTTCACGATGTTGAAAACTATGTCATCATCAATTTGTTATCATTCAATGTTAACTTTATTACAGTATATTGAAATTTAAAATTGAATAGATAGGTGTTGTGGTATACAAATGTTGTATTTAACCCTACTTTTGCATGATGCCCCGTTTGACGGTATAATTTTTTCAGACTTTTTCTTATAAAAACAAATTGTTTAAATCGCAAAAAAAAAACCATGTTGAACATTGTATGCGATCGATCCGGCGAATGGAAAACGAGAAGAAGAAGTAGAAAATATTGAAGACATATTTCATCCCCCCCGAGATAAATGAATTGTAATCTTTGCCCCTTTTCAAGCAATTAGCTGTCTAGAAGTTAGAGTTCGGCGGATTTTGTATGTTTTTACTAGCTGACCCGGCAAATTTGGTTGAGCTTGGAATTTTCACAACAAAGTGTTCATGTAAGAAGAAGGCAAATCATTATTGCCTATGTAAATGGAACTGGATTGGTACCGTGAAATAGAGTGAATTGGTAAATTTATCGGATTATTTTTTTATATTTCTATCAAATAATTTTAAGTAAACCTTTACAAAACTTGATTAAAGAAAGAAAAAAGTATTTCGTATTTATTAATATCAATATCAAAGGAATGTTAATTGTAGTGTCAACCTCCAGGGGCAAAAAATATTGGAACTTGGTCCCGAGCGGAATAATCGCAATCTTAGTGTGTAGATAAGAAAAAACCCTAAATTTTAATTATAAGTTTGCAGTAAATCTAGTGCAAACAAATGTTTCGTTTCTACATGCTTTGAAAGTTAATTACTTGATTAATAATATCCAGTATAAAAACATAAAAACTCAGTCGATCTCTTGATGTTATAGTTGCATGGCATATTTATTTTTAAAATGCTTGTTTCTTTTATATTTTTCTTCTGATCGCAATCATGCCCTCGACAAATTTGTAAGAAATGCACAATCTTAAACTTTGTTCAATGGATCAAGTGTCTCAATTTAATATTCTCAGTAATAATTATTTTATCTCCCATCTTAGTAAATTAATCATTTATTTTTCAATAGAATATGAAAGCTTCTGTTGCGTTGATAAATTGCTTCGAAAACATCAAGTAGCTATCGTTTACCGTTTAGCCGCTATTAATATTGATCGCTTCATTTTGGTCATGAAAAGTAACCTAGGCGAATATGATTGGTTCACACATTCAAAGAGGGACCAGCTGAACGATTTTTCTAATTTGATCCTGTCACGACTTTGCGGAACGAATGAGTGTGGAACGAATGGTGAAAGAAAGGAGAAGACATTCACAGTCAACATGAAGGTCATTCTCTCCATACTGAGTACATTTCATTGACTGACGAAGGAGATGAAAGTGACAGCTTTTTTCTCTCACATTCAATCCGCTCTCTGTCAATGACTGTGAATGTTTCGAGCACTGCTGTTGAGTAATGTTAATAGAAATTACAGAGTTGATAGATCAACGCAAGAAGTGCGACTGATGATTAAAAAAAAGCTCAAGGCACTTTTAAAGTTTCGAATAGGTCGCTCACTGAAGAAGGTAGTAAGTTGCTATCGAAATACCGGTATATGAACTTTTCATTTACCGTGGTTGAATTAAAAGGAATCTTTCGATTGCTTTGATTCAGTTGAATCATTCAACCAAGTAGGCTCATAACACAACAGAGTCTGTTGGGTAATTTTAATAGAAATTACAGAGTTGATAGATCAACGCAAAAAGTGCGACTGATGATTAAAAAAAAAATCGAGCCACTTTTAAAGTTTCGTATAGGTCAGTGCAATAAACCTTCTACCTGATAAGGTAATCAGAAATTAAATACACGAAAAGCTACCAAGCGACTTTCGAAAGGAATCTTTCGATTGCTTTGATTCAGTTGAATCATTCAACCTAGTAGGCTTATAACACAACAAATTCTGTTTGGTGATTTAAGTAGAAATTACACAGCAGGTAGATCAACGCAAGAAGTGCGACTGATGATTAAAAAAAAAGGAAGTTGCTATCGAAATACCGGTACCGGTAACTTTTCATTTACCGTGGTTGAATTAAAGGAATCAATCGAAAACGCTCACTGAAGAAGGGAGTAGGTTGCTATCGAAATACCGGTATATGAAATTTTCATTTACCGTGGTTGAATTAAAAGGAATCTTTCGATTGCTTTGATTCAGTTGAATCATTCAACCAAGTAGGCTCATAACACAACAGAGTCTGTTGGGTGATTTTAATAGAAATTACAGAGTTGATAGATCAACGTAAGAAGTGCGACTGATGATTTAAAAAAAAGTAGGTTGCTATCGAAATACCGGTAACTTTTCATTTACTGTGGTTGAATTAAAGAAATCAATCGAAAACGCTCACTGAAGAAGAAAGTAAGTTGCTATCGAAATACCGGTATATGAAATTTTCATTTACCGTGGTTGAATTAAAAGGAATCTTTCGATTACTTTGATTCAGTTGAATCATTCAACCAAGTAGGCTCTTAACACAACAGAGTCTGTTGGGTGATTTTAATAGAAATTACAGAGTTGATAGATCAACGCAAGAAGTGCGACTGATGATTTAAAAAAAAATAAGTTGCTATCGAAATACCGGTACCGGTAACTTTTCATTTGCCGTGGTTGAATTAAAGGAATCAATCGAAAACGCTCACTGAAGAAGGTAGTATGTTGCTATCGAAATACCGGTATATTAATTATTCATTTACCGTGGTTGAATTAAAAGGAATCTTCCGAATGCTTTGATCCAGTTGAATCATACAACCAAGTAGGCTCATAACACAACAGAGTCGATTGGATGATTTTAATAGAAATTACAGAGTTGATAGATCAACGCAAAAAGTTTGACTGATGATTTAAAAAAAAGTAGGTTGCTATCGAAATACCGGTAACTTTTCATTTACCGTGGTTGAATTAAAGAAATCAATCGAAAACGCTCACTGAAGAAGGAAGTAGGTTGCTATCGAAATACCGGTATATGAACTTTTCATTTACCGTGGTTGAATTAAAAGGAATCTTTCGATTGCTTTGATTCAGTTGAATCATTCAACCAAGTAGGCTCATAACACAACAGAGTCTGTTGGGTGATTTTAATAGAAATTACAGAGTTGATGATTAAAAAAAAGTAAGTTGCTATCGAAATACCGGTACCGGTAACTTTTCATTTACCGTGGTTCAATTAAAGGAATCAATCGAAAACGCTCACTGAAGAAGGAAGTAAGTTGCTATCGAAATACCGGTATATGAAATTTTCATTTACCGTGGTTGAATTAAAAGGAATCTTTCGATTACTTTGATTCAGTTGAATCATTCAACCAAGTAGGCTCTTAACACAACAGAGTCTGTTGGGTAATTTTAATAGAAATTACAGAGTTGATAGATCAACGCAAGAAGTGCGACTGATGATTAGAAAAAATTCAAGCCACTTTTAAAGTTTCGATTAGGTCAGTGCAATAAACCTTCTACCTGATTAGGTAATCAGAAATGTAATACACGAAAAGCTACCAAGCGACTTTCGAAAAGGAATCTTTCGAATGCTTTGATTCAGTTGAATCATTCAACCAAGTAGGCTCATAACACAACAGAGTCTGTTGGGTGATTTTAATAGAAATTACAGAGTTGATAGATCAACGTAGTGAACCTGTATATATAAGAGAAGTGACATCTGAAACACAAAATTCCAATCGAGCAAAAGAACTGTCAAAATCGATCCGAGCATTTTGTCGCAGAGCTTTTACCTTTCTTATTGAAAACTCAACCAAGGAAAAGGAAGGTATTGTGATTGTTGTTATAGTTCAAACAGATATTTTTTTAGCTGGTCATATGAATTTATGATTAGGTGCAATTTTTCTCAATGCTTTGGTGAATCGTCTTTCTAGTTAGAAAACTAACTGATTATAAACGAAATTCAAGTCATTCATACCGTTTATCGCGATCCTTCGGGCATCGAGTTCAATGTTGTTTTGTTGGATTGAAGGAGTGTTCACTTTAGTTCTTGAACATTGAGCCACAAAACATTGCTGGGGATTTTTTGTCCAAGATTTCGGCGATGTTGCCACATATTTTATTTTAAGAGGGATCAGATGTCGTTTCTTTTATATGAAGGTTCACTAGATCAACGCAAGAAGTGCGACTGATGATTAAAAACAGCAAGTTGCTATCGAAATACAGGTACCAGTAACTTTTCATTTACCGTGGTTGAATTAAAGGAATCAATCGAAAACGCTCACTGAAGAAGGTAGTAAGTTGCTATCGAAATACCGGTACAGACCCCGTTCGTTTTTGACAACATTCGATTTTGGCAACATCCGATTTTTGCACATGTGCCAAAATCGATCGGTTTTTAGAAACAACATTACCTTTTAGTTTTCGCTATAACAGGACCAATATAATTTTGATAAAGACCATACATACGTTTCTGCGTTCTGAAATGGTGATGAAATACAACAACAAAAACTTTTTTTTTTAAATTTATAAAGTACTTTAAAATGATAAAAAAGTGAAAAATTCTAAAAGTTGAAAAAAAAAATACAAGCAAAAGACTTAAAACGACAAAAAACAACTGAAAAATAATAAAGAACGAAAAAACAGCAAATATGACAAAAAATAACAAGCATTATAAACAAAACAAGAATAGTACAGAATGCATAAACAACATGATAAAAAATAAATAAAAAATGACCAAAATGGTCGGAAATTGAATAAAAATAACGTTAATGATTATATGATTAATCATTTATACTAATAATAGTTTTTTTTTTTAAATAAGAGAAAAAAATTTAAGAAAAAAAACCGTTCGATTTTGGCAACACAAAATGTTCGGGCATGTTGCCAAAAACGAACGGGATCTGTATATGAACTTTTCGTTTACCGTAGTTGAATTAAAAGGAATCTTTCGATTACTTTGATTCAGTTGAATCATTCGACCAAGTAGGCTTATAACACAACAGAGTCTGTTGGGTGATTTTAATAGAAATTACAGAGTTGATAGATCAACGCAAGAAGTGCGACTGATGATTAAAGTTTCGATTAGGTCAGTGCAATAAACCTTCTACCTGATTAGGTAATCAGAAATGAAATGTAATACACGAAAAGCTACCAAGCGACTTTCGAAAAGGAATCTTTCGAATGCTTTGATTCAGTTGAATCATTCAACCAAGTAGGCTCATAACACAACAAAGTCTGTTGGGTGATTTTAATAGAAATTACAGAGTTGATAGATCAACGCAAGAAGTGCGACTGATGATTAGAAAAAATTCAAGCCACTTTTAAAGTTTCGATTAGGTCAGTGCAAAAAACCTTCTACCTGATTAGGTAATCAGAAATGTAATACACTAAAAGCTACCAAGCGACTTTCGAAAAGGAATCTTTCGAATGCTTTGATTCACACGGAAAAATCGAGTTATGCATAAAATGTATTGCGATTACACCTTCAGAATAACTTATCGGTTGTTGTTCAAAATTTGTATATCCCCAATTCAATTTTGGGTAACTTTGGATTGCCGATATACAAATCTGAGCTAAAACTCGTTTATTCAGCTCTGTATAAAAAGTTAGCTGTTGTTGGAATTATGTAGAAAGGGGATGTCAAAACTATTCGCGCGACGCCGTCGAAAAGTTAGCTGCTAATATTTTTTTTAAAATTTGGCAATTGATTGCCGGAAAAATCATTGTTTGAATGATTTTTCGTTGGCTTCCCGATCAGGAGAGCATATCAAAATAAAAACTCAAACGTATCTCACCAAGATATTTACATCTGATTCAGTTATAATTAAGTACTCCAAATTTTCGATTTTAAGTTTCTCTAATCTGAATTATATCTTATTCTGATTGACAAACTTGAATGGGGTTGAGCTCATATTCAATGATCAAAATTTTTTCGGATTGTCCTAAAATAAAATGATTATATCTTATTTTGATATACGTACAACTTTTTCTGAAACACGGACATCGAAGTCAACGACTCAAACCTTACATTAACGAGTTTCGCTCCACAGATTCATAAACCCGATCAGGAGAGCATATCAAAATAAAAACTCAAACATATCTGACCAAGATATTTTCATCTGATTCAGTTATAATTAAGTACTCCAAATTTTCGATTATCAGTTTCTCCAATCCGAATTATATCTCATTCTGATTGACAGACTTGAATGGGGTTGAGGTCATTTTCAATTATCAAGATTTTTTTCGGATTGTCCTAAAATAAAATGTTAATATCTTATTTTGATATACGTACAACTTTTTCTGAAACACGGACATCGAAGTCAACGGCCCAAACCGAACATCAATGAGTTTTGCTCAACAGATCCATAAAATTGAATCCAATTTTATGGAATCCAAAAATGGGGCATGGTTTTAGCAAATAATGTGGTTTATTGACATCCTACTAGAAAATTTTCCCGTAGCACTCATATCTTGATAAGTTATAATTTTGATAGGTTTTGTTCTGCCCAATATCAAACTATGCTATCTGAACGAGATATAATCTTGAAAGGAGCATATCTAAAATTGATATAATTTAGCTATGACCGCATAGATTTTTTGATATAATTTGAGATATTTTAACATCCTACGAGTACTGAATAATAACTCATTTAGATAGGAAAAAATGAGTATCAAAATATCTCATCTTGATATAATTTTGTTTTTCCCTCCTGATCGGGTTGATTATTTATTTCGGGCCCTCGTTCGTGTTTGCATCGAAAATATGGTAAGTAAAATTAAAAACATCAATCGTATGCGGAGGAAAACTTTCGCAAAAGTATTCGAAACTGTTCCGCCTCTAAATAGTTTTCTTTTTAGATGTTCAGCTGGCAAACTCTCCGGAACCGAAATATCAAGAATAATTTTAGAATATTGAGAACGGATCTGAGCTGACAAAAGAGAGCCAGCAAGATCCGGAAACAGTTGGTTCGACAGTTCAGGTGACTCGGATGTTGCATCAGTGATGGATTTGGTGGTTTTCTGACGGTGGCATAATCAGCTAGTTAAAAAAGGTAAGATACTTCAAATTAGTTGCTTCCATTTGTTCTGACTTTCCAATTTGTTTTTTTTTCGAGCTGCAGCATAGATGTTTGATGGGGTGCACCAGTGCCGAGGAAGCTCTTCGTAAGAAAACGAGGATAAAAAGCGCAGGTAAAGCTGGAAACGATCCAGAATAACAGACTATAGATTTGTCCGGAAAATTCTTGACGTCAATCCGCATCGTCACCCAGTGCCAACTTCGACGGACCGGCATCGACCAATTCTGCCAAAATAAGTAGCTCTATTACATCCAGTTTTTCCTTATAATATTAATTAATTTATTTTTCAGGAAAGACCAAACTATTCGGATTATTTACGGAACTCCGGTGTCACTTGAACCCGAAATCGTAATGTGCCTGACACCAATGGTATTGGGTTTCGGAAACTCCGAAACCAAACTGGAAAAGAGGAGACGATATCTGTTGAGCCATTGTCATGTATAAAGTGTGCTGGCAGAAAAAAGTTGGATATCTAAATAAAATGAAAAAAAAACAAAGTTCCGGCTCAAGGATGACCGGTCTTATATTGAATAGACAATAAAGTATTTATTGCTACGCATGATAAATCATTTTTGTATTTTTTTTGGAGAAATTTCATTTTTTTTTACTTTTTTGAACGAATTCTGAAAATGCATGGGCATCCCTATGTCAAAATATACAGAATTGACTAACTGGCTGAAAGCTTTCGAATGTGTAAAAGCTTTTTGCTCACGCTCTGTGTAAAGTGCCCAAACATAAAATTAAGTGGAGACACTTTTCTCGAATCTGTATGGATTTTTATACAGATTAGAGTAACTTTGGTTACCGTGCAGGTGAATCATTCAACCAAGTAGGCTCATAACACAACAGAGTCTGTTGGGTGATTTTAATAGAAATTACAGAGTTGATAGATCAAAGCAAGAAGTGCGACTGATGATTAAAAAGAAAGTAAGTTGCTATCGAAATACCGGTATATGAAATTTTCATTTACCGTGGTTGAATTAAAGGAACCTTTCGATTGCTTTGATTCAGTTGAATCATTCAACCAAGTAGGCTCATAACACAACAGAGTCTGTTGGGTGATTTTAATAGAAATTACAGAGTTGATAGATCAAAGCAAGAAGTGTGACTGGAATCTTTCGAATGCTTTGATTCAGTTGAATCATTCAACCAAGTAGGCTTATAACACAACAGAGTCTGTTGGGTGATTTTAATAGAAATTACAGAGTTGATAGATCAACGCAAGAAGTGCGACTGATGATTAAAAAAAGTAAGTTGCTATCGAAATACCGGTAACTTTTCATTTACCGTGGTTGAATTAAAGGAATCAATCGAAAACGCTCACTGAAGAAGGTAGTAAGTTGCTATCGAAATACCGGTATATGAATTTTCATTTACCGTGATTGAATTAAAAGGAATCTTTCGAATGATTTGATTCAGTTGAATCATTCAACCAAGTAGGTTCTTAACACAACAGAGTCGATTGGGTGATTTTAATAGAAATTGTAGAGTTGATGATTAAAAAAAAAAAGTTGCTATCGAAATACCGGTAACTTTTCATTTACCGTGGTTCAATTAAAGGAATCAATCGAAAAGGCTCACTGAAGAAGGTAGTAAGTTGCTATCGAAATACCGGTATATGAACTTTTCATTTGCCGTGATTGAATTAAAAGGAATCTTTCGAATGCTTTGATCCAGTTGAATCATTCAACCAAGTAGGCTCATAACACAACAAAGCCTGTTGGGTGATTTTAATAGAAATTACAGAGTTGATAGATCAACGCAAGAAGTGCGACTGATGATTAAAAAAAAATTCAAGCCACTTATAAAGTTTCGATTAGGTCAGTGCAATAAACCTTCTACCTGATTAGGTAATCAGAAATGAAATGTAATACACGAAAAGCTACCAAGCGACTTTCGAAAAGGAATCTTTCGAATGCTTTGATTCAGTTGAATCATTCAACCAAGTAGGCTCATAACACAACAGAGTCTGTTGGGTGATTTTAATAGAAATTGTAGAGTTGATGATTAAAAAAAAAAGTTGCCATCGAAATACCGGTAACTTTTCATTTACCGTGGTTGACTTAAAGAAATCAATCGAAAACGCTCACTGAAGAAGGTAGTAAGTTGCTATCGAAATACCGGTTTATGAAATTTTCATTTACCGTGATTGAATTAAAAGGAATAAAACCCTTCGCAGACGTGAGCGCGATGTGTTCAGCGAATGTTAGTTTGTTGTCAATTTTCACTCCCAGGTCGAGAATGGATTTGACATTCTCCAATGTTGAACCCGAGAGTTGATATTCGAAGTTGACTGTGTTACGTGCACGAGTGAAGTTGATTATCTTGCATTTTTTGGCGTTTGCGGTCATTCCATTTACGCGGCATCAGTCTTCTAATCTGCCGATGTCGTTTTGTAAGGCAAGACAGTCAACGGAACTGCTAATTCTTCTGAACAGCTTCAAGTCATCAGCATGAAGCAGAGTGTCGGATTGAAAAGTATTACATAGGTCATTCGCGAAAACTATGAACAGAAGGGGTCCAAGGTGACTTCCCTGCGGTACTCCAGATGGGGTGTCGAAAGTTCGTGATCGTGAATTCCTAATTTTCGTGAAAGCCTGTCGGTGCAACAGATAAGAAGCAATCCAATCAAGTGACCAAGCTGGAAACCCTAGGCGATCCATCTTTGCAAGGAGAATTCTGTGCGGGACACGGTCAAACGCTTTTGCAAAGTCAATATAGACTGAATCCACTTGACAACCTTTCTCCAGACTATTACTCAGGAAACTAACGTAACACATCAGATTCGTCACCGTAGACCGTTTCTTTACGAATCCATGCTGAGACTCTGAGATAAGAGGTTTTATGGCAGCATACAATCGCTCGTGCATTAAAACTTCGAAAACTTTTGAAATTGAACTCTGGATTGAGATTGGGCGGTAGTTTTCGACGTGATGAGCATTGCCTGATTTATAAATCGGAGAAATTGCTGCAACCTTCCAAGCACTGAGAAACGTCCTTTCGTTGAGCGATCGATTTTAAATACTGCAAATCGGGGCAGCTACAGATGCGGCGCAATGTTTCAGAACCACAGGAGGAATGCCGTCAGGACCAGATCCTTTCGTTGGGTCAACTGCGGTCAGCTTCTCGTAGATATCTTGAACGGAAAAGCACGGCAAGGGCAAGTTTATGTCGTAAGACTCGAGCGATGCGAGGTAGCTGTTGTCAGTGCCATTACTAGGTGGAGAGTAAACGCTTTGGAAGAATTCAGCAAACATATTTGCCGATTCGGTCAAGCTGGAGGAGGTTACACCGCGGAAGCTTACATCAACGGGGACTGCGGCGTTTTGTTTTTTATGTTTGAGATGTGTCCAAAATGATGAGGGGTCATTTTTCATGTTTTCTTGAAGACGCGAAACATGTTGACGGTGAAGCAGCTCGTTTAAATTTTTAAATTCGTTTTTTAAGCGTCTAAGATGATGTTTACTGTCTTCAGAGCGAATTCGATTGTAACATTTGCGTGCTTTTCGAAGCTGGTTGCGTAAACGACGAAGATCAGAATTCCACCATTCGTGTTTCCTAGATATGAATGTATGGCGGCGCTTAAAAGGGACATTTTGTTTCAAAACTGTGTATAGTTTCATGTAGAACAATTCGACAGCAGATTCCACGTTTGAAGCCACATCAAGACATTCCCAATTGGTTGAGTCGAGAGCAGCTGCCACTAGCTCGAAATTACAGTTTCTGAAATCAAAATCGAGTTCACCAATAGGCTCTTCAGAAGGTCCAACGTCAAAGTCAACGCTGATGCAAAAAATATACGGCTTGTGATGGCGGTCCACCGGAACTATCGGGGTGGGAGATTCAATCATGTTTACTTTGACGGAATCGTTTGAGAAGGCAAGGTCTAAAAACCGTAGATTGTTGTTCGGTATGCCGCAAAGCTGATGTAACCCAGTGGAGAGTAGCGTTTCCGATAGAGCGATTTCAATTTCGGTTGAGGGGTTTGTCGGTAGGTAGCTATGAATGTCGAGATCATATGTCCAGTGGAGGTGTGGCAGATTATAATCACCCACAACAATGACGAAATCTCTGACAGATGCTTTACTGATAATCTCTTGAACGGCAGTAAAATGTGACTCATAGTTTCGGAGGCAGCTATTTGGTCGTAGATAGATGCAACACAAATATAGGGTAGTCCGGCCGATGTTGACTTTCACAGCGGTTTGTTCAAGATGTTCGCAGTTTTCAAAGACCAGAGGGATTGCACTGAGTCCATTTTTTTACGGCAATCAACACACCTCCTCCTCGTCGAGCCGTGCTCGTGGCTGAACTGCGGTCACAACGATAAATGGAGTAGTTTGAGGCTAGTTCGCTATTCAGAATATTATTATTCAACCAGGTTTCAGTGATCAGTATGCAGTCGTAGTCACTTGCTGAGAGCGCGTTGTAAAAAGCTGTAGTCTTGGTACGCATACCGCAGGCGTTTTGGTAGTACAGAGAAATCGAACGGCGAGAAATTTGGTTCGGTGATGAAGTATTTGTCAATCTTTCATCAGAAGCGGGGTTAAGGGGCGAACATTCAACTAACACTGGGGCTATTGAGTTGGGGTTATGTACGGTGTTGTTTGAGCTGTTGTATTCAGGGTCAACAATTGCTGTGTCGGAGCCCAAAAAACCTCATTGGATCCGTTTCCAGTGAATTCCCTGAAGCGAATGCCAACAGGCCAGGTCTCGGTGGCCAGTGCTTTACTTCTTAATTCAGCTTTTATGTCCACTTTGAAAGAGACGAAAGAGAGCGTGTTAATGTCTCTACCCCTAGGTACGAGTTTTCTTATTTTGATATTATCGTCACCGAGATGATTTCGAATCATGTCCAGGACTCTATCATCTGAAACTCTGGGGTGTATTCCTGCTAGATAAAACGAAAACGTAGGCACGACGGGCTCGGAAATTTGCGATGAGATGTCAGTATGCTCAGAGTTAGTCCCTTGAGCACACAGACGAGGAGGAGGTGGGCGACGGGGAATGGAACTACGGTTATCGTCGAAACGTCGTCGTTTGGCACTAAACGTAGGAACGTTTAGTTGGTTGGAGCGGGGCGAAGCTTTTGGAGTCGGATAATCTTTCAAACCAGTGCGGATTTCACTGCGAATGAGTTTTAGAATACTGTCCTGAATTTCGTTTTTCAATGCAGTTTTAAACGAATCAACGAAGTCGTCATTGACCGCAGTAACAGATATCATAGCATTCTTGAAACGGGCATTTGAAAGCATATTTTTGCAACACGTACAAATCCAGATCAAATTATGATTGTTTGCTTTTCCATCAATCATTATTTTCGATAAACTAAATTTTACTAAACACTAATAATATTGATATCGGGCGGTAATTACTGCAGCTAGTATTTTTCCCTGCATTGAATATCGAAACGACTGTTTTGAGAAACTCCGACCTGCCCTCATACAGTCGTTGAATATGTCTCTGATCAGCGGTGCCTAAATGACTTAATGAGTTTTTACAAATTCTGCAGAAATGCCATCCGGTCCAGGACTTTTAGAGGTATCGAGTTTGTTAATAAGAACAATTAGTTCTTGTTTGGTTGCTGGTCTACCATTGTGAACTGATGGAGTATCACTGCCCTGCACATTTCTCGGTTTCGTGGCCGCTAATTGTGTCCCAACGTTGCAGAAGTAGTCTACTTCTACAAGCACTCCATTGATTTCCATTTTAATATTTAGTTTCGCTTTGTGACATGCTTCGTCCAACCAGTTGGTTCAAATTTTTCCACATCAATTTTTTGGATTTTTGGAATAGTTTGCGGTAAAAACCTTTCTCAGCTTTGTCGCGCTACAGTTTTTCGGGATGAGACAATACACTATAAGCTACCACCTTCGTCTCAGTTGATCCAGCAAGCATCCTACTGCGTAAACGTGTCCAAGGCTAACAAATTGTTCAGGAAGTATCTGTTGTAGTAAAAAAATCTGTATGGTTCGGTCAGTAAAAATTAACACAAATCTCATTAACCCAGCAAAATTGCAAGCCACTCGTTCTCCTACGCCAGCTTCACACACTCTTGCAACAGATTTTAATCAGAATTGTTAGCATTTATTCACTAAATTTTATGCACTTCCTTCGAAAATGAATAAGGACCGACCAACCAATCAGCCGAACTGTTGTTTAGCGACCTTTTGCATGCACGGCAATTTAGCGCAACGCAAAAGGTCGTTAAAACCAAATTCCACTCAAAAGTGAAAAAGACATTATACGTCTTAAATTCCAATCATTTTGTTGAAGTTAATTAATGGCTAAATGAATCCATGTTTTTATAAAACATAGAAAAGGTACATTTTTTACTATCGTTTGCAGTCTAAACTAAATTTTGTTTATAATGGTTTTTTTTTTTTTAATATGTCTTTATTAGTCTTTTAATCATTACATTTAAGTTACATTATTAAAGTTAAATTAAAGTGTTCAGATCAATTATGATCAGTTCAACTCTTTGATACAGTTAATTTTAAACATTGTTTATTTTATTTAAATTTGCTTTAGCAATAAATAATTTGATTTATAGGAGAATATCCTGTTAAGCAAAAAAAAAAAAAAAAAAAAAAAAAAAAAAAAAAAAAAAAAAAAAAAAAAAAAAAAAAAAAAAAAAAAAAAAAAAAATTTATAAACTTAATCCTAAATCCTAAAAACTAACTTAATTGTAAAGAGAACGAATCTCTGCGATGGAAGACTGCATCGATTTGCCTCTGAAGTTGGAGATAATTTTGTTGGCCATCTCTCCGATCGATTCAATGCCCGCAATCCGATGAAGATCTTCGGTGCTGTGCCAAGGTGGAAGCCGCAAAATCATTTTCAGAACCTTGTTCTGAATCCGCTGGATGGCTTTCTTCCTCGTCGCGCAGCAGCTAGACCAAATCGGAACTGCATACATTATCGCTGGTCGAAAGACCTGTTTGTAGATTAACATCTTATTTCGCAGACACAACCTGGATTTTCTGTTGATGAGAGAATAGAGAGATTTAGTGTATTTATTACATTTAGATTGAATATCTTCAATGTGATTTTTAAAAGTAAGATTCCGATCAAGTGTAAGTCCCAAGTACTTCACGTGATCAGACCATTCTAATGAAACCCCATTAAAAGTTATGGAATGATTTTCATTAGGTTTTAAAAAATTTGCTCTTGGCTTATGAGGAAATAAAATAAGTTGAGTTTTGGAAGCGTTAGGAGAAATTTTCCACATTTTCAAGTAATTCAAAAAAGAATTTAAATTTTGTTGCAATCTACTGCGTACCACCCGTAAATTTCGACCTTTGGCTGAAAGCAAAGTATCATCAGCAAATAATCTTCTACCTTTTCCTTCTGGTACATCAGGAAGATCAGAAGTAAAAATATTATATAAAATTGGCCTAAGTATACTACCCTGAGGGACACCAGCTCTAATGGGTGTCCTTTCAGAGCATGAATTTTGATAGCTTACTTGTAAGGTTCGGCTAGTCAAATAATTTTGAATAATTTTGGTGAGATATACAGGAAAATCAAATCGAGCTAATTTAGCTACTAAACCTTTGTGCCAAACACTGTCAAAAGCTTTTTCAATATCAAGAAGAGCAACACCAGTTGAATAACCTTCAGATTTGCTAGCGTTAATCATATTAGTTACACTCAAAAGTTGATGTGTAGTAGAATGTCCATGACGAAAACCAAATTGTTCATCAGGGAAAATAGAATTCTGATTAATGTGAATCATCATTCTATTCAAAATAACTCTCTCAAATAGTTTACTTAAAGAAGGAAGCAAACTAATTGGTCGATAACTTGAAGGCTCTGAAGCACTTTTTCCAGGTTTTAAAATTGGAGTTACTTTGGCATTTTTCCATTTATTGGGAAAATAAGCCAAGTGAAAACATTTGTTGAAGATTTTAACTAAAAAATTTAAAGTGCTTTCAGGCAACTTTTTAATAAGAATATAGAAAATCCCATCTTCCCCTGGAGCTTTCATATTTTTAAATTTTTTGAAAATCAATTTAAGTTCATCAATATTTGTCTCAGAAGAACTTTCAAACACATTTTGCTTAGAAAAAATATCATCAAATTCTAGGGAAATTTGAGCATCAATTGGACTAACAACGTTTAAATTAAAATCATGAGCAGACTCAAATTGTTGGGCTAATTTTTGAGCTTTTTCTGAATTAGTTAAAAGAAGTTTATCGCCATCTTTCAAAGTAGGAATTGGCTTCTGGGGCTTTTTAAGAATTTTAGTTAATTTCCAAAATGGCTTTGAGTAGGGTTTTATGTCCTCTACTGCTTTAGCAAAATTTTCATTACGAATGAAATTTAAACGACGTTTGATCTCTTTTTGAAGGTCGCAATAAATAAATTTTAAATAAGGATCCCTAGTACGTTGATATTGGCGTCGACGAATGTTTTTCAGTCGTATCAAAAACTGAAGATCATCATCAATTAAAGGTTGATTAAATTTATGTTTAACTTTAGGTATTGAGGCGGCTTTAGCATTGACTATTGAAGTTGTCAAATTTTCTACAGCCAAATCAATATCTTCTATTGAATTCAGTGGAACGTTCACATCTAAATTACGTTCAATAAAATTCATATATCGCTCCCAGTTAGCCTTTTGAAAGTTAAAAGTTGATTTTAAAGGGTTTTCAATGGGACTTTGGGATAAAGAAAATGTTACTGGAAGGTGGTCTGAATCGAGGTCCGCATGAGTAACTAATTGACTACAATGCTCGCCTAAATCCGTTAGAACCAAATCAATTGTGGAGGGATTTCTAATTGAAGAAAAACAAGTATGCCCATTAGGATATTCAACAGTATAATAACCTGCAGAGCAATCATTAAACAAAATATTCCCATTAGAATTTGATGAAATATTATTCCAAGATCGGTGTTTGGCATTAAAGTCACCAATAATAAAAAAATTAGATTTATTTCTGGTGAGTTTTTGTAAATCTCCCTTCAAAAAATTTTTCTGTTCACCGCTGCATTGGAAAGGCAAATATGCGGCAACAATTATAATTTTCCCCATAGAAGTTTCTAATTCAATTCCTATTGTTTCTAAGACTTTTGTATTGAAAGAAGGAAGAAGTCTAAATTTGAGACGACTATTGATGACAATAGCTACACCCCCACCTTGTCGATCAAGTCGATCATTTCGTAAAATTTTAAAGAAAGCATTGCTTTTCAAGTTATTGTCTGGCTTTAAAAAAGTTTCAGTGATGGCAGCAATATGTATGTTTTGAGTTTTCAAAAATAAAAAGAATTCATCTTGGTTAGCCAGCAAAGATCTAGCGTTCCAATTCATAATATTTAAACATCTATTTGGATCCATGAGGGAATCGCAAAGTCATAATAATTTTGTTAGCATAATTAAAAGAAGTTTGGAAAGCTTCAAACATTGAATTTGCTTTCAACATAAGTTGCATCATTTCCATTAAATTTTGATGCAAAAATTTTAATTTTTCCTCAGTAATCTCACCCAAATCAACAAAATTGTTAGGATCAGAAAATGAAGGAGAAGAACAAGTATTTGAATTTCGGGGATTTTCCCAAGCCTTCGCATGAACGTTGAGACTTGGTTTTTTCCCATTTTTATTAGTTAAACCTGAAGAGGGCAACCCATTTTCAACCACCTCTGAGAACGATAAACAACGAGTCTGAGGCGCAGAATCAGCCCAGGTAACATTAAAATCACTTCGGGTATTACCCAGCCGTGATTCCAATGTAGGCCGGGGCTGACCGCGAACAGGCAGGTTGTTTGCCGGCCCGACGTGTGAAGACGAAAAAGAGGAAGGAGGAGAAGAAACTTTTCTGGAAACTTTGGGATTTTTCCTAGAAGCAATAATTTTTGCCCTGATGGGACAGTCTAGCGAATTCGAGGAATGATTACCTGCGCAATTTGCACACTTAAAAAATTCTGTTTTTGGTTTATCACCACCAAAAAGGCATTTAGATTTTTCATGATCGAATGAGCCGCAAAACATGCATCTGGCATTCATTCTACAATTTTTAGTGCCATGACAAAAAGCTTGACAACGACGACATTGCGTAATGTTTTGTAAAAAATTGGTAGTAGATTTACGAAAAGGTTCAAATTTTACTCGACAATGAAACATAAGACGAGCCTTTTCCAGTATTTTTAAATTATAAACCTGATCCTTTTTAAAATGGATCAAATAAAGTTCAGGAGCAAAACCAACACTACTGGTATTATTCGTGTTGGTTCTTTTCCTCATTTGAATTACTTGAATTGGAGAAAAACCTAACAAAGAATTTAATTCAGTTGTGATCTCATCCGGTGTCTGATCGCCGGTGAGACCCCGAAGTACAACTTTAAAAGGACGATCACTTCTAGTGTCGTACGTAAAAAATTGGTGTTTTTTATTATTCAAATAAGTTAAAATTTTTTGAAAATCATTAAAAGATTCCGCCAATATACGAGCAGTTCCCCTTCGACCGATCTGAAAAGAAATCTTCACATCCTTGACGGAAGTGACGATTTCTTTTCGAAAGGCATTGAAGTCAGGAATCGTGACCGTTATTGGTGGAATCTTTTCGTTTTTAAGAGTATAAGAAGAAGAAGGTTTCTTAGTACTCTTATCAGAATTAAATATGAATATTTCCTCATCACCGATGTTATGAAGGACATCGAATGAATTGGAAATTTCAACTTTTTTGGGCGATGGACCTGAATTAGGTTCGGCAATCCGTTTACGCCCGGCCCTTGAGCCGGCCGATGACTTCCCCATGCTGGAAAGAAAAGAGAAAATATGAATAAAAGAAAATGAAAATAATTTTAGCACTGAAAAGTGCTGATTGAAATACAGGTAAAGATAAAATAAATAATGTAAAATGTTCCTGCAGGTACACAGCAACGATACGATGCTCCGGCGTACGTGTTGACGGCTCAACGGTACAGATGGAAGTGATGTTTATAATGGTTCATGCGACCTAATCACACTCTAAAATTTCTATCTGTGCTACATCTGTCAAAATTTCCGTCACTTTCTTCCGACATGAGTGAACATGCTCTAAGAACCTTTTATCACAAATTTTTTTAAAGCAATTTTATCGTTAAATTTCATTATAAACAAAACTTCAGTTCATATTCCCGATCTAATGCCACGTTCCTGCAAAATCAGATTTTGCTTTAAAGGAACCAAAAAGGCCATTTCCCTGTTATCTAATGTTTAGAACTTGAAACTTGCACGATAAATTCGAACTCAAAGTAGGGAGAGTGCTCCTACTTTGGACCTAGAGCCTACTTTAGTCCTAAAATGCTGAAAATAGAAAATAATTCATTTTGCTGGCATAAAATAAAGATATTCCTATGCACACAATGAACTCTTATTCTTCCTGAACCCTACCATACCGTTTTTTGCCATTAAAAGTCTTTCTGATAAAATTTTCAACGTTTTTAAAAATGTACCTCTTCATCAGTGGTAAATCAGACAGCTCATTTAGTAGGGCGCGTATTGAGAAATTAGAGTGAATAAGGAAAAATCACGAATTTTTACTTTCCAAGCCAAAGTTTAGAGGGAAATTACTTTCACTGTGAAGAATATGAATCATACTACCCATTTTTCCAAAAATTCATGAAAATCAATGGAAAACTCGGAAAATTTGCAAAGGGTCCAAATATAGGAAACTTTCGACTTTGATGTTCCATGTTTAGACCTGACATCACCAAATCTTTGTATCAAAACCAACAAATCAACAATCTTGCGAATTTTTAATTGGGGCCTAATTCAGAATCAATATTGAATATTTCCAACATTTTTGCCAGATTTACGCAAATAAACCATAAGTGCACGGTGTCTCTGGGAGAAAACTTTATTTTTCGAAAATTAGCATCGCTAATTTTTGTACCATTCGAAAGCTGGGAACTTCCGCTTTCATTTGAGCCCAAATTTGAAATAATTCACCGGGGGGTCTAGAACATTTTATTTTTTTCAAGATTTTATAACCTTTTTAACGGTTTTTCAAAGACAAAATCATACTAATCACTGTGAAAACGCTCGACTTACCTTTAGCGTAAATCCAACATCATATGTCAAAAATATGATTTAATAGGAAATTTCCCTGGCTACAATTTTGTAGAAGGCATCAAAGTAATACAAATTGAGAGAAAAGAGTTGGAATGTCACAAACAGTGTGATTATTATTTCATTTGAAAAATCTAATAAAACTTCTCAACACTGATTGTACTAAGACCAGAAAAAGTATTCTACGAGCTTAGTTATTGATTGTAGAGTGTATAAATGTTTAAAACGGTTTTTTTACATCAAAAATCAATATTTTACATGAAATTGATTAGGATTTTTTGAAGTTATGAGCATTTGTAGAGTTTTATTTTGGAAAAAATGTCTCCTGCCTTTCTTGAAAATTTAGTTATTTATATTTTGAGCTTAGTTATTTTTAATACTTTATGAACAAACATTTGGAACTAGGAAACAAACTCGAATAACCTCTTACTTTCAAGCTCAAATTTTAAATAAATCACCTGGATTTCAAAATCAAACATCTTTGTTGAGAATCTTTCATCCTTTTTGATGATTTCTGAAGGTTTTCATACTTTTCACTTTTGATTGATTGTTAAACTTTACAATCACAATCACAAGCATAGTAAAGTGTCATATATAAAATTTAAAAAAAAATCAGCCTATTTTTATGCTTGATTGCATAAATTAGTGTTTTTGGAAGCATTTGTCTATGTAAAAATGTGGTCGAATTTTTAGTTTTCAAGCTAAAATTCTAGATTCATCGTTTTTCTCAAATGTACACGAACTGAACCTAATGTCTTTCATTGTTTTTTTTTATATAAAGCAAAAAGAAGATTACAAAATCTCAACATTAACTTTGTTTTCAACAATTTTAAGAGATTGATTTGATGTAATACTTTTAACTGAAAATATTCTCTCAATTCACTTTAAGTTGTCAGATCTGAAGTCTTCAGATTTTTTTGCAAATTTTTTATATCGTTTTCTGAAAATTTTGCATGTGTTCAAATTGATGATTTTTGTTCAAATTTCCTAGATAAAATTAAAAAAAAAAAAAACATGGGTTTTTATCTGATAGTAAGAAACACTGCAAACATTTGTCTGTGGATTCCTGCATTTTTGGCTTTGCCCTGGAATGTTATTTTCTGACTTCTATGAAAACAAAATATAACATCGTGTCATGAACAGTATTTAAAACAATGGCTACAAATGCTTCAAATAAATTTTCTACATATATTTGCTCTGATTAAGCACTTATTTTGAAAAAGTGTCTAACATTGCTCAAAGTATGAAATGAGTAACCAAATTTTCGAGTCAAGCAGGTGCCATCTTTTCTATAAGGCTGGAACAAATTTAAAATCTATCTTTTGTCATTAGGAGTTGAAACATCACGAGGAAGGAAGGGGGGGGGGGGGGGGGGGTATTCAAAATAAAAATTGATTCAAATGTTCAAAATATTGGAAAAAAATGAACTAATAATGCTGGCTTGCAACAAACTTGTATCAATCTACATTGCACAAAATCAAACAATCGAGAAAATTAAGATCAAACATTTGAAAAAAAAAAATCTAAACGACATTACTGATATTACTCCCATCTTCTACAGTTTGGCTTTCGCTCTTTTAACTGTTTGAATTTTTGAAGAATGTATCAAATTTTTGTTTAAAATACCTTAAACTTTATTTATTCCCCACATCGGGATTTTTGGAAAAATCGGAGTGACAAAAAAAAATAATTTGATATTTGTTCCGGAAAAATAAAACCCAAAAAATGCTCATAACTTCCGATAATCCTGATCAATTTCATGTAAAATATTGATTTTTTATGTGAATAAACCGTTTTGAACATTTATACACTCTACAATCAACAACTAAGCTCGGAGAATACTTTTTCTGGTCTTAGTACAATCAGTGTTGAGAAGTTTTATTAGATTTTCAAATGAAATAATAATCACACTGTTTGTGACATTCCAACTCTTTTCTCTCAATTTGTATCACTTTGATGCCTTCTACAAAATTGTAGTCAGGGAAATTTCCTATTAAATCATATTTTTGACATATGATGTTGGATTTACGCTAAAGGTAAGGCGAGCGTTTTCACAGTGATTAGTATGATTTTGTCTTTGAAAAACCGTTAAAAAGATTATAAAATCTTGAAAAAAAATAAAATGTTCTAGACCCCCCGGTGGATTATTTCAAATTTGGGCTCAAATGAAAGGGAAAAGTCCCAGCTTTCGAATGGTGCAAAAATTAGCGATGCTAATTTTCGATAAATAAAATCGTTCCATCAGAGACACCGTGAGTGAGTAAACACAATCAAGTTTCAGCTATCGTTTTTTGCTGATAGAGCTGACGGGGAATAAAAGTGTTTGTGATATTCATAACAGAAATTTTAGTGTTTTAAATATTAAAAAGCTGTTATACTTTTTTATGATAGTAATTGATTTAAGTTTACATTTACAATAAATTTGTTTATTTATTTTCGAAAAATCAAACTTTTTATAGGAGTTTTAGTTCTATGTCCAATGAAAGGAACCGGTCCAGTACCAAAATAGGAACAGTAGGTTCAAAGTTGGAAATTTAAATCATCCATATCTTTGCAAATCTCTCAATAATGGCGAAACCCATGTTGAAAATCTTCATTGAAACTTGCAGGTAAGATCATGACTTATAAATTAACTTCCTGAAGGATATAAATTTCCCGTCCATTCGTGAGAAAACCTTGATTATTTAAAAACCACCGCTTAATGGGTCCAAAGTAGGGCAACTAACCCTAGATACAACATTACATTCGCCATGTGAAAAGATCGAAAAGATTAACTGTTCTTTTAACATCCCAGAGCGAAATTAAGACAAATTGTCTCCGCTGCTGGTGCTAGTAGGTCATTGTTCTTTTCGCCCCATTTAACGCCACTGCTCCAATTGCTTACCCCCCTTCCCCCCCTCGTCTTGTTATTTTATCGACCGACAACGTCATCGACCCCTAGCACTGAGCGAGCGTGCCATCATCATAATGACCGCTAACAACGTTATTAACACTCCTAGTCACGCTTCTCGAAAAGCTCGTATAGCATATACGCGTGTAGGCATCTCCAAAGCCTAGAATGCTGCGGCGCTCTTTCGATATCATCGTTTGTGCCATCGCAAGATTAAGATTCGTATGTTTTACTAGCAAGGCAGATATGCCTGCCTGTGAGTGTATCTGCTTCTTACCTTCCTCCTATATGTAGGTATCGTTTTTTTTCTGGCATAGTGGAAGGATCCGATGCCTGTGACTCCGGAAATGTTCTTCCTTTACGCGCGTAGAATGAAGCTGTTGAATCGCGATGATGGGCTTTGATGGAAAGGAAGTTTGCGGATCGAAAGGATTTGCTCCGAAGGGTTGGTTGGAAGGATTTTCTTACATGATGGGAGTTTTCGTTGTTGGGGAAAATTGATTCGGTTACTTATCTGAGATAACAATTCAATTAAGTTGTTGCAGTTCTTCGTTATGAAGCCGATATCGATGTTATCTTTTCTGAAGCTAGTGTGACGTTTTTCTGTATACCTACTCACTTTACGTTAACAAGAGGGCTTAGGGTATATCTAGTCTTTTTAAGCGTAATAATATTGAATTTTGGGAACTAAATGATTGAACAAAGATGTTGTATCGTAAAAAGGATTTTTTACAAAGAACATCCAGAAAAATGTAAGGATATTTGTTGAAAAATAAAATTATCCTTATCGAATCTTTTTGTATATCAAAACCACCGAAACAAACTTTCTGATCTTCAAGCCCAGTCAGCTTCCCCTCCGCTTACCTATATTTTTAAACTCTCCCGATAGACACGTAGGATGCAAACTAATCGTGATATCAAATTTGGTTATAACAGTGGATTAAGTTTAAATGCGACACCAACGACGCTGCTTCAAACAACCACACTTCTGGAACTATCAGGTTCTCGTATTACAAACCATAAGAGCTCAGCTACAACATATCCCTTAAATGAAACCTAATTTGGCAAGTTTCATTTTCCATTTACCTACCTTTGGCTCGTGCAAATAGCGGGAATCGTGCTCCTGGGTGTGCACTCACGCAGTACATTAGCGCGCAAAAGCTTTTAAAAGCACTACACTGGTTCAACTTGAATACAACCTCGATGTTAAAAGTATATCACTTTTGATAAGTTCTATACACGAGTTCTCTGAATTACTGTTAAAACAATATTTGTTTAATTTTTTTTTATAAACATCAACTAATTTACCAACAAATAGATCTGAACCTAAAATATATCAAAATTATAAATTTAAGGCTTACTTATGAATGGAGCGTATGTTTCTTCGTGTTGCATTTTCGATGGTGCAAATACTTGCTGTGAAAGTGCACGTGCATTGCTGCAGGTAATAAAACTGCGAGGCAATAAGTAGATTTTCGGTAGACGTGAGCTTATGAGCAAGACGAGACGAGGGCTATTCGATAATTTTTGAACTTTACCACTAAAAAGGTGCCCGCCAAGGACAACTAGGCCTAATGTAATTCTGCGGTCAATACGTTAGTTGACTTTTTATAATGGATGCCATGTTGCCATGTAAGATAGTAAATCAGCAAATACTTTTTTTTCTAAATCAGGAATTTCAATTTGATTCACGCCGTTTTTAAAACGAACACAATACACATAGGATTTCAGTGAAATTTTATGCTTCCTCGAAGATTTTCCATGTACTCAACTGTAAGCGTAGGGTACTTCTATCCAAAATGGTCTTGCGGGGTAAAAAGCCAACGACTTTTAAGGAGTTCTTCTTACACAAATGTTTCCTTTGAATCAATACCTTGTAAATTAATCAAAAATAATAACCAGATATTTAATTATACGCAAATAGCAATTTCATTAAATTTTAAGGTAGCTTTTCATTATATAAGTTGTTAAAAGTGAGGAAATAAAATAGCCCTTTACGCCAAAGTGATTGCTAAAAACATCCTTACCATTGATCTTATTAGTTGTTCAAAGAATATATTTAAATTATCAATTGACAAAAAACTGCTGTAATTTGTTGTTTTAAGTTAAACTGAATATTTATCAAACTTCAAATATCCTAGTAAATGGCCTCATCGATTTTTGGACAAATCGCCCTCCTGTAGCGCAATTGCAGCGGTAGTAGACTAAGTCGATTTGAGGTCATCTTGAATTTTGCAAACCCTGGGGTCCTAAAAGCTTCGTTTTGGTTATCCATGGAATTTTGGAGAATTTTGAAGGAACGTTCACATGAGTAAATTTAAACTTCAAGGTATGCATGGAAAAATTAAATACTTCATTTTGAAAAAAAAAATGTTTCTTTTTGTTTCTACTGTGGAATCGATCCTGCTGGTGGTTTTTGTGCCAATTTATAAATTCTAAAAAGGAAATTATTCGCTGAACAATTTTGTAGAAGACCCTAACTTCATATCATATTTAGCTGAAAAATTAATAACTGTTAAATAGGCGTATGTCTTTTGCAGTGTTCGGCACAGAAGCGCAAATTCGCTAATCGCTAAAAAATCCGCTAACTTTTCGTCAAGGATTAAATTTTTTCTATAAATATTGATGATGCTAGCGAATTGAAAAGTTCCGCTAATGTTTGATAATTCCCATTTATGTGATTTTTATAAGCTGATCAAAAACTGATTGAAGTTTACTTGAACAAGAGCTTAGTTCACTTCAACTGAAGATCTGGACTCGTAGTAAAGGGTGTTCGGATCAAAAAGTGGTCAACTTAAATTCGTCGTATTTTTTCTATTCATTGGTTTAAAAAAAAAACTAAACGCCCCCCATTTTGTAGGTGTGCTGGTGTAGAATGATGTTATTTTTGGTTTTTGACTTTAGGTCTTTAGTTTTCAAAATTACGTCCAAGCAAGAGGGGCTACGAATCAGAGTTTTGTAGATTTAAATCCAAACTACACGCACGCACTACACGTTCGGAGAACGATTTTCGCCAACTAGAAAATCGGCATCTGGGGGGAATCGAAATCCGGGAGCCGCAGTGACGAACAGAAGAGTGGCTTGCACTTTCTAGCTAAACTGTAATCTTTCTGTTCGAGATATCGCCAATAAGTTGGGAATATCGTCTACATCAAGCTTATAAACGATCCTATCGACTTATGAGAAGGTAGTGACTGCTAATCGCAATGAAAAGCAAAATCTAACGGCAAAAACAAGCTCGTGCAAGCGGTTTACGACATTGTTGACAAAGTTTGATTGTGTGGTAATGGACGACGAAACTTACGCTCAGGCAGACTTCAGAAAGCTTCCGGTACAAGAGTATTTTACAGCAACCGGAAGGGGAAAGATGGCAGATATAGCATATTAAACTATAAAAGTTTGCCGAGAAATATCTCGTTTGGAAAACTACTTGTACCAGTTGCTTGAAAAGCTACATTTTTGTTGGAACCGAAGCCGTCAACCAGGAAATTTACGTAAAAAAGTGTCTTCAAAAGCGTTTGTTTCCTAAAGAAACATGACTTTTCTGTGCTGTTTTGGCCGGATTTGGCATCCTTCCATTATTGTAAAAAAATGACCATGGAGTGGTATGCCGCTAACAACATTCAGGTTGTGCCCAAGGACAAGAACCTTCCTAGCACACCAGAACTTCTCCCAATCGAAAAACATTAGACGCTAGTTAAGCAAAACCGTAAGAAGACCCAGAAAACTGTAAACAGCGAGAAGCAGTTCAATTTAATCTGGCGTTCTGCGCCGAAGAAAGAGGATAAGGTGAATGTACAAAATCTGATGACATACGTCAAACGAAAAAATATTTCGCCATTTTGGACTAGGTAGACCGGAATCTTAACTGAGTATGTTTTCCGTCTCTAATACAGGTTGAACTTCAAAAAAAAATGCTTTGATTTTTTTTTTTGATAAACAAATAATCAATTTACTCGCAATTGAGTTTGACTTCTTTTTGATCCAAACACCCTTCACTATACAATATGTTCAATTCATCATTAAAGCCTTTTATTGAATGATCACAAAAAAAACTGAAAAAGGAAAAAATGAGAAATTTCAAATTCCAAGTTTTGTTCCAAGTTATTGAAAAAAAGTTCGTATATTAATTTACTTCAAACTGCGCATTAAAATTTAACTTTGATGTTGCTACTTTAAATCATTTTAGAACTTTTCATACATCAATTAAAAAATTCATAATCGATTTAAAAAGAAGATTTTAAATGATAGAAATAAGAGAAACGTTCTGAATTTTCCAGTGCAACTTTCATTCTTTTAAAAAAATTTGTCGTCGATTGAAAAACTGGGTCCTGGAAGGATAAAAGGTACATAAATGTTTTTCTTAATGAAAGTTTAGAAGAAGATATTGTTCTTGAAAATAAAAATTTAGAATAAAAAAAAAAAGTATTTAAAAAAAATCAAAAATTCAAATAGAAGAGCATTTAAATTTGATGAATTTCTATCAAACATTAATACAAAATGAAAAAAAAATTAAAATTATTTTGAAAATTTATTTATAAAATTTTCTTGATACTCAGAGGAACAGCATTTTGATGCCACTTTTTATGGCTGATTTTGATCAATTAAGCGTCCTGAACGCGAATCTTTTGTCAGATTTTGTCTATCACCTCTATTTCAGTTAATATAGTGTTCATAAGTTTAAAAATAAATCATAAATAAAGATTGAGTGAATTCAACGATTGATAACTAATGAAACCAGAAACCTAAACAAAATCTGAGTCTAAATAACTATTTTAATGTGTTAAAATGTGCCCTCGTTTAAGAGCGGAGTTGTACATTAGAGTAAAAAGGGAAACAAGTTTTTATAAGGTAGACCGGGGTAAGTGTGGACGGTTTTTCATATAGTTAATTTTTTTAAAAATCACCAAAAAATCGACAGTGGATCAATTTTGATGAAATTACGTTCAATGTGGTGCAGAAAATGTTGTTTACAAAGGCTAAAGATATGAGTTTGATAGATGCAAAGGTAGAAATGTTATCACGTTAATTGTTATGGACTGCTGGTGTCTTCGCTTACCCCGCTTTATGGAGTAAGTGTGGACGGAAGATTTTTCCTTTGATTTCTCAGGAAATTTTCACCAAAGTTGAATTTTCTTGGTTTAATACGTTACTTTATTGCTCGCACCGTCCAAAGTTTTGAAAAAAGTTCATGATAAGGCATCTTTCAATAATTATTGTGTTAATTTATGTTGCAACACACGAGAACCAGTTAACCGAAAATATAGGGTAACGGACCAATTTTGGACCGCTTTGGGAAGTGGCTATGCTATTTTCTGAAATAAAAATGTGTAAGTTACAATTTTTGACTGCTTTGTCCGTTCATTACGCAGATCAAGGCTATATCTATCGAAACATATCGTCGTTATTTGCAATGTAAAAAGATTTAAGCCAAACAACTCGTTTCTTTGAGCGTTACACTGGTCGGTATTTTGGGCCACCAGGTTTCTATTTTGGACCACCCTCTGGACCTATTTTGGACCACCCTTTATCTGAATCAGTTTTTCTCTAAATTTTACTATACTTTCGACAAGAATTGATGCGCAATTATAACAACAATTCAGTTAATCTTTACCTTTATTATTCTTGTAGTCAAGTTTTGTTTGTACGTAAACTCATTCCTGAACTAACTTTTAAAAAAAATCCCCAGCCTTTATTTAGGTACACTTGTTTATTGAATAGTTCCTACTACAACCATTTGTTTTTTTTTTTCAACAACTTCTTATGCTTTTGAACAGTAGTTTTCGATAAGAATAGAGAAAAATTCCCCAGTTATATAGTGTGTTTCAAATGTATTGAAAAAAAAATCCGACAGCACACTGCAATCTCGACGGAATTTGTTCTGCAGTGTTTAATACGGACCAGTTGACTTATATATCTTTAGGATCAATTTTTAGTACGCAAAGCTCCTTCCAGCGACCCAGTGGTGATAAGTCTGACATCATCAACTCCGCAACATCAATTGATGCATTTTGACTTCCAAAACCTCAGTGGATTTGGTTTGGCTTCAGTTCTGTAGAATACAAAGATTAAAAAAGAATTAAATATAAGATAATTATGCAATCTTTTTAACCATCTAAAAGCCAGATTTTTTTCGCTTTAAAATTCACAAAAATTCAGTTTTGAAGCAACCTTTGTTCTACAAAACAGTTATCGTTGGACTAAATTCTTCGACATTTTTTTTGGAAAATTGTATAACCTCAGGGGCTGAAAAACTAGATTTTTAGTAGTTTTTCGCTTGTAATTTTTACACATCTCAACAATTTTTTTTCAAAGTTTTGAAACATGTTGAGACTATCTCATAGCTATGGTAAAATATATTATTTGTTAAAATTGTTTTACTATGAACCGAGATATTACAATTGTTACAGATTTTAAAATCTTTTACATATTTGCGGTTTTTTGTTGTTTTTTTCTCAACCCCTACTTTAGGCGGGGTTTATATTTCGTCAATTCTACCTAACTGTTGAAGCTACATAACATGTAGGTTCACTATAACCAATTTTTTTTTTCTCGAAAATCAACCCTGTATGGTTGAAGATTTTTGACAGAACTGTCAATAATTTTTCAAGAAGCATAAAAAATGGTGCATGCTTTTAAGCTGTAGCTTTTGACAACTGCTTATCAAACAGTTGCCATTAATGTGGATTGTAAGATTAAAGTAGTTTAAAGCATAGTGCATGGTTTATACCGATTGAAGTGAACCCCGTCTAAAGGCGGGTTTGGGCTTTAGCAAGTTAATTAAATAAAATAATGCCAAAATTCCAATTTTTATTTATATCAGACGATTGAAATAGTGTGCATTATACTTTTCATATCACCGTACAACGTTTTATTACGTTCATGAACATTTAACAGTTCAATACTCAGGTCGTCTTGGGTGGTCCAAAATAAGTCCCTAAGGTATTAAGTAGGACCTATTTTCGACATGGGTCAAATTGCTACTAAAATAAGTTTTTTTGGTTCTTCAAGCTTGCAAACTAGTTTTCAAGTGTTTTATTAGAGCTGTGAATATGTTTTTAGTTGTTAAATTCATCACAGCTAGGCAGAAAGCTTCTTGGAAATTGACTCCAATAATGACACGTCCTCCTAAAATGGGCTTGATTTGGCCCATCCGTCAAAAATCAAAACTTTGTTTTCAATTTTCTATGCCTTATCAGCTTATTTAAAAGGAATTTTAGATATGATTAGAATCATAAGAAGAAGGTTTAACTATATTTGATCAAAATTTCATGGTTAACATGGTTTATGACAGAAAAATTGGAAAAAACCTGCAAGGTGGTCCAAAATAGGTACCCGGTCCAAAATAAGTTCGTTACCCTATAGGGGAGAGTGGGGTATCATGGGCCACTTTTTTTCTTTGTTTCATAACTTCTTTATTGTGAGTTTTTAATCGACTTTTTTCGGCGAGTTTTTGAATGATTTAAAACCGTTTTTACCAGTTGTCCATACGTTTCGAGCTACTATGGCATTCGCTCTTCTTCAGTGGACACTAAAAATATATTTTAAACGATAAATTTTAACTTAACTAACAATTTTGAAAATCTTACAATTCACTGGCCTCCGTCTTTTCTTATTTGTTTTCGGTCAGTTTGTTTTGTGTTGCGTTTACATTTGTTTGTCAGTGTCGGTTTCAATTTTGAGATTACAGGGTCGTAAGCTGTTTTAAAGTTACACGAGTCCCTCTGTATATTTACTACATTATCATCACCTTTGATTTTAATGTAAAAAGTCTCAGCAGTTATTGTAGCATTATAGCCTGTTACTCTTTCTAGTATATTTGTTTTTTTTTTTTTTCAAAATTAAATAGGTGACCAGTTTCTATACTGTGTTGTGCTAGTCCTGTACTCATTTGTTTTGTTGACACATTTGTTTTCTTTATTAGAAAAGATAAAATGAAAAAAATAAATGGAAAGGTTTTTTACATTTTTGAGGTATCATTAAGCATTTTTTGTTATTTTTTAAAAACATAAATTTCCCGAGTTTTGACTGTTTAAAAAGAAAGAATTTTTTTTTGGATTTTGAAAAACAGTGGGGAAACGTGGACCACCAAATCCAAATTAACTAGATAACGTGCAAAGTTTATGAGTTGACCCAAAACTGAAATTTCATCACTTATTTAGTTATTTCCAAGCGATTTCAGATTAAGAAACTAAAAAGAGAATTGTGTATGATCGAATAGATCCTAAAGCCTGGCTCGCGACCGTTTCGGCAAAATTTTATATATAGGATTTTTGTTCGTCTCTATCGCATGAGAAAAGATAGACAAAACATTTTTCATAATTCTCCATTTGGCATAAGAAAACTTTAGAAATAGTAATATGTATATTAAGTCCTGAACGTGTATAAAAACACTAAAACATAGGTGGCCCAAGATACCCCACAAAATGTGGCCCACGATTCCCCACAAGCTATGATTTGGAAATTGATTGCGTTTGTGTGACCCACGTTACCCCACTCTCCCCTACTTATTACAGAACAAACAAGTGCTTTACCCAACTTTTCACGATCCGAATGAAAAAAAGTTAGTTAAATTGTATTGGATGAAGGACAGAAAATGAAAAAAAAAATGTGTAAACACAAATATAATAATAGTAGGAATATTCCTCACTCCCCAGGAACTTAAAGGACACATGAAATGCGCCTCCATGTGAGGAAAGTTCTTACGAACATGAATAAATGCTACCGAGAAGACCTAAGTTGCCTTAGACTAAATTTCGAAAGCTTCTGGCGATAACTGTTAAGCTCATTATCACCAAAACTTTGTGTCCCGATCTGACAATTATACTAAATCCAACACAAGTATATCTACTATTTTTTTTTTTTCATAATATCTTTCATGATAAGTAAGTTGACTTCATTTTTTTTGTCCTTTATTAGCTAAAAATACAATATATAGGCTCATTGGTATTAACCATTACGAAGCCGGGAGTCTGGGTTACTATTTACATATAAAAGGTTAAATGCTATTCGAATAAAATGTTGAGTTTTTCATAATATTTCAATAAGTTATCCGTATATCCGACTTGATAGGATAAATAAAACAGCGGCGGGTTTCCCTCCATCGGTTTCAGATCATCTCGTTTCAGGAAAATCGTTTGATGCTACAACTGTAATTTAGTTGCAATGATGAATCTGTTAATAGCTGTCATCGTTGTAATATCCTGGCTGGCGATGATATCGCGAAGAGGGACGTCACTCGGTTTTCCAAATCTCCCAAGTTCTGCTAATAATTCTTGACGGTGTGTTCTAAAACGTTCGCAATTCCAAATAAGGTGATCGATAAGTTGACTTCATTAATAAATTTTATACTCAAAATACGATTTTGATTTATCGGTTCAACATGTTTTAGAGTTTTCAAAAAATCAGATGTGCCTAAATGAAAAGTATTAAAAAGAGCTAATTCTACACGAAGAATTAGTTCCTTTACCAATATATTCATTTTTAGAGAAATACTGATTTCCATTTACCAAACGTGCTCCAGATAATAATAATAATAATAATAATAATAATGTTAATGTGGTCATCAATAAATCTCAAATCATATTGTAGAGTAGATTTTAAGATCAATTTACTTAGAAAATTGTTGCCTTCTTATGATTTCTTTTATGAAATATTCAGTATTGTCGAAAAAGTGAAATTTCCATTAATGATTGTTCCAATTCAAATGACATTAGAATCTCAAATTGTAGATTTATTAGCATACTCCGTCAGTCGGGACCTTTTTCCATTCGTCAGAAAACAACACAAATTGAGAACCATAGCAACATACTTTGCTACACGAAGAAAAGTTGGAGTAGGCTGAAATTCCTATGTTGAAAATAAATCATAAACAAAATTTTCTGCGTGGTCATAGAAATGCAAGTTCAAACACGAACTTTTGTAGTTAAGACGCGAACCCACGGTTGATGGAAAGAATGTTCAGAGTTTCCTCAGTACCTCAATGCATGAAATTTCCTTCTAGTAAGAACTTTCTCCAGGAGGTGGTGCTGATATACATGTCCTTGCTGAAGTATATGAAGCATGCTGAGAGTTACCAATGTTGATTATAATATGTTTGGTAAACATCTAGTCTGTATAAAGCCGTCCACACTTACCCCAGGTAGGGTTTGGAGACAAAATTTTAGGTTTTTGTAAATAAACTCTATTTTATTCACTTTTAACCAGAGTTTCTTTTCCTAACTGATTGTTTCGAATTTAAGGATTGTTTCAATGTAGAGTTTTTCGTCAAGAGCCAGCTAGTTTACGAGAAACTTGCAACTGAAAAAGATGCACATCAACTCGAAGTCGTATTTGAAAATAGAAAATTCCCAAAAAGTCGATGTAAACATCCGTTATTGTTGGGCTCGTAGCTTTTTCACAGATATTCGATAAATTACAAGTAAATTGAACATTCTGCATTAAAAGTTTGAAAAAATAATGCACAGTATTGTTTTAATAGCCATCGTCCACACATACCCCGGTGTACTTTATTTGTATTTTTATAATCGCTTACTTTTTCAAAAACTTCTCAACAAGAAAAATAACCTTATACATTTTTAATGGTAAAAAATAATGTCCATCATATGAAAACCATCGTCTGATCTTTAATGTTATCTTTTTGATTTTATTGATTCGTTTGTTTTACTACTGCCTTAAATAACTTAGTGAAACTCAGTCAAAATTAAACACAATTTCTGAATCAAACGCCGGCCGTTGTGATGCGCCTTTCCGGGGCTCTATATTGATTTCATTCGTAATTGACTCGATGGGCTCGAAAAGAGCAGTTTAATACTGCCTGCTTTGCATAATTTAACCGTACCATCAACGGAAACAGTCGGGCATCACCCAACCGAAGCGCGAAATTCCACCTTGGATGACGGCTGGCTGAAGAACGGTTTTCCTTATCGGTAATTCACTGACACCCACCCACCTCCTGTTGCCATTTCCAGCTGGAACATTTTGATAAGCTTAGCGATTCGCAAAAAGAAAACTTGAAATGCCATAACTGGATTCTTTTCTGGTTCCCGGCGACGACGATGGTTGTCGAGGGTGAGCCAAAAAATGAAAATAAAACACGAAAAGTAAATTCTTCCACCAAATGGAACGAGGGATGCGGAATGGTTGAGTAGGTCGACATGAAGACATGGATTGCATGCAGTCAGAAAGCTTCGCCATCAGCATCCCCCCATTCCAAATTTACACGAAAAGCAGCCAACGAGTTTCCGAATAAGCTGTTTTACAGCATTTTTAATGCATGCCTCAGGCAGGAACAAATGAAATAAAGAATCTCGGCTGGCTGGCCGGGTGTGTATAAATTCCAATTATTCACCCGTAGCAACCGAGAATGCGAGTTCAAGGAGGAAAAAAGTTTAATTCTATTTGAACCGACTACTTGCCCGGGGAATGGGGGGATGCCGCAGTACAGACGTGTGGTCCTATCGGATGAAAGTGCCACTTTTCAGTATTGTTGTGTGTTTTTCGTGCCGACCGACGCACGGTAATTGAACCGGAAAGGCGTGGAAAGTGCACAACAGTTGTACTTGTTGGTATAAATGGTAAGGAAACGATTTTTTTTTCAATTCCCCGTCTCTTGTTTGATTCCGAATTTTGTGTTGTTAGTGAATAGCAAAATAAAGGGTCCTGCCGGTGACACACACCGAAAAGAAACAAATTGCCAAGCGGAAAACCGCGGGATCCATCAACAACAGAACTAAGCGGTTTTCTTTGGCCTGTGGTTCCAATTTTTACGACAAATTTTCGAACTTTTATGTCCCACAAAATCAGCGGTAGGTTCCTTGGGCTCATGCGGCCGGTGGCGAATTTTCTTATTTTCTTAGGATAAACCGCAGTGGTGGCTGCTGGGTAAGCTTTATTCTTGCGGCTTTTGCTGATAGATTTTTGTTACTGTTCTGTAATACAATGAATATTGCTATTTCATGTACGTTCATACAGATTTAATTTTTTTTTATTGTATACAATTTTCATGAGAATTAATTTTCAGAATTAGAGGGAGTGGGGGAGGGGGGGGGGGGGTGGGTAAGTAGGGTGTCATTCTTGGTAATTTCAGATCCGTTGCGATAAGTGTTCGTTCTTGAGATGGACTTATAGATGCATTGGGCGCGTTGATCGGTTGATGTTTTTTTGTGCAGAATTCCGCTTGCTGTTCCACGAGCAGACGAATGGGATCTCTACCATCATGATTGGCGGAGGGTTGTATTCGTGGATGTGGTGAAACTATTTAAGTCTTTGTAAGAGTTTTAGGAAACGATTTTTGTTGACCAAGAATGAACTTTTAAATCTCGAGGTGTTAAAGGATGCCGTCTTCTACTTCATCCTTGCATATCTCGATCATGCGTATGTGAACGAGTAGATAATAATTCCAGATTTTTTTGAGGTTATCAATTTCTGTCTAGATGTTCGGTTTGTACAGCATGGATCAACATAAATCTGGACGCACTGTTTATTATACCATAGCGCTCCTAGTTGTCGGATTTGGAATGTTTTGACAGTACTTTTATTTGGAATGTTTCCTCTATCAGTTCAGATTAAAAAATAACGAAATCTTGAAAATGGTCAAATCGACCGTGAGCAGCGTTCTCAGACGTTTCCGTGAGATGCATACTATCGATCGGCAGGTTCATACCAAGCGTCATAGTGGAACTAGGGATCAGAAACTGCATTTTAAGGTGCTGAGAACGATCAAGGCAAACCCAGGGCATTCGGACTATGACATCGCCAAAAAGTTTCATTCCGACCGGTGCACCGTCGGAAGGATTCGTCTACGCGAAGGAATACGATCTTATTGGGCCAGGATACAGAATGAAGTAGCCAAAGGACGTGGCCGGAAGTTATACCACTAGGTTCTAACGAAGTACGACGGATGCATCCTCATGGATGCGAAACGTACGTGAAGATCAATTTTGGGGAGCTTCCAGGCCAAAAGTTTTATAAAGCCGGGGTGATTTCCCCGGCAAGTCCAAATTCGTTTTTGCCGATAAGTTTGCGAGAAAGTGTTGATTTGGCAAGGTATTTGCAGTTGCGGACGAAACTCCCCGGTCAAGTCACAAAGGACAAGTCAAGTTTTGGCCAGATTTGGCAAGCTGCCACTACAGCAAAGAGGTACTACAGTGGTGTCGAAACAGCGGGGTGGATTTTGTTAAAATGGACATCAACCCACCCAACTGCCCTCAATTCCGCCCTATCGAAAAACATTGGGCAATTGTCGCTGAACAGGGTGAGTGGTATCCGTCAAAAAGTTCGAGATTTCATCAACATCGCATTGAAATATTTTTTTTTGTTATTTTTCCTTTAAAGTGCAATAGAAAACCCAAAGTTCTTTGAAATAATAGGTTACCTCATCCGCCATATTGGTTGTCAGAATGATGACGTAGATGTTATTGAAATTAGCGAGCATTGTACTGAATTCTTCAGTTTTTTCATTAACACCATTTTATATGCCAGTAATTTGTACGCCACGATCCCCAAATGGAAAAATTCAAATTTCTAGATTAATGAGCTTCTTAGAAAAATAGGATTTAGATTGTGGTTCTGCATAAAATGCGGATTTGCCCCGGAAATATTTAAATTTTCATGGAAATTGTTTTTATCGATAACGATTTCCATGCTCATTGTAAGCTTAAAATTATAAAATATCGCAAGAAAACAAATCTTACAGTCCTAATGAATCATTTAACACGCAAGTTTCGAGTTTGTTCATAGAAAATTATTCAATTTGATAAATAATTTTCTCTCGCATCTATTTTTTATTTGAGTTTGTGGAGTGAGTGGAAAGATTCTAAGCTTTTTATTCAATAAGTTTCATTCTGAAATCAATTGTTTTATGACGACTTTAATTTCCATTAACCTAAAAACTAGAAATTTTAACGCAATTGAAGAAAATCGATGATTTAAGTACGTTTCCTATGTAATGTATGATAAATATCATAACAACTACGTCATCATGCTTGGTTAGGCTAATTTCACGCTCGATGTACGATACCCTATAATAAAAATACTCTGTAGAAGACCTATATTTTGACTACATTATTTTATTTCATATATTGCAGATTTCTGTGCAGAGAAAAGCCTCGACCTTTCATCCGGCTTAGCGACCGAAAAGGTACTGGGGATGTGATGTGGTGGTGTATTAAGACAGACTGTTTCACTTACAAAATACACTGGGATCGGCTAGGACCTGAGCTGCTGGAAGGCAATCGTTGCTCTACGAAGCTTGAGGTACTCCGCATCCTTATGACAATCTATGATCCTCTTGGTCTCATCGCGCACTTTCTAATGTTTCTCAATGTACTGCTACAGGAGATCTCCTGGACCCGAGTAGGCTGGGACGAAAACATCAACGATAAGTGCTTCGAAAAGTGGCGAAAATGGCTGCAGCTTCTTCCGGACATTGAGTACGTCAGTATTCCACGGTGCTACAGGATGGTTTCATCGATTGGTCATCACACCGAGATCTAGTTGCACACCTTTGTCGACGCGAGTGAAAATGACACGGCAGCAGCTGTCTATTTTCGTTTCGTGGAAGGCGACAACATCGAATGCTGTCTCGTCATCGCGAAGAGTCGTGTCTCGTGTGACTTCAAGGCTTGAACTTCAGATAGCAGTAATTGAAGCCAAATTAGCTGTGTTTGTCATGCAGGGACTATCGATCAATGTTTCCCGTCGAGTTTTTTGTTCAGACTCCCTCAACGTTATCGCCTGGATACGTGCCGACCCCCGCAAATACAACGCATTCGGCTCCGCGAGAGTCAGCGAGATCCTAGATCTCACGAGCGTATCGAACTGGAATTGGGAACCAACGAAGTGGAATGTGGCGAACGAAGGCAAGAAGTGGGAGTGTCACCCCTTCTAACGAACGACAGCCGATGGAACAGAAAAAGAATTGCCACATACCCCGGCAAAGTTGACGGAACCGATGAAAGAGCTGCGAGCGTGCGTCAACGCGCACTTACAAACGGGAAGCGAGATTATCCCCGGCGAAGATTTTTCAACCTGGAGATGATTGGTCAACACATCCGCCTACGTCTTCCGATGTCTCCACCAGCTTCGACCAAAGAAATTCACCCACACCATCGAAATCCTTTCGAGCAAGGAGATATGCCAAGCTAAAGACTACCTTCTCCACACCGCACAGCAAGACGTCTTCCGAACCGAGCTACACATTCTCCGACGTGAAGGCCGCAACACAACGATCCCCAAGCAAAGTCAGCTGTACAAGATCAACCAGTTTATCGATGAAAGAGGATTGCTGCGCATGCACTGCAAAACTGGAGCGTGCAAGTTCCTAGCAGTGGAAATCGCCAACCCTATTATCCTCCCGCGCGAACATCCGATAACGAATCTCATCGTTGAAAGCTACCACCAGAAGTTCCATCATCAAAACCACGAGTCAGTCCTCAACGAAGTTCGCCTCCAGAAGTATTGCATCAGTTGTCTACGCAGAGTATACGCCAAGGTCAGGTCCAACTGTTAACGCTGCAAGCTGCGGGAAGTTCGTCCTCGTCCTCCAGCAATGGCTGACCTACCAAAGTGTTGTTCGACCGTTCGCACATACCAGCATCGATTATTTTGGACCAATGGAAGTGGCTATAGGGAGAAGGGTTGAAAAAAGGTGGGGATTCTATAGACTTGTCTTACTATTCGCGGGGTCTACCTTGATTTAGCTAGCTCTTTAACAACAAGACCGTGCATAATGGTGATCCGCAACTTCATTTTGCGACGATAAACGCCTTCCGTTCTCTACAGCGACAGGGGCACTAGCTTCATCGGAGCCGATCTTTCCACTCCCCGTTCATCAACAGTAGAAGGCAATCGGTCAACTTGTCCGGGCATATTTTGATGAGTTCAGCTGCGATGCCATCCTTCCCAGCCGACTTGTTGCTATTCAGCTGGCAAATGGCTTCCTTAACTTCACTCATCGTTGGAAGTGGCTCCTCTACGTCGTTTGCTACTCCAACGATGTGTCTTTCCCCACTGTCATGGTCTCCTGCATATGCCCCGTTCAGGTTCATCAAAGTGCTGCTTCCATCTTTTGATCACCTCACGATTGTTATTGAGCTTCCGATAAAACTTTCGTGATTCCTGGGAACGATGCAGCTGCTCAAGCTCCATCACCTTTCTTCACTCCTCGTAGAACCAGTCGTTCCGTCGAGTTCATTCCACATGCCCGATGACGTTCTCCCCAACGCTGTTGATGACTGTTTTGATGGTATCCCAACAGTCCTCGAGAGATCCTTCGTCAAGCTCGTTCTCTCAAGTTCGTTCCGGCAGCGCTGCATCGAGCTATTGCGCGTAGTCTGATGCGACCTCAGGTTACTTCAGTCGTGCGATATTCAACCGAGGCGGGCGTCGGTTTCATATAGTTCACTATGGAGAGTTTTAGGCGCATCTTCACCATAACCAGGCAGATAGTGGTCTGACTCGATGTCGGAACCTCGGCAGGATATGACGTCGAAGATGTCCGAGAAGTACCGGCTGTTTATAAAAACATGATTGCTTTTGGTACTGTGATCTCCAGATGTAAAAAAAAGTTGCTACGAACGGCCATTTCAAAACATCCTGTATGTTTAATTCCAGAAAAATACTTTGACGATACTCCACTACTCTTTTGAAATATCTTTTATGAAGAATTTAATCACCGTTAGTTATAATTGTTTATTGATTCATTGTCCTTATCAATGAAAGTTATGTCTTTTTAGTGAGAAGTGAGTTAGAAGAATTTTTTTTTTTCCATTAAATTATTGTTAGTTTGAAGAAATTAAATGTTATAATTTGATTAACATTTATAATTGTAAAAATATCATTTCAAAAGAGAGGTCATTCATCAACTTTAGGTGATCGGCACCAAAACCCCACACCCCACCAGTTGCCTTAGTGTGTTTATTCAATAAAAAAAAAGGTTTTGACCGACCGCAAGCCAACAACCAAATACCTACCCTCAGCCTGGCGATTTTATGATCAGCTCAAACACAAAATTTTCACACCGTCTCTTGTTTTGTAGCCCGTGGTTTGCCCGTTGTCAGAAGTTTTTCGGTTTTTGTTTTGAGGCATTGGTGAGTTTTATTTTTGTAAATTTTTTCGGAAAAATTCAATGGAATGTAACCACGATAAGCTTACTTGTTGTAAGTCTAATTGAATTTAAAGGAAAAAATATTCAAGGTGAAAATGAAATTCTACATATTTCTAAATTAAAAAAAAACGTGAAGTATTTGTAAAGAACATGACTGAAAGCATCAAGTCAAACAAGCAGCTACAGTGCCAACATAACGGATGTGTTTGGATCGATGTGAGACCAAATGTTTTGAGGGAAGAAAAATGGTTATCCATAATGGTAGAATAATGGATTTCTTAGGACCCAACGGCACTCGGGGTTGCTCCGAAATCGGAGCATGATGTATTATGACTTTTGGCCCGTGGTTAAAAACATTCCATCCTCGGATCCATGAATGTATACCGCATACCTATTTTCCGTCGCATGGAACGAAACACGTTAATACTTGGAGCATAAATCATAAGATCTCGTTTATCGATGATAAATATGTACATAGCAAAGTGTTGAGAATGAGGTTTGAAAACGTGAAGATTATTAGGTATTTTATACATTTAAAAAATTGCTGATTACCTGTTTGTTGAAATTTTATTTCCGTCAACATCAAGAGCTCTTAAGATACGCTGTTAACAAAAAAAACTTGCTGAAATCCAATAAAGGGAACAAACGTCTGTGGGTTAGCCATAAAATTGGAATCTAACAATGTTGTCAAACGGCTGTGCTGTCTCAATGGCATGAAAATGGTTCCTATATTACCACCAATTTATAATCTTCCTGGTTTTATTTTCCGATACTTAACGAAAAACGTTTCGGCAATCCTCTTCTTCCCCTAGGAGGAGCTAAACCAAGATCCAACTTCCAGGCCCGGTTCGGTTATTGTTGCTTCAGCTTGCTGGCTGATTTGGGATTTCCGGTCCACTTTTGTGTTTTTTCTCAAGTTTGCTGTCGTTGTTTTTGGAGCAACACACTTTTTTGCGTGCGGTTTTCCGAAGGCCTGGCTCAGCAAAAGATGGGTTTCGGAGAAATTCGGCAACAGACATGAACCGTAATCCACACCGGGATCAAGCAAGTGTACCTTTTTTTCTCTCTCCGCACCATACGCGGTTGGTTATTTTCCAAGCCGGGACCTTCACACAAACATGTAGGCACTGTAAGACAAAAGGGGCCATAGTAAAATCGACTGAATCTCGACGCAAAAAATAACAATTTTCGAACCGAGACGCCAAGGAAAGAAGGGAAAGGAGCCGGAAGTTGAGCCAGGGCAAGCGGAAGTTTCGGCTTGAGGCGGCAAAGTGGCTTCTGCTGTAATATGTAGAACTTTGGGATGAACGTTCTGTTGTTCCGGAGTAGATAAATAATAAATTGAATCCAATTGGGTCTAATTGCGAACAAGAAACGATACCCAATTCTGGGTTCGCTCCGCTTATTCTTATCATCGTATGGCTAACGAGGTGGCAGATGGGTAAAGTGTAGGGAGAAAACGTTTAACTGGCTGATTATGACTATTTTGGAACATTTCTGGTGGAGCTAGTGTATGTGGACTATTTTAAGCAGCGTGGGAAAATTTCTGTTTTTGGCACTTGTATGATAAAGTTGGATGCAGCAGTAATTTTAACTTTTCAAATTACAGTTTACATGTCTTTTAATAAAATTTAGTAAGTAAAAATTTTACAGCATTTCTATTTTTTCCAAGGGTTTTCACCTAAAAATCTTATGATCTTTATTGTTTGAACTAAGTTGTAACATCGTCTATAGGTTCATATTATCAAAAAGAGAAATGAAGATAGACATGTTTTCTATGGTAAAGGTATCATACTCGGACGGATTTTTATCTTACAAGTTATCGTAAACACAAGTTACAATAGCAAATTTCCATCATTTGTCAGGAGTTTTAGTTTTACTATGGCGTTTTTTATTGAGAAATGCACAAATACAATAACTCATATCGGTCAATGTATGCGCATTTGCATATCTATCCATGTGCATATGATATCTACAGAAGATACAAAAGATGCTTGCCTGCAACGTCTAGTATTAGAATTGACCGACAGGCTACACAACGATAAATGAATAATTTATTCAAGCCTGTCGCTCTAAGACCGGACGAGAAGAAGCCAGTAACATATATAGTGTAGATTCTGTGTGGAAGTCGGCAACCAAGCTGGAAAAGTACAAGCTTCTGTCGGATTAGATGAATGATATAATTTTGTTGTACTTTGTTTTGTGATATGTATTCATACCGTTTATCAATAAGGCTTTTTCATTTTAAAACATCCGACCTAGAACTGCCCGAAGGGAAAAGAAACTTTAAAAGCTTCAAATGAACTCTCATAACTATAGATCTAAAATCTTTGAAACAACCAAACGTCTCGTTCTAGCCTTTCTTACAGAAAGGTATTAATAGTTATCAGTAGATTTGAGAAATCATTAATTATGGGGCCTAGACATACCTTTATAGGTACATATCAGCTCAAAGAGTGATATGCGATGTCTATGTATTTATGTATATTAGTGTGAATTTGTGTACCCTTTGTTCTCGACGGTTTTGCTAAACTGGACTGCACAATTAAAATGATTTTTATCTTAAAAAATAGATGTTGTTTCTCTTCAATCAATAAATTGAAGAAAAAACCATAATAGTTTGAAATTTTTTTTCAACAGAAATATCATAAAATTTTCACTACAAAAAACGTGTCCATTTAGCTTGCTAGCAATATCCAGCAATCACTAATCAAGATGATCGAAAATATGACGTCATATTTTTCATGACGTCATAGGCACGATAGGCGATGGGCTCTCTTCATTATTGTACAATTTCCCGTGAGTAAACGAGGAGGGAGCCTTCGACAAAATGACAATCATGGTAAAAATGACAAAACCAACAAAGCTGCCAAAATTGGATTTTTTATTAACGCGATAAAGTGCTTTCATTCGGTTTGTATTTCAGTTCAGCTGTTAGCCGAACCGGATTCAAAAAGTTGGAGCTGAAGCCCCGTTTAATACTAAAATGAATTGGATTGCATCAAGGGGTACAACCCTGAAGTTAAATGTGTCAATCATAAGGACTTGATTCTCACAAAGCGATTGAAGTTCCCATCCTTCGCTCAACGCTATATGCGTTACCACAGATTACTCTGAGAAGGAGAAAACGATACGGGGAAGCGGACAACGCACACCATCTCATCTTCTCACATGCCGTTCGTGCTCAGGAAGCTGTTTTCTGAGGAGAAGAGAATTTCGTTCGTGGGAGCAAATTGAAACAAACCAGAGAAATGCTACTCATTCGTTTCGAGCTTTAAGCTAAGGCTGATGTCATGCTGAAGCAACTAGCAACGCAACACAACGCAACGTTCCAATAAGGAAGCGTTGCAATGCATTGATATGTCATGCTGGCGCGACCTGTAGCTTTGAAATTCCCTACAAATCATCACTTCTCTACATCTGATAATGCTTTGAATCGTCTCCTTTCTTTCGGGAGCAATCAAAAACTCATCAAATCACGACCCGGATTGCAAGAATGCCGAAATTTGAACCGACAAAATTCCTTGTTTTTTTGCCGGAACTAAGAATTCATGAAAATTTTCTCGCCGATTAAGATATTTTTTAGTTTATTATCACAAGTTCGGACAGATCTTCGTACTATTGTGCTTAAAACCCGGAATCACTGCTTCAAATCGAGAAAAAACAATATTCCCATTGGATTTCCTACTAGTCGCGCTACAAAACACACTGGAATCAGATTGGTCGCGCTTTACAAAGCGACCAGTATGACAGGTCTGCGCTTTTTTCATGGAGATCAAATGAGAGCTGGTTTGTCGTGTGAACGTTGCGTTGCTGGTTGCGTTGCTAGTTGCTTCAGCATGACATCAGCCTAAGGATAATTTTTTCGTTCCCTTTTCTTTTCCTCTCTTCACACCTGAAGATGCGCGATGCAAGTCATTCGTTCGCATCGAAAAACCTGTGCAATACAAATGTTCGGTTGTTGTTGGTGTAGGTGTCTAGCGAAGACGATGACGCGATGGGAGTCAATCTTAACTGTCTTGATGAAGCCAATCGGAGATAATATCCAAATAGCAGCGCCACCGAGTCCTTCATAGCATAGCATAGCATAGAGCTTTTGGGAACAAGAATTGTTATGAAGGAATTAGTTCCTCTTGATATTTTTTAATAACTATTGGCTAACACTTTCTTATGAGAAGATGCTTGCAAGACACACCGACGAACAAACATTTATTTTCTTACAAAAAAATACGAAAAATGTTCTCAGTTCTCACATAAGAGCATCATCTAAGGAACTGCTAAAAAGATTTCTACAAAATTAACTCTTTTCAATTACTAGAAGTCACGAAAAAAAATTTGGTAATACAAAACATTTTTTCAAGTTTCCAACATTTCCAGCTAGACATCTAAATGTGGGTATTTTATTTTTTTTGGATGATAGCAAAACAGAACAGCAATTCTAGTGCCTATGTTTCAACAACTGATTTTTGCGAGACGAATGAATTCAAATCATTCGTTAGATTTCATTTACCACCTCTAGTTTTGGAGATTAATTTTATTTACATGAATTTCCGTCTCACGACATAACCTGATAAATAATTTTTCCGATTTCTTGGGCATCCCACAAGTTTGAATTAAAAGCAAGCATACGCATTACATTATTTTTTAGTGCTTCGTTTGGCCGCTTCTAGTCACTACACTAGTTTCCTTTTGTTAATTTTGTTTATTTATTGTCCCTCTTTTTTGTTATTACTGAAAATTAGCACTAACAAAATAAACATACAATGACAACTTCACATAGCTGAGTTTGTTGCCCCAACTGAAGATGCTCTGTACCACTACGTTCAAGCGAAACAAGAAAAACATTTTATGGGAAAAAAATGTTGAGATTCGAACTCACTGCAACATCTCATCTCGGCTTGCCAGTCCGATATCTTACCCAGCGCACTATCTGAGTCGGTTAGCACACGAAGGTGTCATAGGCTGATATGAATAAAGCTCTAGTAATTGCTTTTGCTATTTTCGAGCAGTTTTATAAGCCAATTTCTTCGAATGGCATGCATATTTTTATTCCGGAGCAGGTTGAAAGTAAATGTATAACTCTGCTTTTTAATTTCTAGTTGAACAAATGCTTTCAAATTTTGCCATTCTAAAGTTCGAGCTAAGTAAAAGCTATCGAAGTAATTGCTATTTTCTTATTCATACCACCTATACTGCCGTTGGACGCATAATTGTCACATGTGACATTTCGACGTTTTTGACTTTTTGATGCCAATCGTGATAATTTGATATGTTTTATTGAAATTCTTTGTCGAAACATAAAGTTTGTTCTAGAAATTTCGAGAAAAATTCAAAGTCAATTTGTCACACTGGGACAAATGGACGCATAACTGTCACACTGAGACGATTGGACGCATATTTGTCACACTCTATAAATGAATGTATTATAACTTCGGAACGTCTAAATAGATTTTCACCAAACTTGGCATACGTGTCCTTGATAGTCGCGAGGGGATCATGGAAATATAAAGAGGGGGAAGGGTCACTGTTTTCGCAACATCCCAGTATGTGCAAGAAAAACTCTGCAAACTGCTTCGGGTTCGTTGCTGGCGCTTGGAAGAGTGCATGCAAACGAAACCCACTTCACAACATTAGTCAAACATTACTCTTCCGGCTCCGTAGAACTGTAATCCAAAATTGTCCAGGATGGCCATAAGTGATTGTCGGTGGTTTTAGCAGACCATTTCTTCTTTGGTTTTGCTTTGACTTTTTATTTGGAAACACCTCGCAAAATACCGGAGATGTATGTTTTTTAATGTTTACGAAGTATGCCGCCAGAGTTACTTCATCCGGAACTTGTTCCAGGACCGTATTCACTTCAAACGGATTGATTGTCCTCTTCTGGTATCGTTACGCTCGCGGTTGCGACATTTTCAGCGCGGCAGCTGACAGTTTGTTGAAGAAATGTTGCTTCCTGTACAGTGAGTGAGCTGCCGCAAATGACTCCCCGTGCCGTTTTATTGATCGAACCCGTTAAAAACTTCATGTTTGTCACCAAATAATGTACGCTTTCGAATAATCCGATTCAGACCTGATTTTTTTCAATTTAAGCTTCCATTTACGAATAAAACACAAGAGCCACGCACGAAATTCCAAACCAAACAACTACTGAGAAAATGTTTGTGGTGTGACAAATATGCGTCCATTTTTCGACTATTCATAGAATTTCGCGGCATAAATGTCACACGAGGGTTTTCATTGAAAAAACAGTTCATGTTCGAAAAATTTGATCGAGGCTCATATGGTAGGAGTATACTTTAGAGATCTACGGCATTGAAGTCAACAAAAGTTGCGAAACTATGCGATAACAGCAAAATGTTTTAGTGAAACTTTAATTGCGTTTTTCTCGCTTTGCCTTTTTGTAACATGTGACAATTATGCTTCCAACGGCAGTATAGTCTTTCTGCCACTATCGATTACCAAAAAAAAACGCACTGCGTTGTCTGCCGTTAGCCGGTGTTTTTTTTCATCCTCCTTTGTCTTTGATAGGAAAAGGGATGAAAATGGGTAGGAATGGGGAGGGAACGTGAAACTTGAAACTATTTTCTATTGCCGGCCGGTTAACATACACACTCACAGTTCATCTTGGCTAGTGGTTTTTTGCCGTCGTTTGTAAAAAAAGAATGTTTTTTTCTAATGCCACACTAAGCGCTTGGTACATAATTCGACAATATCCTTGCTGGCTGGTTGTTTTCATCCTGTTTTGTCTTGTGATAGGATATGGGATACGTTTTATTTAGTTTCACTTATGCCAATTATTAGACAGCTTGTTAATACCGGTCCGGCATAGAATCTTGTATCGATACTTTCACTTCCAAGGAAGATCATTATTGGATTTTAACATGATAAGAACAACCCACAAATCAGACTCTAGATTTGTGGATGTACTAATCATGTTAAATTAAAAATGTTTTTTTACATTAATTATAGTGAAAAACAAAAACTGTCGTGACTGATCGATGCCTTTTTCGGACACGTTGACTTCCACTCCGATTTTCACCAATTTCCTTTAACTTCACTAACTGAAGGCCCCGCGTTTTTTTTTTCAACTCAAACACTTTAACGATCCGTTCTTTCTAAGCTCGCTCTATTAACTGAAGCCTCTCTTTTCATACTTGGACCTTTCCTGTTCGAATTTCACGCTGTTTTCTCACTCTCTCCTACAAGTGTTATACTCTGAGTATTTTTAATTGATATCCTCTCTTCTAGCTGTCATTCTTGACAATCGTATCGATGTTCTCGAAATCGATCAAACCAACCGTACAGGGTCGTTCATACGAATTTGAATATTGCTAACTTTATAATCTAAATAAACTGATTTCAATTAAACTAATATTTATCTGTCTATTTACAATATTCTCTACAAAAAGGAACGTATCTAGAGTTTGTTTTGAATAAGTCGTATAGCCATCTGTCTCGTTTCGAGAAAATCGCTGTTCTTATATTGAAACACATTTTTAATTCTACCATTTGAAATAATAAGAATCGTCTGGAAATATCGTTTGCGCTGAGGAAATCAATGAAGAACACGCTTAGTGTATTAGTTTCGTTATATTCAGTGAAGCTGTTCTTACGATATTTTGCATTAGCTACTTAGCGCTTACGTCATTATGTAAAAAACATCAATCCCTGCCAATCGTTTGCAGTAGATAACTCGGATTTGTTTATATTTATTGATACGACCTATTACAAACAAACTCTAGAATTGCATCCTAACTTGATTAGGTTTTTTTTTGATTTTTGTTATTTTCATCGAAATTACAGGAAAACTTGAATTACTTTTAATTGTAAGTAGAAATGTTACCTGGAAGAACTCAGCAGATGACCGGAATCGGTACACAAGTTGTGAACGGAATCGCTGTTGCGAGAGATCTTTGTATTCGACTAAACATTGCTGGGTGCTTGCTGATGTCATTCTGTTGAAATAACTCTAAACGTTCTTAAATTATGCTTATATTATGCTACATAGCTTAGAATTGCAGAATACATGATTTAAACAAAGAGGAACAACAAGTTTGTAGAAGATTCCGAGTTAACAAAATAAAAAAAAAATGCAAATTTATTGACTGAATTCAAAACTGAAATTAAAAAAAAAATCCAAAAAGAACAGGATTTGAGTTATGCTCAAAATATCACATTTTGGCAAAAGAAAAAAGTAATTGTATATAAATCCAAATATCTCGGGCTACATATCATCAAATTGAAATCTCTTTCCCTTTTATTGAAGATAATTCTAGAGTTTGTTTTGATTAGGTCGTATGAGCCACATGACGGGTTTTGAGCAAATCGCTGTTGAAGTTTTGAAAAACATTTTTAATTCTGGTATTTTAAATAATACTAAGAGTTGTCTGGAAATTTGGTAAGCGATGTGGAAATAGATGAGGAACAAGCTAGATTATTTGATATGGCCATTAGTTTAGTCATACCAGTTGAGATGTTCTTACGGCATTTTGCATTAGCTACTTGGCGCTAACGTCGTTTTGCAAAAAACATAAATTTTATCTGAACTTGATTTCTGTTTTCTTAATATTTGTTATTTCCATCGGAATTACTGATGAACTAAAGTTTAATGTATAATAGGAAGCAGAGGTGTTACGGTGTTACCTGGAAATTTCCGTTCGGTGATGACAGAAATCGGTGCTGCGAGACTAAATATTATTTACTGCTTGCCGTAACCAGGCTTGCAATTTCTCTAGCGAGAATCACCGTTGTGCTCGGTTTTCGATTCTCGGTAGAGATTCTCTGAAACGCACCGCAGAGATTTTTAGCCGAACCTCTGTAGAGAATCTGTAAATCAACACGACAGAGCTAACACACACTACAGTGAAAAAATGTTTTCACCACGGAGAGCGACAGCGACGGCAGCTGGCTTGGCTTGTTGCGTTTACCAACACATACGAAGCTGAACCACTCGCCCGAAACATTCATCGTTTGTTGATGCTATTATTATGCACACCGTCGTGTTTGTTTTTGTCTTTGCTTTTTGGTGGCTTCAACTAGTCGGTTCTGTGTTTTCACCGGGGTGCTCTACAGTGACAAATCGTCGCACGCCGGAGCTATTGAAATTAGGTGTGTGTGGCTTTCGAAACCGGGGTGCGAATAATGTGTGGAGAGGATCGAAAAATCTCACCCGGGTGATTTGCAACTATCGCACGGGGGTGTTTTTTTCTCCGTTCTCCGTTTTTCTCGGTAGAGAATGGCATCTCTGGCCGTAACTACAATGATCGTTCAAGTAGTGAAGACTTTATCCAAATAGTCGCTTGTTATTTTGGCGGCCTTCGTACCCTTTAAAAAAATACGAAACTTATATAATATTTTGCCCAGCATAAATTAACGTTATTTCAACTTACCAAGTTATATTGAAGCCATCTATTCTACAAAGAGAGCTAAAACTTCTGTTAATAACTCTTCGGTTGAATTTTTAATGTTCTGTACACCGAACGAGGCATTTTCTGCAAAAATGCAAAAGGTCGCTTAAACCACCACACCGAACTGTTGTTTTGCGACTATTTGCATACACGGCAATCCGGTGGAATGCAAAAAGTTGTTAAAACCAAATTGCGCTCGAAAATGAAAAAGTCATTATACGTCTTAATTTCAAATCATGTTCTAAAACTTATTTATTAAGAAAATGAACACAAATTTTTACCTGACCTAGAAAACACGTTTATTAATCATTTGCAACGATTAACTCAATTTTGTTTTCATTGGTTCATACGACCTAATCAAAACATACTCTAGAATCAGGTTTTCATATTTTCAACCGATACAGACCCCGTTCGATTTTGGCAACACGCTCATACATTTTGTGTTGCCAAAATCGAATGTTGCCAAAATCGAACGGTTTTTTTCCTCCACTTTTTTATCAGTTATTTTTACAAAATAACTAATATTATTATCAAAAACGTTATTTTTAGTCAATTTCCGACCGTTTCTAGTAATTTTTGATTTTTTTTCATCATGTTTTTGATGCATTTTGCACTTTTCTTGTTTTATTTATAATGTTTGTTTTCATTTGTCATATTTGCTGTTTTTTTCGTTCTTCATCATTTTTTAGTTGTTTTCAGTCATTTTCAGTCTTTTGTTTTAATTTGTTTTTTAAATTTTTGAATTTTTCAACTTTTTTTATTTTTTTAGTACTTAATAAATTTTTTAAAAAACTTTTGTTTTTATTGTTGCATTTTATCACCATTTCAGAACACAAAAACGTATTAGTGGTATTTGTCTGATTTAAATTGGTCCTGTTATAACGAAAACTAAATTGTAATGTTGTTTCCAAAAACCGTTCGATTTTGTCACATGTGCCAAAATCGGATGTTGCCAAAATCGAATGTTGCCAAAAACGAACGGGGTCTGTATTGATTAATAACTTCGTGAGTTCTTTTTTTATAAATTGATTTTTAATATTCAAAGAAAATAAAAAATACAATTTAAAAATCTACTCTAAACCCGTTTCTAAAATTTAAATTTTCTTTAATGCATTTTAAAAGGTTTTTTCGATCATAAATCTACAAACATAAAAAATACTGTTCATCGTACACAAAAGTGACTTTAATGAATATTAGCAGGTTTATCCACATTCGATATGAGGGAAACAGATTTCAAATTAATGATATGCAGCCCGAGATGTTTGAATTTGTGTAAAAGAACGTTTTTTCTTAAAGCAAAATGTTTGAGGTTTTAATATGAGTTTGGTTTTTGGTTAACAGCCGATTTTTTTTATGGATGTACATAAGAGTGCCCCAAATTTGTACGGGAAATTTCAAACCTGTGAAATGTTATGCGCTGCAGGCTCAAATTCATCATAGGCCTAGTACAAGACCTCATGCAAAATTTGGGCCAAATCGGATCACGGGAAGGGGTCGCTCAACGAGCCTGAAGTTTTTATGGGATTTTAAGACATTTTGTTCGGGAGGAATCCAGTTTTTGATCAATAAAATTGGTCACCTTCAGCCGATTTATTTTGAATACGGTTTTTCTAAAAGCCTAAAGCACAGATACAGCGACCATTTTGTGAGAGCAACATAACACTAATTAATCTAACGAACAATATTTTATAATTTCTAAAATACATTATAAAACTTGTGGAGTCCCTGAGGATGAGGTTCAACGACACCGAAACGTCGGAGTAGAAATAAATATCGTTCGTTTCTAAAAAATGTGACTGATTTGCCGGAAACTGCATTTCGATTCAAGTTAAGATAAAGAAGTTATTAGGCCTCAAAAATGCGTTAACTTTTTTAAGGGTGGTATTCATCACTGTTAATGAGTCGGGGCTGTCAAACATATTAAAGCCTCATTACCATTGATGAATACCACCCTTCAAAAAGGTAGCCCATTTTTGAAGCCTGATAACTTCTTTATCTTGACTTTAATTGAAATGCAGTCTTGGTATGAAATATTTGCCATAATTTTGGCTCTAAGAAAAACCGTATTCAAAAGAAATCAGCCGAAGGGAACCAAAGCTATTGATGATAAATGGGGTTTTCATGTTTCTCCCGAGCAAATTGTCTCAAAATCCCAGACAAGCTTCAGGCTCATTGAGCGACCCCTTCCCGTGATCCCATCTGGCCGAAATTTGGCATGAGATCTTGTTCTACGCCTAGGATCAATTTTATTCTGCAGCGCATAACATTTCACAAGCTTGAAATTTCCCATACCAATTTGGGACAGTCTAATGTACATATGTTTAGAATCAATGTTTATTACCCCGAAACCATATTCAAACCGCTTTAATTTTTGATACCGCTGATCGATTTTGATGAAATTTGGTCAGATACTATAAAGTACTTTTTTACATTTTCTAACTAAATTTTGAGATGGAAACGTGAAATTTGAAAAAGTAACAGCCTTCTTTGTGAGGCAATCACAATGTTCCCTACTTTTACTAAAATAGCTGTATGTTTCTTCCTAGCTCACGCAAAAAGTTCAAAACACAGCGAATGAAGAGCTTACAAGTTTAGTTAACATTTGTGGAAGTTTCATGAGAAAATGTCAACTGTTAAAGAATTGACAGTCTGTCAAAAATGTTGCAAGTTTGTGCGCTGCTCGGAGCGATTTGAATTTTTTTAAACTTCTGTTAGCGATATCCTTAAGGCCTCCATTATGCCCTTATCTCTGCTTTTTTCTCAAATTGGAGATATTTTTTTTAATTCTTCTGTGGAAAATAGAGCTGCTGGTTCATTAATCTTATGTTTACAAACATACTTTAAACCTAGAGCTATATCATTTTGTTTGTTTTTTGAACTGAAGATTCTCCCTAAAACGTGTTCATCTTTCTCAAACAACTTGATCATAAACTCCAAATATTCAAAACCCTCACCAATATGGCTATAAAAAGTCGAACTGAATTAGATATTCTACCGCGTTTCACAACAAACCCCAACATTTCGGCAGAAGCTCACTGAACTGGAAACAATCGTATTTCGCTCGCGATGTTGTTCGGGGGGGTTGAAAAACAATCCAGTTCATTGCCGAAAGGATTTTTTTTTGGGGTTTGCTTTGACAGTCCATAACCAACAACGCACTCCCACACGTGACCGATACCTAGTTGTCGCTTGAGCAGAACCAAAGTGAACCGACATGTTCCATGGATAGCTTCACGAATATTGGGTCTGAATATTCAGGATCATTACCTACTGGAGGGATATGGTGGCGCGGTCCCTCAACATAAACATATGCCAACAAATTGGCGAGGGCTTCTCCATGAATTTTAGCAACCGTAACGTAGGTTGCTTACGGGCGGGTTATAAAATTTTACTGTTGGTACTATGCTAAAGGGATTGAATGTTTCGATTAGAAATGTTGTGTAAAATTTTAGTCAACCGTGCTTTCGGTTTTCATGCCGTGAAATTCCCACAGATTATCAAAATGTATGGGTATATAGCATGCTTAAATTAAATATATTTTTAGAGAAAAAATATGAGAAGTCCTTTTCTAAACTAAAATTTAGGTTTTTGACTTCCTTCCCTTAATTGCGGATCATAGTATGAACGGTTTTGCAGTTATGACAAAAATAATTCAGACCTACTATAAATATCCATACATTCGACATATTAAAGCCACATTTTTTGTATGGCAGTACAATTCAATTATCTACCATTCGTTCGACCCAAATTTCACACCTGATTCCACATCAACACCCAAAATAATTCTCGACCGGTGCCATGCAAACTGTTTATGTTGGCAATGCAACCCGGTGAACCCAGAACCCATTCTCTTGGTTCTCTCTCTATAAAAGTAAAATTCCATTCGACAGAGCCGCCCTCAAAATGGCTCTTAAATTTAATGAGTCAATCATTTAAGGTTTTCCTTCCATGGAGAAGAGGGTTCGTTGACGAAGAGATTCAATTTTATTAGGATTTCTCGGTGGGAAACTCTTACTTGGCCTTTAAGTTGTCTTTCCCAACAGGAGCTAAGATTTGGAAAAACATAAGAAAGGTGGGATGCCAACGATTGTATTGAAAATCAATGTGTTTCCGGAGTGATTTGATTTGGAAAATTAAAGCTTGTTAAAATGATTTTCTTTCTCATATCATTTGTAGATAACAAAAAGATCTGAAAAGAGTTGTCATAAGAAGAAACTAAGCTTTAGTTAACAATTGATGGAGCAGTTTTATTGATGAATATTGGAAATTATCAACCTGAATAAATTTTTGCAAAAACTAGAGGAATTTTAAAAACAGAAAATTGTTTTTCGTTCAACGGAAATGAAACGAAACGAAAATTCTTTTGAAACACGGTTCAACTAAACTTTAACGTTGCGATATAGAGGTAAAATGTAGAATTTTCAAATATTAAAAAATATTTGCCGCACAATAAAGTCTGCTTCATTTAATATTGGAACAAATTCTTTTGCTCATTGTGGCGCTCCTAGTGGACGGATTTGGAAACTTTTTTCACCCACGTGTCGGAAATTCATTACCTTTCACCATGTATTTATGTCATAACACCAAACGATAGCATTTTGTAAACAACCGCCATGGAAGCCGAACGGAGAGATCAAATAGTGCACAGTTTTCTTGAAAATCCATTGTTGTCGGCATCGAAGCTAGCTAAACAGCTTAAAATGCCCAGAAATACCGTATGGCGTGTTATCAAGCAGTACAAGGAATCATTGACGACGGCTCGGAAGCCGCATTCGAAGCGTCGGAGTGGAACTGTCGACCGGAAACTGCGTGGGAAAGTCATCAAGGCCGTCAAGAGGAATCCCAATCTTTCAGACCGCGATTTGGCCAATAAGTTCCAGGCCGCTCACAGTACGGTGCGACGAATTCGTCTCCGGGAAGGAATAAGGTAATTCCGAGCCAGCAAACAGCCAAATCGGACGCTGAAGCAGAACAATGTGGCCAGAATCTGTGCTCGAAAGCTGTACGACCAAGTGCTGACCAAGTTCGACGGATGTATTCTGATGGACGATGAGACCTACGTGAAGGCGGACTTTGGGCAAATCCCAGGTCAAAAATTTTATTTGGCGACGGCTCGGGGGGATGTACCTGCAAAATTTAAGTTCGTGTTTGCGGATAAATTCGCCCGCAAGTACATGATTTGGCAGGGGATATGCAGTTGTGGACAGAAAACCAAAGTCTTTCTCACTGACAAGACAATGACATCAGAAGTCTACAAAAAAGAGTGCCTACAGAAACGGATTCTGCCGTTTATTCGTCCCACGACCGTCCAGTAATGTTTTGGCCGGACCTCGCAAGCTGCCATTACAGCAAAACGGTTATGGAATGGTACGCAACGAACGGGGTCAGCGTAATACCGAAGGACCTCAACCCCCCAAACTGCTCCCAGTTCCGGCCGATAGAGAAATTCTGGGCAATCACGAAGCGGAGGCTTAAGGCAAAGGGAAAACTTGTTAGGAACATGACTCAAATGAAGAACTGGTGGAATCAAATGGCCAAAACGGTGGACGAAAAGGGTGTGCGCCGCCTAATGTGCCGTATTACGGGAAAAGTACGAGAATTTCTTCGAAACAGCAATGAATAATTTTTTTAATTTTTTTTTATGAAAGAGTAAAGAAAATGCTACATTTGTATGAAAAACAAATTATGAATTCGTTAATAAATGACTGAACTACGCGCAATTGTTTGTGTTCCAATATTAAATGAAGCAGACTTTATATTGTTAACATACTATCAGTTACAAAATACAGTTTTTTTCGTACATTATCGCACTTATTCCTTTAAGGGGGGGGTAGGGTCTAACACTTTCAAAAAATCGATTTTTTTATTTTTTTATTTTCTTATTGTAAAACATTTCAAGAATGTTGTGTCAAATTTTCAAGTCAATTGAAGCAAAACTGTAGAAGTTATAGGCCTTTATCTACTCCTATCTAATACTGCAAGGAAGCAAGAGCAGAAACTTCAAACGCGTTTTTCTCGAAAGCACATTTTTAAAGTCCGTGGACATCGTCATTTGAAAACTACTTATTCTTTTCAAATTTGGAACATATTTTCTACATATAAAATACCAGACCCCAACGTTTTTCTTTTTTGATTTTTTTACTTTGGGAAGATTTTACAGGTGAAAAATGGCGGATTTTTAAGTGAAAAATCGTTGTTTTTACTTCAAACAGCCACAAAAATTTCATAAAAATATTTTTAGGTTAAATAAAAACGTTGGGGTCCAGAAAAACATCTATTAAAAATATTTTGCTCTGATTTTTTGACTTGAGATGATTTTGTGCTGAGATACAGTGTCCACCGCAAATCCTGTTTTATAAAAGGCATCCTCGAAAATGCTCCGTCACCGCCTCATTTTTCAATATTTTTCTACGAAAAAATTACCAAATGTTCTTTTAACAATGCTTTGTATAATGCAAAAAATTTGAATACATTTGTTTGAACGATAGCTCTAGAAAAAAATCGTGAAAACGGTGTTTTTTTTATACCGTTAGACCCTACTCCCCCCCCCCCCCCTTAATACTTTGACAATTTTTAAACCATAAGATCGTGATTGATTGAGTAATAGATCCCTGAAACCTACAGAAAATGCTGCATGTTTTTAAGTGGGTCAAAACGGCACTTTTTCCAATATCTGGCATCTTTAAGGTTTTTTTGAGCTAAAATTTTGAAAACTTTACCATGCGAAAACATTTCAAGATCTGGAGCCTTCAAGAATTTTTACAACACGTGTTGTATTCTCGCATACTGTGATGCAAAAATAGCAATATTTCTGTCACTGTGTTGTAAACAATACAACTTTCAAAGATCTTGAAAACATTTTTGCATGGTAAAATTTTCAAAATGTGCTACAAGTGTCAAAATTTCTACCACTTTCCCCCAACACAAGTGAACTTGCTCTAAGAAGTATAATTGTCTTAATAGAAGAAAGGTGTTGTATTTGGAGCATATAGGTGGCCAAGATTTTCACCAAAATTGCATTATTTTGAAGTTAGCGAACAGCAGAAATATAATTTTTTTATGAAAATTTCGCATCATGGATTGGCTTTTGATTTTCATTGAAATTTAAAAATGTTTGCTTTTATTCAGGCGTCATTAAGATTCAAAAACCTTAAGGTCCGCAAGCCCAAACTTGTAATTTAAAATTATTGATTGAAATTATTTAAAAAAAAATTAAAAATGGTTGATGATTGCCCGAAAAATATTTTTACACCAGCAGTTTTGGTAATGGACATATGTATGTAGGTCGGCATCCTGCGGCTCTTTAGTTTAAACTGCGCAAATATTACACATTTAAAAAAAAGAATTATTAAATCGTGCTAAACCGATAATTGAATCTTGTGATCTGGCACACAAATTTACATAGGTCCAGGGGAGAATTTCAAAATTTCATGCAATGTAGGAAAAAGCGGAAAGGATCAAATGGCAAACAGCGTTTTTGAAACCTAATTTTACATTTTTTTTTTTTTTTGCTTTTCCCTGTTTTTGAAGCATCAACATAGAGATCAAGATTTAATTTATCATCAACCGTAAATGCTTGTAATCTATAACTAAATTGACCTTTACATCCCGATGCGATTTTTATTTTAATTAAATTGTATGTATTTAAAAAAAAATAAACCATTGAGTCTTTGGACACACTTAAAATATCAAGTGTGATGCCTGCCGCCGATATTTACCAAAAGCACCCAAATTTTGAACGAAGTTTCAGTAACGGATTTTTTTTTTTTTATCAAAGGTTATTAATCGTTCATTTATTTTTATTAATTTTTGTTTCGAAACTTCAAAACTAGCCTTGAACTGATTTTGGCAGTTAAAATGTACTGTTTGTTTATAATTTGTCACGAATGCAGGCTACAAAATCTCATTATTACTGATTTATACAGATTCATACAAACCACCGATTTTTAAGCAATAATCTGAGGTTTAGCAAGCATTGATGAATTATCTACAATGTATTGAATTTAATTCTTGATTCAATTGGATGCAAAATGCTGAAAAATCACACACAGAATGAGATTTTTGATTTTTCAGATGCATTAAATTCTGAAGACACGATCGCTTGATGTCATGAATTTTGAAAATTCTATCAGTTGCTAGGATCATCATTTTTGAAGATTAAAATTTTCGGCAATATAAATATTAGTTGAATCTAACCTCATACTTCTGGATTTTGGAAAGGATTAGCTATAACTGGGAAATGTTATAAAAAGCATGAGAATTGCTAGAAAACTTATTAGCCTTAGCTATTCTTTGTCGAAGAAATTGTAAACATTCTGCTTGTGTTAATATGTTCAAACCTTTCCCTTTAACATCCTGGAACGTAATAATTTAAGCTTGACATGGATTTTAATTAATTGACTCGATATTTGCCAACGCATTCAAATTTTTATAAAATCATACCATATTAGAAGAGTTGACGATCCAGAAGATATTCATGCACTTAATGGTAATCAGAAACAGATTTAGAAGAAATATCCAAGAGTTATAAGAAAACTATAATGGTTTTAAATCATTCATTTCTTATGTTTTTTTTAACTGAAAACAAAATAAAACTTTAATGTGGCTCTTTAAAACTCAGAAATTTTCATGATGCTTCGTTTGACAGTACCTACCTAAATGTAAAAATGTAAGCATTCAATACGTTTAACTACCATTACTAAGTGATTTTGGCAAATTTCTGGATCAATAACACTTTGCAAAAATAGGTTTACAGCTTTGGTTCCATCTGCAAAACTACTGGACCGATTTCCATAACAAATATTATGTCGGAATCGTTTTAATTGCTTGTTTGTTGTTATAAAGTTTGTGAACTTTTGGTTTAATTTAACAAAAATATAAAATGATCGGATAATGACGTTGGTTTTCAACAAAACTCGATTAAAGGTAAAATTGCTTCTTAAGCTCTCTGCAGCTGGATTTGCATTCTTTGGTCAATAAAAAAAATCGACACTAAGCTCTAGCGTGATCTCCTGCACCATCTTGACTTACTTTCATTCATTCTAATTTGCAAAGGATTCTCCAAACTGATACACAGCCAAAGCAGTCACTTTTGTTAACAAAATTCTTCCAACGCACCGGAACTAAGACACAATGGAAAATACTGTGTATAAAATTAGCTGCTCTCAGATGTTTTGCAAAATTGTTTGAATAGAGCTGGGCATAATGTAAGATTTAACTAATATGTCATTGAAATGGAATGAAGAGAATATACCAAAAGATCTCAAATTGTTTAAAGTTTATTGTCTGAAAGTTTGAAAACAGTCGGTCAACTAGAAATGATAGATCAAGTCGATAACAGCGTCACTGCGAATCGCAATTCCTACCAAATGAGTAAACAATCGTGAAAATGGTTAATTGAAGTCGGTTTAAATCGGATGTGATAAAAAGTCCGCCATGTTTGCAGATTCTACACTGTAAATTTTTGCCTCGATTTCCAGCAAAAAAAAATGCTGGAAACGTTCAGCAATCCAAATTTTTGCTGGAAACCAGCAATCGGTTTTCGAATTGCTGGATTTTTCAGCATTCGGTTATGTGCTTGTCATTTTTGCTGAAAAATCAGCAATCGGTTTTCAAATTGCTGGACTTTCCAGCAATTGATCTAGTTTGCTGGAAAATCAGCAATCGAGTTTGTTTTTGTTTCGTACGCTGAAGTAAGGTGAGATTCTATTTTACGAATTTAGGTTAAATTAATATAATTATTTTATTTTCCTCTATATTCTAGCAACCAGGCATCAAGTCAAGGGTAAGTTTTCATTGTACAGGTAGATATTCCATAGAAGATACTAATCAAAACTATTTTTACAGGTGGCGGATGATCAACATTTTGGCACAAAGCGGCCACCCCGGAGCCGGTGTTAGAAAGTTGTGAAAAAAAAGAAGTTTTTTTTGGAAAATAAATTAATCCCTTATTGAAAATAGGAGAAAATAATTGTTTTTATTGCTTATTTTATGCACAGCCAATATTAAACTTTAATTTTGAATTGAAATATAAATTTCATACTAAATACTGCCGGTTGTGTTGAAAGAAATAGCTGGTTTCCAGCACTCTGGATTGCTGATTTTCCAGCAATTTGAATTGCTGGAAACCAGCATTAACGTTTGCTGTTTTTTCCAGCAATTGAAATTGCTGGAAATTTTGCTGGAAAGTCAGCGGGACAAAAACCAGCAAAATTTTGCTGGTTTCCAGCAAAAAAAAATTTGCTGTGTAATGTCCATTTCGCTCGATTTGATTTCCCGCGCGGGCTTTATTTGAGAAAACATCCTTATTGTTCTCTCTGCAACCAGCAGTGCGAAAAAACTGCCTTTTTAAGATAGTGTATTTTAAAGATTTGTCCAATGAGGAAAATAGTAAATGCTACAGCTGGCAACGGTTTGCATGCGTTGAGAGCAAGAGCTTGCGCTCTCTTGCATTTGTTTTTGTATGTACGAATAAGGTGTCGAATATCGTCCTATAAGGGTGTATACGATCGATGGTATTGATGGCTGGTTGGCTTCAGCCATAACCTCGAAACTTGATTTGGATTTGGCCTCATCAGAGTTGCCAGGTTGTTATGACAAAAATGAAGTCATGTCAGTGCCTTGTGTATGCAAAAACATTATATCAGTAGAAAATGAAAATGTAGAAGTTCTAAGGATGGTATCGACCTCACCGAAAGTTCCAAGGCAGCAGGTCTCAAAGTCAATGTCGGAAAGACCAAGTCGATGGAGATCAACACAGCAAATCCCTCCAGTTTCATGGTAGCTGGGCAACAAATTGAGAAAGTGGAGTGCTTCCAGTATCTTGGTAGCCAGATAACGCCTGATGGTGGTACCACGAAAGACATCGAAACCCGGATCAGAATGGCCCGTTTTGCATTTGCGAGTCTCCGAAACATCTGGCGGTCACTCCAGATCTCTCTACGAACGAAAATCCGAATCTTCAACTCAAACGTCAAATCCGTATTGTATTGGGTGCGAAACTTGGTGCACATATACGGTGACGACGCGAAAACTGCAAGTATTTGTAAACCGCTGCCTGTGGAATATCATCCGCGCTTGGTGGCCTGGCAACTGGATCTCGAATGAGGAACTACATCGCCGGTGTCATCAAAGGCCGCTAGAAATCGAGATTGGGGAACGTAAGTGGAGATGGATTGGGCACACGCTACGAAAAGATGAAAACGAGATTTCAAGGAGGCGCTAGATTGGAATCCAGAAGGACAAAGAAGAAGAGGCAGACCCAGAAACTCGTGGCGGCGAAGCCTAGCCGCCGAAATCCGAACTGTCGACGAGGGTCTTGACTGGGACCAGGTGAGGACGCTGGCTCCGGATCGTCAACAGTGGAGGTCTTTTACCACGGCCCTATGCACCGGAGGATCGGCGCGGGATCATTAAGTAAGTAAGTACCGTTGAAAATTTTGGTTCTTGAGGCAGTAGGGAGTGATAGACAAGCTGAAAATGTTTCATACTACGGTTCGCTCACTACAAACTACAAGAATTATGTGCATATTTCAAATTAATTGCTGAAGGATATTTTCAAACAAGTCGCAATTATAGACCTAAACAAATTTAATACGGTCTTGAGAAATGAAGTAGTTTTTGAACATGTATACATTTTACGTTGAATTTATTACTTGAACTGTGAAATGGAGAGGACTATTAAAACATTGTTAAATTTGCTTCATTTCCGGCTTCTTGAAAGAGCAAAAACAGCTATTTTGTATTAGAAAAATCGCGTTTTGGGTACATCCTTTTGATAAAATTAATCGTTTTATTCTTGTCTAGGGGTTACGGCTGAGACCTTTCTATAAGGTAATGCTCGTAAAGAACTGTCAATATATCCTAAAACGTATAATTCTTATCGCTTTAACCAAAAGTTACAAATATGTATGTACAATGCCTCCACTTTGGTGGATAATTGGTGTTTTTGCGAGTTTTATACGATCATTCTATAATGTATATGAAACATAAAATAAAGTTGTTAAGAAAAATATCTAGAAAAATGTTTGTTGGGACCCTTTATTTAATGTTTGCTAGACATTTGAAATTAAATTTCCAGAGACATCTTTTTTAAAAAACCACCAATTTCGATGTGTTCGAATGTGTGGAATATTTCGATTGATTAAAAAAAAACATATGCAGCACAGCATCGTGGCATCGTGGTAGCAACATCAGCAATAAAGCTTAGTTCTTTTAGAAATGGGACATTTACAAATGCCTGTATCTCAAAAACCATTCGTTTGAACGAAATACTTTCTATGAAGGAAAAGTAGGCAATGTTATGATATTTCATGAAAAAATTTGAAAAAAAATATTTACCGTTTTTTGTAAAAGAAATTTCTACTTTATTCTTGGTGTCTCCCATTGGCCGGCGCACACTTTTTTCTGTCATGGTATTGATCAGTTTCTCCAACTTATACTTTGTAAAATCTATATTTTAGGTGGCTTCACCTTCCTTCTTCAATTTCTGATACTTTTTGGTCCAATACTTCTCTGGAAACTGGAAACTGGAAGCATTTTAGTGGATACAGTTGTTTCGAAATGAACAAATTTGGTTATTTTTTATCACATTTTTGAACGTTTTTTTTTCGGTACCGGTTTTACAGCTTAAGAGCTTTGGAACTATCAAAAAATGGCTGTTTGAGGTTGGATTTCAATGAGTCATCACTAGGCAACACTTTCAGCTTATCGGAGAAAATTGTTTTGGACATTTCAGCGATCTACCCTTAGCTTTTCGTTTATTGAAAATTAAAAATGCTGGTATGAGACTTGCATTTCTTGATGATCCTTAACCGTTGTTGCCGATCATCTGCTTCACTCCAATGCTTGATTTGAACTTTGTGGACATTATTGACAGTGTTTGCATACTTATCCACCACATAAACTCAGTAATTCTTTGAATAATCAACGGTTTTTTCAGCTATCAATTTGATAATGACGAATTTTAAAGGAATCTGTGCAAAAATTTTTTTTTCTTTTTCTCAAGCATCGTACATATCTCAAAAACGCGTAAATTTTAAATTTTGAAAAAAATAGGTCGAATAGTACTTTTTACAGGCAACAAAATGCTGTTCAAATTTTTAATATCCAATAACTAGTTAACGAGCTATTAGCAAATGAAAGTGTCCCATTTCTAAAAGAACTAAGCTTTATACTGATTGCATAACCTCACAAGCAAACGTATTTACCCTGAAAATGCAACTAAAAAGCTCTTCAAAAACTCTTCAAACAGTAAACCAGATGCAAAATGTTACGTTCGATAAAATTCAAACAATAGGGAGGCTGTCATCAAATTTTCTCATCTTTATTTGTTGATCCGCTGTCCTCAAAAATTTTCATCATAAAAAAATTTCCTCACCCCCATCCGTGTCCCTATCAGTGCATAAAATTAATTATTTTACGACCATCACCAATCTTTTTTACACATTTCAACCACCTTTAAACACATAAAAACCTAATAGGGTAAATGATCTTGAGCGGAACCAATTGGCTAAATTCGATGCAACTCGGAACAGTTGACCAAGCGGTATGGCTTTGGATATTAACCGAACAAAAAAATTTTCTGCTCAGCGGATAGATCTTGGTTTCTGCTTTCTAATGGTGATTTTGAAAATATTTTAGAGTAAATCCTAATAACTCTAGAGCTGTTTTACTGAAGTAAGAATTCTGATCTTGAGCGGAACCACGCTGATCTTGAGCGGAACTAAAATATGATCTTGAGCGGAACCATTTTCTTCTGTCAACATCTTTAATAGCTCTTATTCCTAATACTTGTGTAACTGTGAAAACTTCAATTAAATTTCATCTTTGAAGATTTTAAAGTTCAAAAATTAATGTTTTTACGTGAAAAAAAGAAACTCTGCGTTCCAAAGCTGTTCTCAAAATATCCGTTAGAATTTATTTCTTGCTTAAAAAAAGTCCAATTTTCCCTTTGATGCACTGTATTCTATTTTGAAAGAATCGATTCTCTAAACTCAAATTTTAGTTTTTTTAAATCTCAAAAATTAAATACGTTAGTATTGAATGAGCGTGTTTAGGATCATACTGCCCCGAACAACTTTTGAAGGTAACGACAAAGTTAGTAAAACAAAAGAAGATGCCTTAAATTACAGATTTGGTAAAAAAAACTGTACATTGCTCTGAATCAATGTTTTTGAGAAAAAAATCTTATTTTTTTTAATCCCTATTCCCTTAATTCCTTTAATTTTATTGAAAATTCATGATAAATTGGGTCATTTTCATATTTTAGTTGGGAAAAATAAGTTTACGTTGAAAGTCTTTTCATACTTTTTCTTTTATATTTTAGTTGAGAAAAATCAGTTTACGTTGACAATCTTTTCATAGTTTTCTAATTCAAAGTAAGAAACCTTAATTTTATATTGATCAAAAAAATTATAATTTTGGAAATCCATTCGGAATTCAAAAATTCTGTGAAATCTGTAAATATTTCAAAATATCGTGTTATGTGACACAGATGCTGTGATAAAAGTTTCCTCAAAATTTTGTGAAATAACAGATTTTACTGTGATTTCGACAACCTTGCTGTAAGCAACTCATTCATAGAATAAAGTTCATTACAAATTCCAGTTTCTTATGAATCACGTTAACATTTATTTATATTAAAAATTTATGGAAACATTAATTATTTATCTCAATTGATAAAAAAAAAACTATTTCTAAAACCGATTTCCAGTTCGAGCTCAAGTGTAAAGTCAAGGGACAAGGGAATCGGATAGGTTTTCAATACCAGGCCACCAATTGAATCGTGAAGTATTATAAAATAGCTAACCCGGTGTGCTTTGCTACACTTTGTAAAACTGAAAGAATGGGTGTAAAAAACAATTTGAATTTTTGTTTATTAAGTAGTATATCGTTTTTAATTTGAATGCGAACATCTAAAACAATCTCTTTAAAAGAAAGCTACTTCATAAAGTACGAATAGTAATAGCAATGAAGATTGATTCTTATTCTGAAATAATGACTTAACTTTATTGGCTTCATTAGTTCTCGAATTATGCCAAAAATATGTATGAAAACCTTTCTTCTCCTTCTCGTCGTCCCTCTGAAAGAAAGATTGTGTACCTTGTTTGGTACGCTGTGTCACCAATTAATTAGTTTTTGTTCAATTCGAACCTTATTTTACATTTTTTTCTTTCCCTAAAGTTGATAGAATAAGAAATATACAAATGTGCTGCATACATTCAGGGGTAAAAACTGCGTGTGAGACATTAGGCATAAGGCAGCGCACCTAGCGGTCTATTTCGGAAGCTAGTAGTTCCGCTCAAGATCAAAGATGGTTCCACTCAAGATCATATTTTACTTTTAAAAACTACGCTATTTATTGATATTCTGATGGAAAACTTGTTACAAAAACCCGAATAATGCTTTTTTATGAGTTTTTCTACCATTTTAATCATTGAGAATCAGTTTACAACGATCAAGGGTGACATAAATTGACGTTCAAAGTCAGCGTAGATTTATGAAAATTGCAGCAGAAATGGGTATGTTTTTAAATCTTCTAATAACATTATTTCAGTTAATAAATTTACACAAAAATGTCAATGCTTGTATGAAAAGATCTTGAAAAAGTGTTTTTTTAACAATTTGGTAAGATTCATAAACACTCATTGCCTAGAACTTAGAAAAAGTAAATGGTTCCGCTCAAGATCAGATTTTGACTAGTTCCGCTCAAGATCATTTACCCTATCATACACGGGAAAATGCCGACGACTTTCCCGATTCCTTCGTCAGATATCACGTTTTTTCTCGCCTTTTTTGTTGTTCCCTATTGTGTGTAGGTAGGTACGTTTCTTCCTTCCGACTCGACTGGTGGCGCCGCGGTCTGGAGGTCTTGCGACCGGCAGTCAGCCGGGGAGGTTGAACGGTGTTGAGTTTAGTTGACACATTTCTTCACTAAGAAAGCAACACGTTCTTCATTTTTTCCCGGAATAAAAGATTTATGTTTTTGCCGACTCATTTGCCACGGTGGATGGCGGATGCAGCGAGAGGAAGTGGAAGAAACGTCACGAAAACTGCCATCGTTGGCTATGGCAAGACAGCTTAAAGCTTGTCAAAGATTCTGGTAAACTTTTTTTTATCTTCCTAAGCGAATGTCAAACTTTTCCTGTGGCAAGAAAGTTACCGAAACAATTTTCGATCATCAGTCTTCTAGACACGTGCAAAACAAACGATGATTGGTGGTGGTTTTTGGTTCACAATAATTGAAATTTTTATAAAGTGCTCGCATTCCGAGAAGAGTTTAAGTAAGAGTGCGAAACTCGACACACGAAAATTTGACTTTAAACGTCGAGATGAGGAATTCGCGGTACCGAGAGCCGCATGATGAATAATCGATTAAGAAATAAAATATTTGCTTTTTATTACGCCCCCCGGTAGAAAAATTATCTTTATTGCGGTTATTGTTATTGAGTTTTACGGCTAATGCGATACATGGAAACAATTTTTGCGTGCACGAACCAACGTCAAGAACCGCAATCCACAGCACCAATTTCAATAAAAGCTTGGCTGCGACCAACGATCAATAAAGAAGCATGGCAGAATGGCCGTTAGTCACAACGAGAATGTTGTGTTTATATGTAAGGTACTTCACGGCTCTACGATTTATCATCACGAAAAATATGACCCCGATTCTATTTATACCAACCACCACATACTTCAATTTATTATTCTATTTATAGTTTCTAAGGAAAATTTGTAAAAATGATCAATTTAGTAAGAAAATGGATTCTATAGTAGGCAAGAATGAAGTTCCATGCACAGTAACAAAAACTCTTGTCCACACAGAAAATTCTTTAGGAATCTCAGCGAGAGTTGAAAACCTTAGGGGAGAATGGGATACTTGATCCTATTTCATATTTTCATCATATCTTTTTGGGAAAATTTAGCAACTCGCCGTCTTTGCATTTTCAAGCATTGCACAAGAGGGGACTTGATCCTTAATTCAGGGTGCCCTAACCCTAGGCAAAATTCAAAAGATAAAAGGTCTGTTGACTATTTTTGCCACATTAGTTCTTATTGCACAGTTTGTAAGTATCAGACAAAGAGAATTCAGAAAGTTCATCTACTACCCTAGAGTCATTACAGAGAAAAAAATAGGAATCTGTAAATAATCGTTCCAACCATCCGGACAATAAAACTAACCTGTTTTTTGAAAAAAAAATCATGAATGGCTTCAATAACAACCTATAAAACCAAAAAAGTTGTGATTTTTTTTTATTTCAATAACAATTGTGATGATTGTATTGAATTGTTAGATTAGGCATTAGACTTTCGAAGATTTGGCATCAAATTTTGATGATTTAACACCGATTTTCTAAAGATTCTCAATTCATCTTTTGAATATTTGGCATTGGTATCGACAAAACTGTTTTGAAAGGTAAACTTCGAAGAACACGCACAATAGACTGAGTCGATTTTAGGTCATGGAAGAGTTTCTCAAATCCTGGGGTTTAAAAAGCTTCGTTTTGTTTCAAAATTCATCGATGATTTTTTGCAGAATTTTCAAGTTGCGTTTACATGAGTAAATTAGAACTTCTAGGTTTTTATGGGAAAATTAAACATTTTGTACTGTAAAATCAACATCCTCTTCATTTCTTCTGTGAAATCGAAACTGCTACTGATTTTTGTGCCGATTTATAAATGATCCACTGAACATAAATATTTGTCGAATATCGTAACTTCGTATCGTATAATACAAAAACGTTTTTAAATAGCTGTTAAATAGTGGTATGTTACTTGGCATTGAAAAACAATCAAACATTTGACATCACTGCTGGTGCCTAGCGAGATATTGCATGACTAAATATCCTTTAAAAATTGGCACAAAAACCATAAGCAGTCTCGCTTCCACAGAAGAAACAAAAATAATGTTGATTTTTCAGTACAAAATGTTCAATTTTCTCAAAAATCCTGCAAAGAATCATGGATGAATTTTGAACCAAATCGAAGCTTTTCAAAACCTCAGGGTTTGAAAAATTTAAAAAAATCTTAATCTCAAAACAATCTAAAATCGACTAAGTCTAAAGCACAATGCCTTGGGAATACCACAATATACAGAAAATTCCGCAATAATGTCTTGAGGATTTTTACAGACATTTTAAGTCTAGTGAACAAAATATTATCATACATTGTATTTTTTTTTCTTTTCTAAGGACTGTATTCGAAAAAAAAACAACACTTTTGTGGGACAAGCTTCGGAGTCCATTGGGGAACTCGTGAATAGTCCGGATTTGCTTGTCCGATCAACATCTGTTCGGATGATCGAAGCCCACGACCGTTCTGGCGTACGACAGACAAACGAACTGAATTGATTGGGTCCGTTGCGAAATGCCCGCTGGAGAGAAGGAGACAATACGAGCGAGACAGATATCAATTATGACAGTTCCAACGATGCTGGCGAATAGTGGTGCCAGTTACGTTGATTTACTTTATTTAACATTTGTCATGATTATTTCTCTTATATCCCACATCTTCCCTCTTCTCCATTAAAAACAAACAAACAAATTATTTTTCTTCTTGACAATAGCTTTCCGTTATCTATATATATAAAACAGGGAGAGAGACAGCCCATACAGAAATGTGCGAACACGCAAAACTCTTCACTGGATCATCCGATTTGCATGCGATTTTTTTTGTTGTGTTCGTCTTCACGCGAAGAATAACACAACGGAGAGATAATTTCAAAAATGTTTTTGTGGAATTTGAAAATTAATTTTTAGTTTTTATTCGTATCAAATAAAAGTCATGGCACCCAATTTCTGTTTCATTCGAATCACCCAGAGTAGGAAGGCGCCAAAAGCAATCAAGGCTTACTGATGCTCATCCATCTTTATGATAAAAATTTTGGCGCCCATTTTCATAGCCAATGAACTCTTCACGTGGCACCAGTAAAATGAATACTTGGATGTGATTGTTAATACTTCTAATGGGGTGAAAAAAACGCTATTAGGCGGGAAGGAGCATATTTCCGGATACCTCAAACATTTAGGCAACTCAAACATTTTTTTATCTGATCAACCCAAAACATGCTGGATTGCCCGTTTTACCCGGGCATGTTCAAATCCAGGATTTAGAGCGGTGTTATTCACTTGATTTGCTAAATTAAACAAACTTCGCTAAATTAAAGACTTCAACAAAATGATGATGAACGGTTTCAAGGAGCTTAATTTTAATCAATTGAACATCAGCTGACATGTTTCGATAAACAAACAACTATTCAGGTGTTTTTCTTCCTGATTTAGGTTGATTCGTTCTTGGATTTTGGCAAATTTAGGTTGAAAATTTTTAAAGCGGGAAAAATTCTGGTTGCCTTTATTTACCCCGATATTTTGTTTTGTTTATTTTACGGCCTTAGTGAAGAATGTCATGTTAGTCAAGGAGAATAATTTTGAACGCTTAGACTGGAAATTTTTTAAACATACTCTTAATTGTTTTGGCAACGATGGTCTTATTTGAATCTAATTAGTATAGGTAAATTTGAATCGATGTGAATGATTTTTTAAGATTTTTTCAGAATGTATTAAGTTTGTTTGGGAATGGAATTTTGTAAATTTTGTGATCATTGTTAAAAAACCAATTGGATGATCAAGAGACGTTAGAAAACATACTCTTCATTCTTCTTTAAAACTGAAGAATTTAAATAAGGTTAACTTTGTAAAACTACAACTCATAATTAGATCTAACACTCAGTGTCAGAGATCAGAAACAGATATTTAATTTAAGAATATTTTCGACCACAAGAAGCTTTGAACATAAAAAAACTAAGTCTCAAAAAAAATATATTGACAAAGATTCAAAACCAATAAAGAAGCTTTCAAACCAGATAGGTATTGGAACTAAAAAAAAAGATAATATGTACTCACTCATAAACATTAGTTACACAATAATGCTAAAAATGATTTATTTTGAAATCGAAATCATAGTAAAAATAAAATTATTGAATAAACGTTTAAAAAATGATATCACATATTCCTAAAGCCTCAATGAAGCCTTAAGCCAAAATCTCTAAAACCGAAAATTTTCGATGCTTTAAAAAAAAATTAAAACCCTCTAATTTGAAGTTGCTGTGAAGAATATTGTTTATGTTCTAATTTTATTTGACCAGAACTTAATAAATCCTGTTTTGATAAATATGTGCTAATGATGAGAGATGTGCCAATGACCATGTGCCATTGATCATGTGCCGATGGCCAATTGTGCCATGTCTGCAAATTTCGTATATGGTGAAAAATACTTCTAACATGATTTTGGCGAAAAAAGAAAGACAAACTTAAACTGCGTGCATTTGAGACAAATCTCAACAAAACATTATTTGGCACACTTGGGGTTGATCTTTTTTTTTTGTTTCGATTATAGTCGTTTTACCATCTTTATGGCATCACTTAGCTTGGGGTTGATCGAAAATGGTTTACTATATGAAGAATCCTCTGTTATCTAAGAAAACAAGAAGAAAATAAACTTTCAAGTTTTTTCCCAGAAAAAAGTCGCTTCTAGCTTTCGTTTCGCTGGAAATCAAGAAATTGAAACTAATAAATATCATTGTTATTCTCTGGCCCTAGAGGATTCAACAATTAAAATTTCTTCAAATGTAAGTATGGGTGAGGAAAAAGGTTATTAAAGGGAATTTTAGTAAACAAAATAATCCGCGAAGCGAAAAACAACACATGAATCCAAGTTCAATACGATGGAAGCTCAAATGAACGTTTTCCTTGATAAATTCGACACTGTCGCTATTCACGTTACTTGGGGAGTGTATAAAAATAGCTGTTGAGGAATCGATAGAGAAAATACTTAAAACTTCCTTTTTTGATTGAGTTCTGTGTTAAGATCCACATAATATAATTCGCAGAAATATTATGAAAATTGTCCGTTATTTGCCCCGATTTTCTTCATTTTTCGGTGCCGAACCGATTGCATGGAAATAAATAATCATTTACGATAACTTACATTTTTTGGGAAAACTCAAAGGCTTAACAAAGTTTGCCGGGTCAGCTAGTTTATTATGTTTCGTAAAAACCAGAAAAGAAACATTATAAAATACTGCGATATCTAAAATTAAAAAAAAATCACTTTATTTGAGAAAATCTTAAATGTTAAATCGAACTTTCTGTATGTTTCATCTAATTCTAGAAAAGCTTATACGTGCGGGAACTCGTTTATAATAAGCAAGTAAATTCAAAGTGTTGTTTTGTTTGTCGATGGCTTTTTTCCCTTCCCATGAGACTTTCTCGACTATTGTTGGATGACTTTTCTGAAGCATTTTCGTTCTCTCTTCTCATTTTTAATATTTCTTCGATTAATTTAGTTTGCGTTCTGTCAACAGGGTGTGTTTTCATTTAGACGAGACTAGGCTTATTTTTTCATATATTTTCAATAAATCGAGATTATTGGGCAAACACGTTTAGAAAATTTTCAAATTTCGTTTGAAACAGATTCACAACCCATTTGGGATTTATGTTCACAATTTGGATCTTAGAGACATTTCATTTTTGCCATTTACTTACACTGTAAATTTTTGCCTCGATTTCCAGCAAAAAAAATTGCTGGAAACGTTCAGCAATCCAAATTTTTGCTGGAAACCAGCAATCGGTTTTCGAATTGCTGGATTTTTCAGCATTCGGTTGTGTTCTTGTCATTTTTGCTGAAAAATCAGCAATCGGTTTCAAAATTGCTGGACTTTCCAGCAAATTGATCTATTTTGCTGGAAAATCAGCAATCGAGTTGTCAAATTGAAGTCTGTTTGTTTTCGTATGCTGATGCAAGGTAAGACTATTTTACGAATTTTGGTTAGATTAATATAATTATTTTTATTTTCCTCTATATTCTAGCAACCAGACATCAAATCAAGGGTGAGTTTTTATTTAACAGATAGATATTTCATAAAAGATACTAATCAGAATTCTTTTCTCAGGTGGCGAATGATCAACACTTTGGCACAAAGCTGCCACTCCAGAGCCGGTGTTGTAAAATTTTTAGAAAAAGTTTTTGGAAATAAATACAAACATTATTGAAAAATGGAAGAAAGTAATTGTTTCTTATTGCCCATTATATGCACAGCCAGTATTCAATATTTAATTTTGAATGAAATATAAATTTGATACTAAATACAGCCGGTTGTTTTGAAAGAAATAGCTGGTTTCCAGCAATCTGGATTGCTGATTTTCCAGCAATTTGATTGCTGGAAACCAGCATCAACGTTTGCTGTTTTTTCCAGCAATTGAAATTGCTGGAAATTTTGCTGGAAAGTCAGCGGGACAAAAACCAGCAAAATTTTGCTGGTTTCCAGCAAAAAAAAATTTGCTGTGTAGAGAATTACACTCAAGTATCTTACTTGAATGTTACATTTGTTGTAGTTCTGTATTCGTTATCTGAAAGATCCTTACTTTTTTTTATGATACAAAATCAAATGGCCTCGAGACAAATCAAAAACTTCGATTAATTCATGGATTCAATTCATGGAATCAACTCGATTTTTAAGGCTTTTCATATAGCACTTCAACTTAAAATCTTCAAAGTTTGAAATTGCGTTATCTTCTTATTTAATTTTAATCTTCGGTTTCGCAACTTTCAAGTTTCGCGTTGTTTCGAGGTTAATTCAAAACACCACTTCAAAACTTTATGCAGTCTCAACTAACGGAAAATTCTTCAACCAAATGATATGACCAGATCAGAATTCATTCAATATCGACCAAATTGTTGATATTCAAATCAGGACTATTACCACAACTATTACATTTACCCATCTCAAAACTTTAGTTTTCACTTTCCAGACTTTTGGTTTTCGCCAAAAGTTTCAGTGCGCTTACATAGCTTTGTTCATCCAGTATCCGCCGGAAATCGAAATAATTTTTTTTAGTTCGCCGCAATATTGCCTTAATTGTCCAGTGTATTTCAATTAATTTTCAAATCAGTGGCCCAATTGCAGTCCTACTTGCCACAAGTAGTATTAGCGGTAAAATTCTGGCCCTTGGGAAAATTAAACCCAAAAACCACCACCTGCTTGCTGAACCGTTTCTTATGGGGTTATTTGTTTCCCTATGAACACCTGCGAGCAAGTGTGCATGATAAATTTCAAAACCAACTCAATAGGGAAACGATGGTTTCAATTTTGTTTATCCGTCAACAAAACAAAATGTCAATTTTTTTTTTACTAATTCAACAGTATTCGAAATAGACAATTCCTTTAACTAGAGTAGATTATCTTGTCATTTAATTTCTCTATTTTATTCCCTTTTTTACAATTCATCCATGGATTTATGTTAACTAGAGTCAAAAATCAACCAAACTCTCGGAACTTGGTATCATTCATCAGATTTTTTTTAGTTTAATCGTTTTACGCATGACAGCCTCACAAATAGATACACATGATTCAATCTATCAATCCATAGTCGGTATTGAACTTTCATGTATCTTTTTTTTTGTTTTTAATCCAAAGTCGGTATCCGCCGAACATTCAGAATTCATGCATCGGTTTCCGCCGATTTTTCACACCCAAAGTCGATATCCACATAACTTTTGGGTCCCATACGCCGGTATCCGTCGGTTTTTCTTCTGTATCAAAAGTCGGTATCCGCCGATCTTTTAAAGATAGTCCATCGGTATCAACTTATGTCTTTCTCCTCCAACCCATAGTCGGTATCCGCCGAACTACAGAAATTTTTATACCGGTATCCGCCGGTTTTTCAAACCACAGTCGGTATCCGCCGAACTATGACAATTTTTATACCGGTATCCGCCGGTTTTTCAAACCACAGTCGGTATCCGCCGAACTGTGGCAATTTTTATACCGGTATCCGCCGGTTTTTCAAACCATAGTCGGTATCCGCCGAACTATGGACATTTATATACCGGTATCCGCCGGTTTTTTTCTTACCTAAGTCGGTATCCGCCGAACTTGAAAAGAGGCGAGTTGGACCATATTGGTCTTAGCCGTCCCATTGCGGACAAGCAAAGAAAAAAAAAAAAAAGAACTTGAAAAGACAAAAAATATGTCAACAATCTCATGTGCAATTTTCCGTCACTTGCACATTTTTTCCACTAATGACCGCCATTTTGCCGAGAAATATGTATTGGCGGCGTACACTTCACAAGTTTCCTCACTTCCACGATTATGGGAATCAAAACTGTGATGTCCCGTCCTGTCACGGTCGCCAAAATGTGGGACAAGCTTCGGAGTCCATTGGGGAACTCGTGAATAGTCCGGATTTGCTTGTCCGATCAACATCTGTTCGGATGATCGAAGCCCACGACCGTTCTGGCGTACGACAGACAAACGAACTGAATTGATTGGGTCCGTTGCGAAATGCCCGCTGGAGAGAAGGAGACAATACGAGCGAGACAGATATCAATTATGACAGTTCCAACGATGCTGGCGAATAGTGGTGCCAGTTACGTTGATTTACTTTATTTAACATTTGTCATGATTATTTCTCTTATATCCCACAACTTTGTTTTGTGGATAACTTTGAATGCATAGATGAAAACTGATGGAAATCAACTATTTAACCAAAATTCGCATGGTAAATTGTTTAAGGGGGGGGTAGGGTCTAACGGGTATAAAAAAACACCATTTTCACGATTTTTTTCTGGAGCTATCGTTCAAACAAATGTATTCATTTTTTTTGCATTATACAAAGCATTGTTAAAAGAACATTTAGTAATTTTTTCGTAGAAAAATATTGAAAAATGAGCCAGTGACGGAGCATTTTCGGGGATGCCTTTTAGAAAACAGGATTTACGGTGGACACTGTATCTCAGCACAGAATCATCTGAAGTCAAAAAATCTGAGCAAAATATTTTTAATAGATGTTTTTCTGGACCCCAACGTTTTTCTTTAACTTAAAAATATTTTTATGAAATTTTTGTGGCTGTTTGAAGTAGAAACTACGATTTTTCACTTAAAAATCCGCCATTTTTCACCTGTAAAATCTTCCCAAAGTAAAAAAAATCAAAAAAGAAAAACGTTGGGGTCTGGTATTTTATGTATAGAAAATATGTTCCAAATTTGAAAAGAATCGGATAAGTAGTTTTCAAATGACGATGTCCACGGACTTTAAAAATGTGCTTTCGAGAAAAACGCGTTTGAAGTTTCTGCTCTTGCTTTCTTGCAGTATTAGATAGGAGGAGATAAAGGCCTATAACTTCTACAGTTTTGCTTCAATTGACTTGAAAATTTGACACAACATTCTTGAAATGTTTTACAATAAGAAAATAAAAAAATAAAAAAATCGATTTTTTGAAAATGTTAGACCCTACCCCCCCCCCCCCCCCCCTTTAAGAAGTCTTAGAGGATACAATAGTGAAGATTATTGATTCCATGAAGTGAGGAAAATGTTATTGGTTCAATTTAAAGTTGTAAATAAAGAAGGGATAAAAAAGTTATTTTTATTTCTGGTTGGTTCATCTAGCTGATGTATAAATAAGCCTGACTTCGTTTCTACAAGGTAGAGAAGCTGCCAACCGGCAAAATAAATAAAACACGGTGGTCAAATCGTGCGCAAAATATTTGGACTTCTTGTGGAGAGATATTTTGAAAAATTTCGTTATGGACAGCAAAACAAACTCTTTAGCGGCCACCTGGCAGAATTTCAACTAGAAATTTTTCATTAACAAGTCTCACCTGTATCTCCCGGAGATAAACAGGGTGAAAAAAATTAAAAATTTAATGTCTAATACTTGAAGACGCTAACAATCTTCGGATACTGTAAAATTGATTGACACGATGAATGGCTAAAAATACAAAGAATACTGCCTTCAAATGCGACCGTTTTCTCTGAAAAGCACCTCAATAGGTCCCACAAAGTTTATACTTTGTTTTGATTAGATCTGAAATCGTGCCATTACGCAAAAACGGTGGTGGAGTGATAAAAAGTCAAATTTGTTGTTTTTGTGCCGAAGGCGGACAATCGGCCAAATTTGTTATAACTTCGACCAAATTCAAATTTTTTAGTTACTTTGAAGATCAAGCTTCAGGAAACAGAAAACGTAATCAAAAATAGCCTTGATTTGATAAAAGTGTGGTTCAAAGTATGCAATGTAGATGGCGCACTTGTTGTTCAAAAATAATACTCGAAAAATTTATTCATAGGACGCTGTCTCAAAACCACTTGACAAAACATCAAAAAAATTTGCTCATGTAAACATCACATTACCAGGTAACTTCGCTGAAATTTTCATCAATTTTCATGCATGCATTCAAATGTTATTCACAAAACAAAGTGTTACATTTTTTCTAATACACTCCTTAACTCCAATAAATGAATTCCAAATTCCTGATTTCTGGTCATAATTATATGGAGTATGCCACAAATTTCGGTCTAGGCTCAATATGTATTTGTATGAGATGATTGGGTTAACGTTGAATCGCTTGTTGTAAATGTACTGCTAAACATCAACTCATAATGAGTCCATTTCCAGTCCATTTCCAATGTCCCATTTATCAGGAAAAGGCGCAGGAATATTGCAATGATCGAAAATTCGTAGTGAAATACCTATCTCGAATCATTCTTATAATAATCCTGATAAAAAATTGTTGTTTGAAGAGATTTACTTCAACCTGACAAAGCAAGGTTGATATTTAGACATGAAATCTTTGGATTAACTGTGCCAGGGTACATTTCCCACCTTAACAGTAAAAAATGAATATGTTAATAAATTATTTGAATTTCCCCTATTTAAATCCCTACTTTTCTGATTCATAAAAGTGAATTTATTTGGTGGCAAAGGGGTATAAGTTCATGTGTTTGGAGCCAAAGGTGTATAATTGCAAAAATCAAAAATCACGTGTCGCCTCAATCAACGTCAAATAAACGTTGTTTTTCTTAAAAAATGGTGCCAAATATTTTTTTTTGAAGATCAAAATCATTCAAAAATTTCATAAAAAATATGTATGTAATTTATTGGAACATAACGAACTTTAAGTGCTTTTATCTCGAAATCAGATTTTTTACACTTATACCCCTTTGGCTCCAAGGGCCTCAAATGTAATAAAAAATAAAATAAAATAAAATAAAATAATACTTGTATTCGGCAACACTGAAGATAAATAAAATAAATAAATTTCTATGACAACGTTTGTTATATTGGCAACACTACGCAAAACAAACAAAACAAAGACAGTCATTGATCTATTCTTACGAGTGACAGACGTTTTTGAGTGGATCTCTGAATTGAGATTCATATGAATCGTAAAATCACGACAATGGCGTGGTTGGTAGAATAAGGACAGAGAGCACAGATTGTCAAGGCTGCTACGAAAAACTTGTTTCTGATTCGGCCTCCGATAGAAAGAAGGGTTGGCACAGGGAGCACAGATTTTAAAGACTGTTGTACGAGCAAAATTGCTTCTGATTCGGCTCATGGAAAAAGATGGGTTGGCTTAGAAAGCACAGATTTTTAAGTCTGCTTCTGCTGATTTTTTATTTTGGTTTGGTCGTTCGGTGGAAAAAAAAGACGGAATTGGCTTAGGAAGTGCGGATTTTAAAGTTTAAAGGCTGCTGCTGTTGATCGTTTGTATTGATTTGGCCTTCCAGTGGAAAAAGACGGAATGCCTTTGGAAGCGCAGATTTTTGAGGCCACTGCTGATGATTGTTTATGTCGATTTGGCCTTCCGGTGGATAAAGACGGAATGGATTTTGAAGCGCAGATTTTTAAGGACTGTTGCGGCTGATTGTTTGCTTCGATTTGCCCTTCCGGTGGAAAAGACGGAATTGGCTTAGGAAGCGCAGATTTTTAAGGCTTCTGCTGATTGTTTGTTTTGATTTGGTCATCCGGTGGGGAAAAAAGACGGAATTGGCTCAGGAAGTGCAGATTTTTAAGACTGCTGCTGCTGATCGTTTGTGTTAATTTGGTCTTCCAGTGGAAAAAAAGACGGAATGCCTTTGGAAGCGCAGATTTTTAAGGCTGCTGCTGCTGATTGTTAGATTTGGTTTGGCTTTCCGGTGGAAAAAACGGAATTAGCTTAAGAAACGCAGATTTTTATGGCAGCTGCTGCTGATTGTTTATGTTGATTTGGCCTTCCGGTGGATAAAGACGGAATGGATTTAGAAGCGCAGATTTTTAGGACTGTTGCGGCTGTTTGTTTGCTTTGGTTTGCCCTGCCGGTGGAAAAAGACGGAATTGGCTTAGGAAGCGTAGATTTTTAAGGCTGCTGCTGCTGATTGTTTGTGTTGATTTGCCCTTCCGGTGGAAAAAGACAGAATTGGCTTAGGAAGCGTAAATTTTTAAGGCATCTGCTTTTGATTGTTTGTTATGATTTGGCCTTTCGGTGGATAAAGACGCAATGGTAAAGAGCGCAGATTTTTAGGTCTGTTGCAGCTGATTGTTTGTTTTGACTTGGCTATCCAGTAGAAAAGACAGAATTGGTTTGGGAAGTGTAGATTTTTAAGGCAGCTGCTGCTGATTGTTTGCTTCGATTTGGCCTTCCGGTGAAAGAAAAACAGAATTGGCTGAGAAAGTGCAGATTCTTAAGCCTACTGCTGCTGATTGTTTATGTTTATTTGGCCTTCAATTGGAAAAAGACGGAATTGGCTTAGGAAGCGTAGATTTTCAAGGCTGCTGCTGCTGATTGTTTGTGTGGATTTGGCCTTCCGGTGGAAAAAGTCGGAATTGACTAAGGAAGTGCAGATTTTTAAGGCTGCTTCTGCTGATTGTTAGATTTGGTTTTGCCTTCCGATGAAAAAAAAAACGTTATTGGCTTAAGAAGCGCAGATTTTTAGGGCAGCGCTGCTGTTGATTGTTTGTAATGATTTGGCTTTTCGGTGGATAAAGACGCTATGCCAAAGAAGCGCAGATTTTTAAGGCTGTTGCAGCTGATTGTTTACTTTGATTTGGCCATCCGGTAGTAAAGATGGAATTGGCAACAGGATTGGCAGAGGAAGTGCAGAATTTTAAGGCTGCTGCTGCTGTTTATGTTTATTTGGCCTTCCAGTGGAAAAAGACGAAATTGGCTTAGGAAGCGCGGATTTTTAAGGCTGCTGATAGTTTGTTTTGATTTGGCCTTTTGGTTGGGAAGGCTGTTTCTAAAAATACTATCGAATTATTCCTGCTCTCGTAAACAGAGACATAGTGACAAGAAACCACAGTTTGGGAACGCTGTTGATAAGAATGTTTTTGGATTGTCCCTGCTCTGGTAAACAAAAACAGGGTGACAGGAAAAGCACAGATTGAGAAGGCTTTATTGAAGAATATTTTAGGAATGGAAGAAGATATATTAAAAATAAATAAAATTTTAAGATTTGAAAAGCTTTTGATATTTATTTTGACGGCTATGTCGGTTGAATTTAATGTTCTCTTAGTGTGAACATTTTAAGATTTTGAAAATTATAGATGGAAGATTAGAAGAAACCTATAAGTGTTGAAAACTATAGCCAAATTTATTAACAAAAAAAATTACGGTGATAATCTTCATTCATAGGATTTGAGAAGCTTTTGCTGAGAATGGATTGTAGAATTGAGATGGGAGATATTTTAAAAATTAAATTTTTGTTTTTGAGAAAACACAAGTCAGTAAATAAAAGATTCTATTGAGAATAGAGTTTAGAAGGAATGTAGAGATGAGATGAAAGATATGCAGAAATTGAACAAAATTTGTAGGATGAAGAATAAGAATGTGGAATATGGAATAAAAATCATTTCAATTTCAATTTCAAAATATTTGGTATAGGTGATGAAAAATTTGAGATACTTTGTTCACCTAAACTTTTTCATCTCTATCCTGAAAAACTTGAAAAATGTCATGATGATTTCTTCTTGAATACAAGTTGAAACGTTGTGCATTTTACTCCAGTTCATGGTTATTAACACAAATCCTAAAAATAACCAAAATGATCAATTTGTAGATCCATGGAAATCAGTAAATCGCTCAATATGTGTAGTTCACAAAACTCATATGAATATGTTTATTGATAAAGAGAACATCGACGAGTTTTTTTTAAATCTGCATTGTTTCGATTGGATGCTAGATTCTAGTTCTGAATTCAAAATTACTATTTCGAAATTTCAAAATTTTCCTTTGAATTAGATTTCTGAAAACTCTATTGCAGTTCAACAATTACTTTACTATGTATTTCTTGTGGTGTATGAAGGCCAATTTTGATGAATCAAAACATGAGAAGTTATTTTTAGTTTTTATATTTTGACGACTTTGACTTAAGTTCTAGTTTTTTTTTTAAATTGGAAATGAGTCTACCAGGAAAAGTTAGAGGAACAGAGAAGCTTATGAAAATGAAAGAAAACTTGTTGAAAAACTTACTGACAACACTGTGCATTTTTAGTTTTAATCATTTGTGCAACAAAATTACTTTGTACAACATAGCAGCATTATAGGGTAAATTATCAGTTGAAAAAATAATTCCTGTTTCCTACCGGAAACAATAAACCAAAAAAATTATCAGCTATAATATTACCCAGAATTGCAAGGATCGAATGAATTTGGTTTTATTTTATCGATGCTCGTAAAACCACAAGAGCGGTTGTGTTGTGGTAAGAATGAGAATTGGTCCATGGCATGATTCATTCTGTTACCTACTTCTAAGCAAAACATTTTTCTAGGGACAGTAAAGATGCTGGGACCACGAGCTCCTAGCCGAAGTTTATCAATAATTCAGATTGCAAAATATGCTCCATGTTATGCAAGCGGAGGGAAAAAAAATACCCAGCCACGATATCACCATCCCATTCCTATGGCATCCAAGGATGCACTTTGCTGTGTTGAAGGAGTTTTCGTGACTCCGGTAACTGATGTCTGGATGAATACTTTCCGAATAGGTTGATTCAACCAAAAACTTCTAGAAGGTTACTGTACTACATTGTACTACATTTTTTTTAAATTTCTTTCGTCAAATTTGAATTTTCAAGGAAACAAACTAACACGACTTCTCAAATGTTCACATAATTATCTATGAAATTAATCATAAGCATCAATGATTAACACTGTATAACGTTGTGGTGTAACACTCTGTTTATGATTATTTTTGCCAAAAAGTATTTTCGAAAAATGTGAACAAGCTTCAAGCTTCGATAGAAAAGTATCGGACAAAATTTCATGCATTTTTGGGCATCCGACTGGAAAAGCAGCCTACAGTTGCAAATCTTAACCTCAATTTTCAGCGACCATTGGAACATATTTAATGGGCAAATTCGATTAACCTTAACGGGTACAGACAAAAAAACCGCTAGGCGTGCTAGGAAGTTATAGGTAAAATTCGAGACGGACCAGACTACGGAAAAGAGTCGCACAACGATTCTGAAGTTTTAATAAGATTTTTATTTTTTGATATTTTATGAAAGAGAAACCCGATTTAACTCAACATCGGATTGAAAATCGGTTCCTGTTGATTGAAAAAATAATAATCAATTAAACTTCAAAGAAATTTATGCCAATCTTAGGTCTGTCCATCGGCTATCTTGAGTCAATAGAGAGTGGAGGGTAGGGTTTTTAAAGATAAAAAATAATTATCTCAGAAAAAATGTCTTCAAATTTACATAAAATCACTTTGAACCTTGAAAAAAATTACAGATGCAACATAAACTTTTTTAAAGTCCTTTATAATCTATTTACTGAATCCGATCAATGGCTATTAAATTTACTATAGCAATTCAAAGTGTTACGAAACTAGTGATTTGGAGAGTCATCTGTACTTGTGTGAATGTTCTCGAAAACTGGACGGGACCATCATAGAACGGCTTACAGGGAGGATGAAAGTCTACCAGAACCTCCGTAAATGTTGTAACAATCTAGGGCACATAGGAAACGACAAAAAAAAAGGAAGGTAGTTTCTAAAACGATATGCTGGTGTCCATTTTCAAAAATCGTGATCAGGGTTTTTCCACTTGTTAAGCGAACACATCATAAGCAAAGGACAAATAAAATACTATTGAGTTGAAGTACTCTGGCAAAGACCTTATTTATTTTTGACATCTCAAGCTACCAACAAAAAAAGTCAAGTTATTTTGAGACAGTTTTATTATGCTTATTTTATTATTATTTATCAAAATAACACAAATATAAATTCAGAAACAACTTCTTTGTGTTAAGGTTCAAGCAATTGAGCCTTCTTATCATGGACCATCATTTGCAAGACTCATAAAACCGGGTTTATAAAACTCAAATTATTTCCAAAAGCACTTAAAATATTCTGACTCGGGCTCAATATAACTCACAATATACTCGACTTCGAGAACAACTGCTGCAAGCAGCAAGGAACCTTACCGTAATGTATAAAATAAGACATCATTTTCGTACTTCCGATTATTATGAAAGAAAATCCTTACTGCGAATCCAACTTGAGCGCTTTCATCGTTTCCTGGTACAATTTTTCTCCCAAACGGTCGTCCCTTGCCAGTTCGGACAATTCCACCGGCTCACAATCGCTGTCGGGAAGAAAGCACCAGATAACTCCAGATATCAAATCTAAAATCCCCACCATCAATTATCGTTAGCAACTTACTTGAAAAATTCCCCGCTGGATTGCGCTAATGCCGGATCCGTGGCCAATCGGACCATCGTCTGGCAGCCCTGGGAAGTACTCTTCATGAACAGCCACATCCACGGGTAGGTCACGGCACGGGCGAAAAGTGCCCTCATGAGAGGCGAATGGCGCAGGTGATTCGTTCCCCGAACCAATCCCGGACTGCAGGAATTGACCGTGACTTTGGATTTTGCTGCAGCGGAAGGAGAATGACAGTTGAAAATTATCCAATTCTTTAATTATTCTTTAAAAAATTATGTCAACAAATTTTAATTTGAAGCCCATTTTAAGTGTTTATCCAATAAAAGAAGATGCGCTGATAATCATCAGGTCGTAATGCTATCATAAATTTCAATGAATGTAATTTATCAACCCGGTTCCACTTGAAAAGGTTAAAAAAAAAGTGAAACCTTCATGATGACCATTGCCATTCGTTATGCTATCTAGAATGCCCGATAACTCATTAGGGATCCTCTCGACCATTACAACAGGCACTCATACAGACACACAACCGCATACGCTTGTCACACCCCAATCACAGCTCCAATAAATTTTGCCGCTCCTTTTCTTGACCTCGATTGTCGCTTCTTTTGAGCCAATGAATCTTCCATTTCAATGAACAGTGGGTCTTGATGTATTGTTCGATGCGTTCGATATGTTCTTAAGACTTAGCATAGTTTTAGTAAAAGTTCATCAGTGGTAAAATCAAGTGGCGCAAATTTCTATTTAAATGATAACAATACGTTTGATTTCGCAATTCCATTTTTTTTTTTCAGTTTAACAAGTCTTTTGCTCGATTGGAATGACACTGACAGAAAATCGAAAATTCCAATCATGTAATTTCGTCTCATTATGTATAGTCTCTTTAATCTATGTATGTATGCACATGGTATTTTTACTGTAAAGTGTGTTCGGATCAAAAAGTAGTCAACATAAATTCGCCACACTGTTTGTTATCATTCATCAAACAAACCTGAACACCCCTTATTTTGTAGGTGTGTGTATGATGATGCTTCTATTTGCATTTTGACATTTCTGTACCAACACGTGAAAAGGATGTATCTCCATATATGGCGAATCGAGAAAAACTCGTTTGAAAAAAATACAACCTATTTTAAATCGCTAATTGAAAATCACTTGAAATTTTTGCTTTTTATGAAAGACAAACGATTTTAAGAAGCACCTCCTACATGTTAGAATAGAGGAATATCAATATTTATGAAAAAACAACGCGCTATCGTAGATAGAACCTAGCTCACTTAATAATTTGTCTCCCTTGTTTATACACCCTTTGCTATTTTAACATTTCTAGCTTTAGTTTTAAGCTCGCGTTCATTTGCAAATTTTTTTTAAGTGAATAAAATGTTAAATCTTTATCAATACATAAAAAGGATCAATCTCTATATATAGCGTATCGAGAAAAACGCGTTTGAAAAAAATACAACCTATTTTAAATCCCTAACTAAATATCACTTGTAATTTTTGCTTTTTATGAAAAACAAACGATTTTTAGAAGCATACACTATGTGTTAGAATAGAGGAATATCAATATTCATGAAAAAACAACGCGCTATCGTAGATAGAACCTTGCTCACGTAATATTTTATCTAACCTGTTTATACACCCTTTGCTATTTTCTTATTTTTAGCTTAAGTTATAAGCTCGCATTCATTTGTAACTATGTTTTTATGTTGAATAAAGAGTCAAATTGATTATTTTGAGTTTGTTTGCGGAGTAGTAGCGAAAAATTTTTCCGGAGTAAAGGGTGTATATCCATGTGATGGCAGTTCTGGTTTTAAAATGTATATAGATCCTTTACTAAAATAGAGTTTTTAATGTAACGGAATAACATTTTCTGAAAAGGGTTTTACCGTTAAGTAGTGCAAATGTTGGCCTATCAAGAGGTACTGAAAATGGTTTTTGTTTACTTTTGGAGATAGATCCCTTTCACGTGTTGGTACAGATTTGATCATTCGTTTTCAAAATGACGCTCAAGCAAGAGGAGCTACAAATCTATTTTTTTTACATGCGTCATGAAAAGTTGTGAATATCGGCTACAACGGAGTATGAAGCTAAAAATCGATCCGGACTACCGACATATGTATAAGAAGGTAGGGACACCAAGTCGCAACGATAAGCAAAACCTTTCGGCAAAAACAAGATCTAGGATCCAAAACGGCAAGCGAGATATTCTACTCTGCACTCAAAATTTTAGATTCAGAATCAAATTATGATAATGAATTAAGGTCAGACTAAAAACTTATGCCAAAACCTCAAAAACCCAACCCAAGTCCAAAATTCTGCTAAACATTTTGAAAATTTTCTCACTTGGTCATCGAAATTCAGGTCTGAATATTAAATTTCGAATTAAATTAAACCCATTTCGAAGGTTCTAATTCCATTATTCCCAAAACCAAAATTGTAATCCTATTTTCGTATTTCGGATTCTGAATCCTGTTCAGGCTCTTTGATTTTCAGTTAAAATATCAAATTAGAAATGAAAAGCTGCTTTGAAATCTTGCATTTCAATCAAATTTGAATCATGTTTTCGTGATCAAATGGATTTTCAATATTTTGATAAAAGTTTTTCGAGAAAAAGGGAAATTTTGTTTTATATTCAAATTCGAAGTTCTTGAACTTAATTCTCACACAAAATTCAAAAATTTAAAGCATCAAAATGGCAATTCCAAATTGAAAAGTAAGATTCAGATCTTTGTAAATTTATATTATAATCTGATTCACAACACAGATCAAAAATAAGTAAATGAAATAGTGAATTTAGATTAAACCTGAACTACTGAATTTAAATAATAAATTCATGAATGAGGGCTCATAAAATTCTGATTTGGAATAAGATTCGAAATTCGTATTTTTCGTACATTTCAGAAATCGTATGGAAGAATTTCCAATTTTTGAATTCAGGTTCAGAATTAAGATTCAGAATGCAGACTAAAAGTTCAGAAAAAGGTTTAGCTTTAAATAAATTTTGCAATCTACATAAATTGTTGAGGAATTCATGAATATAACACATTGCGGGCCAAATACAAAAAATCTCGTTTTTTCGCTTGCCAACACTATGCTACACTTCGAAGTATAACTCGAATGGACTGAATCTAAGTGTTAAACTTTATTCGACCAAATTGAGCACAACACTTTCCGATACTTAAAAATGCTAAGTTCAGGGGTTTCTGAGATATAGAATGCCGAATTTCGGTATTCCTCGTCATAGTTTTTTATGCGGCCCTTAATGTGTTAATATTGCTTGTCAATTCAATTTCCAGTTTTTATTTTTTTTTTTTTAAATTAGTTCATTAACATTATTCAGCTGAAAATCACAAATAAAAGGTGGAATTTGGGTTTTTTTTAAATTTTATCCGCAAAAACATATTTTATTTAAAAAAAAAATCCACAGGATTTTCATCATGGAATTGATTATGTATAAAATATATTTACTGATAAAGGAAAATCCTCACCTAAGAATCCTGCACAAATTTCTATATTTTCCCGTGTATAGTTTGACATTTTTCACACATTAAGGGCACCAAAATTTGGCATTTTATGTTTCAGAAACCAATAGACAAAATTCTGCTTATTAATATAGATATTTGAATAACGGGAAGTGTTGTGTTCCATTTTGTAGAATAAGGTTTCATTATTAGATTTATCTCATTTGAATTATGCTTTTTAATGGAGCATACTAGCGGCTAGCGAATATACGAGATATTTCGTATAGGGTCCGCAATGTTTTATTAACCTTCCAAAGCCGTTCGCCAAATATCCGTTTCGGGGAAATTTGAGTTGTAGGTAATTTGATTTCGTTCTCCTGGCTGTAAATGTTAACCGATTTTGATGATATTATATTCATTGTGTAGGTAATTTATTTTTATTGCTAAACATTTAAAAATAAAGTCGATATGTATTACCAGGTTGTCAGAAACTGGTTCAGAAAGAAAAAAGTCCAGAAAATCAATTTTATTTTTAAAATACTCATAACTTTTGACAACCGTTCTGTATTTAAGTTTTTCTTTGATGTTTGAAATCGTCAAGAAACAATCTATCCGACAATGTATAGATATGTAGGGGTCCAATGTAAGTTTTGACCGCTTTCTCAGATCTTCCGGTAGAAAAAATCGTAATTTTAAAAAAAACGACATCCAATATTGGTTTTGCTTAGCTGTATTTCATTTCCCAATGATCCGATTTTTAAAACTCCAATTTCAATTTTTTGTCTTTAATTTGATAATTTTTTTTCATAGAACATAATTGGTCTGTCTAAATTTTCAGTTCTTCAGAATATTGGAATGATGATAAAGATGTTTGAAATGTGTGCTTCGAGTCATATTGGCCCGAACAGCTTTGGAGAGTTAAGGCAGTTTTTTTCAAAGGCAAATTTTAAACTAAAATAATTAATTTGGTTCAAGTTTGCATCAAGAAAATTTGATGCGAAAATCTAATAATTTTTGTCTTTTGATTTTTTTTTTTGAAAAATTTGATTTATTTTCATCAAAGATTTCTTTGAATTTGAAAAATAGTTTGAACATGTTTGATTTGAGTATAGAATAAGTTTTTCTTTGAGAAATGGAAGACATTCCTTAAAAAGCTTTATTTTATGCCCAAATCAACTAAGTTTGATCTACCAGACTTTTATAGTTACAAACATAATTTTCTTTAATTTTTTTTTGTATTCGTGCATTGTTGAGCAAAAAATCAAAGGTAAAAATCAGTCACCAAAACCCTCCCCCATGAGTTGGTTCTTCCTACGGCCCTGCTATACAGCAACCGGAAAGATGGCAGACATTTTCAAGCATATTAAACTATTAAAGTTTGACAAGAAAATATCTCGTTTGACAGATCGCTTGCCACCTATGGCTTGAAAAGTGACATATTCATTGCAATCGGAACCGTCAACCAGGAAATTTACGTGGAAAAGTGTCTTCAAAAGCGTTGGCTGCCTTTGTTGAAGAAAGTTGACTAGTCTGTTTTAGCAGGATTTGGCATCCTGCTATTATGGGAAAAGACATGGAGTGGAATGCCGCTAACAACATTCAGGTTATGCCCAAGGATAAGAACCCACGCAACACACCAAGGTTTCGCCCATTCGAAAAATATTAGGCGATAGTTAACACTAGAAGACCGGTAAATTGAATAGGCCTATACTGCCGCTCATAGCAAGTCCGTCCCATTTGCGTTTTTGTTGAGTTGAGAAAACAGCGATTGAATTTTGTAATTCGTTTTGAGAAATTTCGTATTTTTCCGCGGTTTTGAGGGCAGCAATCAACAGAATTTGTTACTTACGTGACAAACAAATACTTTTGCATCATTGCTCGTTCAAAAATGTCAAAATTTGGTTTCATTGTGTTGAAAATTAGACTCTGGGACGAGAATAAATGGGAAATTCCCGATCTGGTCCGGTTGTCCGCATACCGAGGAAAAAAAACCCGGATTTTGTCCGATTTTTTTCACAATTTTAGCAAATCGAAACCAAAAACTCGAATTTTGATCATGGAATGTATGATTTTTAGGGCAAATTACTTCGAATATAAAATAAAATAGCTTCGCATACATTTTTGGAATTGTAAAATACGATTTAAACGCCCGCCGTTGATGTGTCTTGGTATAAAATATTTTTTCATGTGTTTATTTTTCACCTTTTCTTTTGCCTTTTATTGGAAAATACCTGGACTTTGACTGGATTCAACCGGTTATGGCACGGTTTTTTGAATATAAAATTTGGAAATCCAATACCCAGGATATTGCCTTGTTTTTGGGCAAAAAATGATCGAATCGGCCGGATACATTCAGAAATAAATTTAAAAAGCTTAATGTAGGGTATGAAGAGGACTGTAAGTAAAGACCTCTTTTTCGTTATCATTTTTTACAATTAAAATTTCAAAATATTATGTTCGGGGAAAAATAGCAAAAAATTCTTTTTTTTTATAACATGCGAGAAATTTCTGTAACAACCGCGTTGATCTGTATCATATCCAATGTAACTGCAGGCTGCACAACTGTTTCAGTATCAACGTTATATTTCAAAGCACACCACATGGTCGTCTATCACTATAATTATTGACTTTGGGACCGACTTGTGATGATTTTTTCGATGGGACCGACTTGCGATCATTTTTACGATGGGACAAATTTACTTGAGGTTTTTTTCAATGTTCATCAGAACAAAGTACTCAAAATATTTTTTTCTCCTGAAACTACCGATAATTTTAAGATGATTCCACGAATAAACTCAAAATTGATGAAAATGCAAATGGGACGGACTTGCTATGAGCGGCAGTATACCTATTCGGACCGTGACCAGTCAAAATGACTGGTAAAGGGGATGTTTGATAGTTGAGCATCACTCCGGCACAACTCCGTTCGACCCAGTCAAAACACCAGCTTCTGATACGGCAAAGGCATTGTGAGGACTCCGTCCCAACAAATTACCCACAAATCACCCTTTGTGAACCCGGCCTGGGCATTGTTGCTGTTTGTTGTCTAGCAGAACACAATAGCTGATGACCAGAGAAGCAACAACAATCAAGAGATGGGAGTAAGCTGGTACGGTGTGATCGTGGTCGATCGCGGTATTCAAAATCATCGCACCAGAGTGAGTTCCACCTCAGAAACCTCAACGGACAGCAGATAAAGCGGAGGATCTGAAGACCAGCTAGTCCAAATCCATATCGCACCCAACTCACATCGAGCCATCGTCGGAATATTTTTATCCGTTTTGTTGCCTGCATATTGTAACGCTAATTTTAAGTAAAACAGTAATTTTATAAGTAGGTATTGTTCTAAGTTGAAGTGACCTGTTTTACGGCCTAGTCGGCATTTTATTATTTGAAACTCCAAACAATTGAGATATTCGTTTCACGCGAGAGGTCGTTGACTGCTAGACAGACTGGTGTTGCAAGCGTGCTGGCGAAAACTACGATTGGGAAATCGATGTTGGGATAGGTCGGATCTAGAGCACCCTATCGGAGGATTAACAATCAAGGTAAAGGGAACCTGTACCCAACAGGGGAAATTATTCATGACATAATATTTATAACTTTTTTTCGTTTGATATTATTTCTTTAATCATTCGGTAATATTTTTGTTATAAAATGGAAATATTTTTTTACCTTGCTTGAGTGCACGGAATCACCTCATTCAGGCATAGTTGACGATTGTGTGTACCGTAAACTGGGGAAACTTTGATCACCGGGGTAACTTTAATCAGCATGAAAGTTTTGCAGATAATAATCGTTAACTAAGTCTGAAGTTAAAATATATGAATACGGCTTTCTACCTCTAAAAGCCTGTACATTGAGTTTCAAATAGACTAAATTTGGTTTGTGGTTGGAGATATTTTTGTATTACTTAAAATGTAGTTTTAAAGTTTTAAAATATCTTTTTTTCGAAGACTCACAAACAAACATCTCTCCTGATATAATGAAAACATTTAAAAGCTTATATGATAACACTAGTTTACAAAATTTTAAAAAAATCGTGAACTTGATTAACTGACCAACATTTTGAATGTAAAATCGGGCGCTGAATCCGAAAATGAAATTCAAAAAAATCTCAGTAGAACCGTTTTTGAGTTATGCTCCAAATATGAAATTTCGGAAAAAATTAAAAAAGTTCTTGTACTTAGATTAAAATATCTCGGACGGCATAACAGTAATTTGAAATCTCTTTTTTGCATATTGAAGGTGAATAAATTTTCTATCGATCATCTGAACACTGTTTTTGCGTTTGACCAACAGTATTGTTGATATTCATGACTTTATGAGGAAGAAAATTATAAAAAAAACGCATTTTTTTAGAGAAAATTTTGTTTCTACGAAAGTTTTAAACTCGATGGTAGCATTTAAAAAACCTGATTTGCTTTTGCGCTTAAATGTCAATTTAAAACAAAGATTTCAAGTGATTATTTATTAAAATAGGTTGAAATTTGAAGAAGTTATGGCTACTTTACCATAATAGTATTTTTTGTAGTTTTTCATAATTTAACGAACCGCAGTACACTTATCATATTATAGGAAGAATGAAACATGATAAATCACACTCGCTCCAAGTCAAAATTATTTATTAGCTTACCTGAAGGTCTCATGCCAAGTTTCAGGAAGATCTGACCATAGGGAGGGGTTGCTTGAGTCTCAAACGTGAATAAAATTTTGAGGTATTTTGCCCGGAAGGAACGAAAAATACTGGTTTTTCATCAATAACTTTTTTCATCACTAGCTGATTGTTTTTTATGGTTGATTTCCTTAAAGCCTAAGTTGAGACAAATATTTCACCCAAAGACTGTAACTCGATTGGATTGCAAACAGAAAAGTTATTGCGGTTCAAAGGCCGCAAATTTTGTCCAACACGCAATGAGTACTTTTTACCCATTGCGATTTATACGACAATTTTCGACCAAAATACAATCTTTGAACCGCAATAACTTTTCTGATTCAAATCCAATCGAGTTACAGTCTTCGGGTGAAATATTTGTCTCAACTTAGGCTTTAAGAAAATCAACCATAAAAAACAATTAGCTAGTGATGAAAAAAGTTATTGATGATAAACCAGTATTTTTCGTTCCTTCCGGGCAAAATACCTCAAAATTTTATTCACGTTTGAGACTCAAGCAACCCCTCCCTATGGTCAGATCTTCCTGAAACTTGGCATGAGACCTTCTGGTAAGCTAATAAATAATTTTGACTTGGAGTGAGTGTGATTTATCATGTTTCATTTTTCCTATAATATGATAAGTGTACTGTGGTTCGTTAAATTATGAAAAACTACAAAAAAATACTATTATGGTAAAGTAGCCATAACTTCTTCAAATTTCAACCTATTTTAATAAATAATCACTTGAAATCTTCGTTTTAAATTGACATTTAAGCGCAAAAGCAAATCAGGTTTTTTAAATGCTACCATCGAGTTTAAAACTTTCGTAGAAACAAAATTTTCTCTAAAAAATGCGTTTTCTATGATTTTTTTCCTCATAAAGTCATTGATATCAACAATACTGTTGGTCAAACGCAAAAACAGTGTTCAGATGATCGATAGAAAATTTATTCACCTTCAATATGCAAAAGAGAGATTTCAGATTACTGTTATGCCGTCCGAGATATTTTAATCTAAGTGCAAGAACTTTTTTAATTTTTCCGAAATTTCATATTTGGAGCATAACTCAAAAACGGTTCTACTGAGATTTTTTTGAATTTCATTTTCGGATTCAGCGCCCGATTTTACATTGGAAATGACATTCAGTTTACTGAGTTCAAAAATGCTGTAAACTAGTGTAATTTTTGGATATTAAAAAAAACGGACATTTTCTATGATAACAAATTTGTATAGAACAAATGGCTAAAAACCCTATCAAATGGTTGCGTTTCAATAAAAAAAGAACATAGGAACAGTAGGAGGACTAGGGAATTGCATGATGGATTTCAAATTTAGCAAGAAAAAATAACAATACCAAAAATGCACGATGAAGAAGGTTATTCTAAAGGGTTTCTTAATCATTTTCTTACTCATGCTCATCACATAAACTTGAAAAAATTATAATAATAATAAATTTTACTGAGACGTTAAAAGAACACAGTCAAAGTTTTAAATCAATGCTATTTCCGGTAAGTCATTCATAAATTTTAGGAAAAATATTCCCGGCAAATATAAACCTTATAATTGAAATACCTTAACAAAACCATTTGTATATAAAAAAAAATCCGCAAACATTTCTTAAATAAATTTCAGATAAGGTCTGAAATTAACCATTACAAAGAACTGTTTAGAAAAATGATAAAAATATCTTGAATTTGAAAAGGAGTCCCCAGATGTGTTGGGAATATGAAAAACACAAAGCAAATACTAACTTCCTTAACATTGCGCATTAAAATTTCGCTTCAAAGTCGCTACTTCAAATCATTTTTCTTTTGATGTTTACGACGAGTTTTGATCACCGCCAGTTGTTGTTATCTTTTTAAATTGATGTTTTTCGGAGATTGTCGAGTCAAATAATAACAATTCTTTTGCGTTTCGGCCTATTGGAAAATTTTAGCCATCTTCAGAAAAACTGTATTTAGATAAAAATATAATAAACTTTAAATTAACACACTTTATGTCTTAAAATCACTCCACTTTTTTGCACTTACAAATTGTATCGCCGCGTGCATCCGTTACGGCTGTCTTATTTAATTTTAATCCAAACTTTTAACCGCTTCTAATAGCTGGTGTCCAGCATTCTCGGCGTCGGTGTCGGCGTCGTCGTGATGTCGGCTGGAATCAGCCGACACCGACGCCGAGAATGCTGGACACCAGCTATTAGAAGCGGTTAAAAGTTTGGATTCAAATTAAATAAGACAGCCGTAACGGATGCACGCGGTGATACAATTTGTAAGTGCAAAAAAATGGAGTGATTTGAAGACATAAAGTGTGTTAATTTAAAGTTTATTATATTTTTATCTAAATACAGTTTTTCTGAAGATGGCTGAAATTATCCAATAGGCCGAAACGTAAAAAAATTTTTATTATTTGACTCGACAATCACCGAAAAACATCAATTTAAAAAAATAACAAATCATTTTTCGTACTTTTAATCGATTAATTGAAAATTATGACCGATTCAAAAAATTCGAACGATTAAAGGTATATAAATAAGTGAAACGTTTATAAATTTTCAAGTACAGGTTAAATAGAAATTATGTTTTTTTTTAAATTAAAAATTATAGGCTTTTAAGAATATTATACTTCCAGAACACAAAAATTCAGAATTGAAAATCAAAGATAATTTTTTTTTTTATTTAAATGGTTTGACTATTAAATTTATTAAATAAGAAAAAAAACACTTTGAAATTATGTAAACTTATTTTAAAATTTGAACAAAATATGAAGTTTTTTTTTAATAAAAATGTCTTACTTTTTAAAAAACTTATTTGAGGTTTTTAACTACAACGAAAACAAACACATACAGGATCTCAATGAAACTTGATGTTTCCTCGAAAAGATTCCAAAATAATCAATCATTGATAAATGATGAACTAAGCAATTTACATACAAAAAAAGTTCTGATTTTATTTTTCCTAATTCATACCATTAAGCGATAATATTTTGATAATCATCATGATGAATGATCTGAAAAAGTTAAACTCCAAAATTTTTGCAAATTTATCTGCCATTGATGAAAAAAGCAAAGAAAAAGGATTGATTTCATATAACAAATTGGTTCAAACCTGCAAAACGATTTGATTTTTAATTCAAAATATTTAAAATTAAATTTGCTTAAAAATCATTTTTTAAAATTTGCTAAAATTTTCGTTGTTTACAGAGTTGAGAAAAATGACAAAAAAATCTTCCATAATTCAAAATTACTTGGAGTCCTCAAGAAAGTTGATGATTGAATTGGATTCGTTGCTCTAAAATTTTCAACACATTAATTTGTCAAAAAGTTTCATATATTTCTGGAATTATTTCGGCCTATTTTCAAAAGTTATTTTGAACAAAAAATGATAGAAAAAAAACTGATTGCATATTTAGATTCAGGGCTTCTAAATTTATCTGAATTAGCTCTTTAAATCTTTGCTAAAGAAACACAAAATAAAATTGGGGCTATATTTTTTTTTTGAAGAATATTTCTAATGAGCATAAAAATTGTAATGATATAAACGATTAATTTATAATGATAATGGTTAGTAATAATTGCTACCAACTTATTGATGCGTAAAATTAGTAAGCGATGAGTGAAGTTGGAAGTTAAAATTGTTGGTTTCATATTCTGAAATTGTTTAGATAGTTCAGTAGTACGCTTCTTAATAAAAACCCATACTTGAGACGAGGTATGGGTTTTTGAGCGTCAGATTTGAGTTTCAATGCAAAGGGTTTAATGAATTGCAAATCAAAATTAACAATTTAAAACTAGTTCCAATAAGTGAACGTCATATAGTGTCGTATAATGAAACGTCTCAGCCCTAGAGTGATTTAGGATTTAATTCCGCCGGAGGCGAGTCAATTTTCTGACATGTTTGTTAACACTAATTTAACACCTTTTGGGATCATGTGAATTCATTTCATGAACAGAAAATTTTATTTGGAAAAAATCTCCATGGCGGGGGGAGTTAACCCTTTATATCCCCCTCCCCCCCATCAAAGTAGAACAATATTTTTCCCTGCTGAATTTGACCCAATTTTTCAATTAAGGTCACGTAAATTTTTGAAATCGATGTTGGGCAAATATGAGTCTTGACTTTCTGATGTACACGGATGTGCAATATACGATTAGAAAGGTCAAAGACAAGAAATAGCCGCTATGGTTCAAACAAGGCTACAGTGAAAAAAGTTATGAAGTGAAAGTATAGCACAATTATCTACACTAAGTATCAGCAGCATTTTAAACAATGAGAGCAAATCAGAAAGCCGTTCACATACCACCTGGACAACTTAGAGAGAAGGGATTTTGGAAATGTCTACGCTTGTCAATGGAAAGAAGGGTAGGGCTTTTGGTCATGTCCACTTGGACATAGGTATCAGAATAATAAGTAGTGTTAAATTTAAAGGTTGAAGTGATTTTTTTCAAATCGCATTGAATATTACTATACATTTACTAATTTATAACGAGAACTTCTTTCAAGACAGCTGCCGTTGTTCTAATACGATCTAAGTATTTTCAAATGAAGTTGCAGAACTTTTGATTCAGCACTTGAAAGGATCATGATGACAAATCAAAATAATACTTTCTTTGTTTATAAGCTGTGTCAAAATAAGCGATTGGGGGCATAAAAATTAAAATACAAAATTAGGAATTTATACGATATTCTGGACCACTGTGAACGTGCTAAGCAAAAATTTCGTATTACTGTTGTGTACCGAATGACTTACCCTTTCGTAGTTTGTTGGCCAAGACCCGGCTGGCCATCACCACGGCCAGCTTCGAGTGGGAGAAAGCGTCCCGGGCGTGAAAGCCTGGTGCCCAGCTTCCAATGTTGAGCGGGTCTTCGATGGTCATCTTGCCGGCGGTGTAACCGGGAGCGGACACATTAATTACCCGCCCTTGGGTGGACCGTTCCAGCGATGGCAGCAGTAGCTGAGTTAGCAAAAAATGCCCTGTAAATTGCCACACACGAGAAAGTTTTTAATATATAGCACAGGCATGAACGAGGTGAAAAATGTGTCACAGAACGAAACCCAGCAAAGGTATAGTATAGAAAGGGAATCATCAGGTCGTAAATGCATAAAATATCATTGCAGTGTTCATAAAAAGGGGAAAAAGTCTGTTAGTACTATAAAACGAAGGTAAACTAAAGCGGAACTGCCTATAAAATAAGATCACATTGACCAAAACCGGTTGTTTTTGTATTGTTTTTCTGAAATTAAAAAATTATTAAAAGCACAATAAAATCGATATACTTAGGTATTTATCATGTTACCATTTTAGATGTCCAACTGAAAAGCCAGACAATTGAAACGATATGGCTCAAATTTTTTCTAGGGGACATTAATAGAAATAATCTAAGATAATTTTTAATTAAATTGATAACTCAATTGATGTTTTGACTTTTGAAAATAAGAACTTGACGACGAACGTGTCTTTAACTGCAACAACTTTAACTGCAACAAACTTGATGATTCAATTCTTCTGTGATTACGAGCTAGAAAATTGTTTAAAAAACTTGTAGTAGATAACTTTAATCTAAAAACGGCTCATCTCAAAAGTATCTCGGAAGGAGAAAAAATCAACTCCCATTACCTAAATAATTGCACTGCAAATGCGACTCGAACCCATCGACGGTGCGTTCTTCCGGATGAAAAATGATGCCCGCGTTGTTGATGAGTACGTCCACCTGCCGATGCCGGGATTCGACCTCCCGCACAAACCGGCGGACACAATCGAACGACCGTAGATCCAGCGGAAGCAGCTCCAGCGATGCTCCCGGAAGCTCCCGGATGATTGATTGTCGAACCTGTTCACCTTTTTCCACATCCCGACATGCCATGATTACGTGCGCCGATCGGCGGACCAGCTCCTTGCACAGTTCCTTGCCGATGCCCCCGTCCGCTCCCGTGACTACAACCACCAGGTCCCGGATAACGTTCGAATTGGGGCAAGTTTGGCCGCCCATGTACATTCTGGGTGATAGTGGTGGAATAATAGATTAATAAATTTGAGGAGTAATTGTGTCCTTGCATTTTGTAAAGCATTTAAGTTTGATAATCTGTAAGTTAAGAAAAATCAAAATTTTTAAAAATTATTAGACTTATTTTTCGATTTTAGTGTGTAAGGAAAAACAATGTTTACGGTCGCCATGTAAGAAACAAAGCTCTCAAGTTTTATAGCATTTTTCAGTTTTCCTTGACAAAAGAAGAATTTGACATTTGTTCCTGCCTAACTGATGATTCAAAGCAATCGAAAGATTCTTTCTTATTTAACCACGGTATAAGAAAAGCATCTTATGTATATGAAGAATGTAGTACAGAACCGGTATCTAAACTTTTCTTATGCCGTGGTTGAATTAAAGGGAATCTCTTGATTGCTTTGATTCAATAAAATTATTCAACCAAGTAGGCTTACAACATACATATAAGAGACTCAACAGATTTATGTGTCTGAAAGTTTGAAAATAGCGCCCTTGAATATGTAATCCTCATAGCGTTGTAAACAAATTTTTAGAGTTGTCTTTATACGACATTTAAAAGCTGAGAAAGGAAAAGGAATATAGCCATAAACAGTCGACCTTTTATCTTTCGAATGAGTGGATTTTTGCTAAGAATTAATTCAACTTTAAAAATATACCTTTTATTTCGCTTCATGAAAATGCTCTTATTCGTCTACGTGATCAAGTATCGTTCCAATTTTTACAGCAAGTTTATATAACATGGAATTATATGCTGTCAAAATATTCAAAGGATGGCAATCTGCTATTTTTTTCAAAAAGGTATGGGATTTTTTTTAAGTGAACAGGGAAAAACAAGAAAATGAATTCATGTCTCCAATTCTCCCCTATTCAATTTTATGTCACGTTTCGAATAGGTACACTGGTTTTGGAAAATAATATAAGGAAAAATAGGGCCAAAAGTTGGGGTCAGCGCATCAGATTCAACATGTTTATACCGCAGCACTTATTTAATGTTTATTCCATTTTATTTAATATAGCACTAATTATTTTCGGTTTTTATGGTTCAAGATTTTAATAAAAAAAAACTTTTATTTGATATACCCGACGTTTCGACAATTTTTTATGGTTTCTCTCTCTTCTCTCTCTTCTGTACAACCTTCAAAGTACTCTGCAAAGTGATCCTGAACAGGATCCAGGAGAAAATCGACGCTACACTCCGACGGCAACAAGCTGGATTCCGATCCGGACGATCATGTGTGGACCACATCACAACGCTACGAATAATACTGGAACAAATCAACGAATTCCAGGACTCTCTTCTGCTGGTGTTCGTTGATTTCGAAAAACCATTCGACCGACTTAACCATGAAAACATCTGGGCGGCTCTAAGGCGACGAGGGGTCGCAGAGAAACTAGTCCATCTCATCGAAGCACAATACGAGGCTTTTTCGTGCAAGGTCTTGCACGACGGTGTCTTGTCCGAACCAATCCCGGTAACTGCTGGAGTGAGACAAGGATGTATCTTATCACCGCTACTTTTTCTAATCGTAATGGATGAGATTCTGACTGGATCGATCGACTGTGCACCGAACCGAGGATTGCCGTGGAATCCTTCAACAATGGAGCAACTGAACGACCTTGACCTGGCTGACGATATTGTTTTGCTCGCCCAAACGCAACCGGATATGCAGAGCAAACTCGACGACCTCACCGAAAGTTCCAAGGCAGCAAGTCTCAAAGACAATGTCGGAAAGACCAAGTCGATGGAGATCAACACAGCAAATCCCTCCAGTTTCATGGTAGCTGGGCAACAAGTTGAGAAAGTGGAGTGCTTCCAGTATCTTGGTAGCCAGATAACGCCTGATGGTGGTACCAGGAAAGACATCGAAACCCGGATCAGAAAGGCCCGATTTGCGTTTGCGAGTCTCCGAAACATCTGGCGGTCACGCCAGATCTCTTTACGAACAAAAATCCGAATCTTCAACTCAAACGTCAAATCCGTATTGCTGTACGGGTGCGAAACTTGGTGCACATATACGGTGACGACGCGAAAACTGCAAGTATTTGTAAACCGCTGCCTGCGGAATATCATTCGCGCTTGGTGGCCTGGCAACTGGATCTCGAATGAGGAACTACATCGCCGGTGTCATCAAAGGGCGCTAGAGATCGAGATTCGGGAACGTAAATAGAGATGGATTGGGCACACGCTGCGAAAAGATGAAAACGAGATTTGCAGAGAGGCGCTAGATTGGAATCCAGAAGGTCATCGAAGAAGAGGCAGACATAGAAAATTGTGGCGGGGAAGCCTAGTCGCTGAAATCCGAACTGTCGACGAGAATCTTGACTGGGACCAGGTGAAGACGCTGGCTCCGGATCGTCAACAATGGAGGTCTTTTACCACGGCCCTATGCACCGGTGGATCGGCGCGGGATCATTAAGTAAGTAAGTCTCTTCTTTATAATAGAGCTAGCTTGCCCAGCCTTGCTCGAGATCTCATAAACGTTTCAGTCCATATCAAATTTATCTCGATGTCAAAACGTTATAGCGTGGATGTTCTGATTTGAAAATTCCAAGATATTGTTAGTGATGATCTACGTGTTCATTGTACATCAACACAATAAGGACCGCGAAGAAATCTCAGCTCGAAAACACCAAAATTTAGCATTTTCCATCTCAGAAATGACTGGACCAAATTCTTCAAATTTAGTATTACTGAGTTATCGAAAGTATAGTACAGAATTATGTAGAATAAAGTTTCAATATAAAATGTATCACATTTGAGTTATGCTTCTCAGTGAAGCGCACTAGTGAAAAGCGAAAAATCGGGATATCTCGTAGTTGGTCCGCAATGTTTCAACTACACAGAAAAAAAATCTGAATCCTTAACAACACTGAAATTGGAAATCTTTAATGTTACATGACATAGAACGCGATTTATTAATGTAAATTTACAGATTAAAACAAGATTGAATCCTTAACAGCACTGAATTCTAATGGCATAAATATTAATTGACACGGAATGCGATTATTTGATGGAAATTTACATCGCATATGATGTAAATAAAAAGAAGCCTCACATATGATGGAATTTTCAGAGCGAATTGAATATTACACGTCTTGAATATTTAACATGTCTTTCAAATTCCACACGCCTGTAGATGTTTACAGGCGTGTAATATTCAACTCGCACTGAAAATTCCGTCATATGTGATGTTTTTTTTTATTTACATCATATGTGATGTAATTTTACAACTTTTTTCTGGTCACACAGAATTCTTAACAGCACTGAAATAGAAATTTCTTAAAATTACACGACATGGAATGTTATAGGACATTGAATTAATATTCAATGAATATTTTAAAACACTGAACGCGTTAATGTCATGTAAAAATACAGACTGTCAAAAACAGGCACACACAAATGTCAACAAAGTGTTTAGTCAAGTCGTGCACCATATATATTATTTTAGCAGTCTTCCCGCGAGTGAGTTAATCGATCTTGCTGGTTGGTGGAGATCTTTGATGCGGATCTGGAAGTGGCTCCACGTTATTAAATTTAGGATCCGGTACTTCGGGGAAGAAAATAAAAGTATGGATGTAACTCCTAAAGACAAACCAAATTTGTGAGATAAAAAAATTTTGCCGTTTAATAAAATGAATTATATTAATTATAGAAAGATTTTATTTTTTATTAGGAAATGAGAAAATTCCATTATTGAATCATATTAACGATTAATTAAATAAAACAAATTCCAATTGGAAAGTTTTTATTCCAGTATTCAGTGATTTTATAATTTACATCATTTTGATTTTACACGTTGCAAAATTTTACATACCTTTTATTTTACACGTAGCAAAATTTTACTGGCGTGTAATTTCCAACTAGCACTGAAAATTCCGTCATATATGATGCTTCTTTTTATTTACATCACATGTGATGTGATTTTACAGATTTTTTTCGTAGTGTGTAGTAAAGCTTAGTTCTTTTAGCTATGGGACACTTTATTTTGCTAATAGCTCATTTACTAGTAGTCGGACATTCAAAATTTTTACAGCACTTTGTTGCCTGTGAAAAGTAATATCAGACCTATTTTTTTCCCAAAATTTAGAATTTACGCGTTTTTGAGATATTTACGATGTAAGTGAAAAAGAAAAAAAATATTTTGCACAGTTTCCTTCAAAATCCGTCATTATCAAATTGATAGTTAGCTGAAAAAATCGTTGATTATTCGAAGAATTACTCTGTGTGTGTGGTGGAAAAGTATGCAAACACTGTCAAAATTGTCCTCAAAGTTCAGATCAAGCATTGAAGTGAATCACATGATCGGCAACTAGGGATAAGGGTCATCAGGGAAGTCAAGTTTCCAGCATTTTTAATTTTGAATAACGAAAAACTAAGTGTAGATCGCTGAAATGACAAAAAACTTTTTTTCCAATAAGCTGTAGATAGATATTTTTTGAGTATTTAATGCATGAGCTGCAATAGTTTTTCTGAGCATGTGTTTTCGGATTTTTTCTTTCCCGCTAAATTACGAGAAAACCAGTAGTTTTGGCTGTATAAAATGTTCTAAACATATTTTACTGACATTACAAGAATTCTAGTGATATAAGTGTCATATGAAATTCATAAAATTTAAACTTAGAAAGATTTTACTTTTGGAGTGTCAAATTGACACTCTTAGTCGGAAAAGGGAGTTTTTTGTCCAGGATAAAGGTTCGTCCATAAAAAAAAGTAAAGATGCAGTAATGAAGAACTTTTAAATTCATTAAGAGCACCTGTAACGGTTCAGGCGTAAATATTGGTTTTAAGTATACCAGTTTTAGCACAATTTGAAATTTTAGAATCGGCTAAAACACCCACTCCCCACCGGTGTAGGAGCAAATTTAAAACGGAAACACATTCATTGCAGAAACTCAATAATTGAGAAGAAAAAAACCCATTTTATTAGAAAAAATTGCATAAGTTTTGAGTTTCACGGTTAATTGTCTTAAAATTAATTCTACGAATATTCTTTTTGACAGAACAATGATTCAACTATTCTACCAGGATTTCATTAATTTAAAAGCAAAAATGACTACACAACGAGGAAAAAAGGTCAATTGAAACAATTCTTCAATTAATTCAATCAAATTGCTTTGAATCAATGGAATAAGGTTTTGTTGAAATGAAATGAAAAAGCAATTTTCTTTCAAGTTATTGCTGACATTGATAAAGGAAACGAGAAATGTTCATCCCAAAATCAAAGGAAATTTTCTTTTGATGTGTCGACATTTTTGTTTGACAAAAACTTGTTTCACTATTTGTAAATTTATGTATGGATACAGAAAAATATGCTGATATTGACAAAAACTCCGAGCAATCCATACGAAATTACCATTAGGGTGGTTGAAGCGAAAAAAAAACATTCAAATAATATCTCAAAAAGAAACTATTATCACACCCAATGTTACCCAAACATGTGTGAAAGATCATTGTTGGCTAAAATTTTCTCACCGTGAACTAAATCGGTCTGTCGTATATTTTGAAATCCTGTTCCAAATTTGCATGAATTTGGAACAAAGGCGTATAACTGTTGGGAATTTTGAAATCGATAACTGTGCTAAAACAGCAATATACGCCACCGGTGCCAGCCGAAATGTTTTAGCGTGGTCGAAAACCGTGTTTTGCATCTACCGTTGGGACAGCCCTAAGGGTCCAGGAAACAAATTTTGTTTCATGAAGCTTCTGAAAAAAGTTACAAGCATTCAAACTTGCAATATTGTCAAATTAATACTCTAATGCAGATGAGGGTTAATAGAATAATTTCTAAACCAACAAAGTTGGTATGGTTTACTGTTAATTGGTATTTCAGTTCAGCTTTTAGCCGAATCGGGTTCAAAGATTGGGGCTGAAATCCCGTTTCACAATGAATATGAAATGGATTTCATCTAGGGATACAAATACTACCCCGAAGTTCGTTATTTTTTTTTCTTTTTTTTCATGGGACTTTAAGCTGCAATGGCTTATCATCCCGAAAGTTCATTAAATATGTTAATCAGGATGACTTAACTCTCACATCGTATACTTCGATAGCGATTGTAAGTCCCACCCTTCGCCCAACGCTAAAATCATAAGCACACCATCTCATCTTCTTTAATGCCGTTCGTGCTCAGGAAGCTTTTTCGAACGAAATGAAAAAGGTATCTTTTTTCTTACGTTCGAAAAAGCTTCTTGAGCTCGATCGGCATAAAAGAAATTCGTTCGTCAGCCAGTCGTCGTTTGTCAATTTAACCAGACAAATCTAGCGGAACATTTCATAAGGGCGAAACTGCCAAATGTAAACAAATCGAGCTTACGGTCAAACTGGATCGGGGCAAAACTCAAAAATATCTTAAATCTTAAAAAATAAAAGCTCTTTATATCCAACGAACAGTGAGCGAATATAATGCACATTTGTTGATTTTTTTAACAAAAAGTTTTCGATTTTATAAATAGGGTTTGAAAAGATGATCAGAAATTTCAAACGCGATTTTCTCGTTTCGAGCTAACTGCTAGTTAGCTTCATAAAATTTCTTAAATGACATAATTGAAACAATTGAAAAAATTACAATGTTTTAAATATATGTAGACTTAAATGACACAAAAGACAAAAATAACAAAAATTACAAAATTGAAAAAATAAGATAAAATACACAAATTGGTTTAAATGAAAAAGTTGACGAAATTGACAAATATAACAAAATAGAAAAAAAAAATTACAAAAATTCCTTACTTTCTTACTTACTTACAAAAATTACTAATATGACAAAAAATAAAAAAAAATGACAAAGATTTAATTGATTCAAATAACAATATTGATAACATTTTTAAAGTTGACAAAATTGATTTAAAGGACAAAAATTCCATATTTGAGGAAATTGCAATAATGACAAAAAATCAACACTTTTGACGAGAATTGCAAAATTTTATAAAAAATGGCAAAATGTACAAAATTGACAAAATTTAAAAAAAAATAAATTAAAACTGACAAAATTGATAAAACATTCCTAAGCCCCAAAATTGAAAAATGACAATAATGAAAATATATTACAAACATATAAAAAATGACATTCTTGACAAATTTTTCAAGATTACATAGTTATCAAAATGGACAAAAATAACAAAATTTACGAAATTTACAAACTACAAATTTTGGAAATTGACAAAAATGAAATAATTGAAAAACTGTTAAAAATCACGAAATTGACAAAATGGATAAAAATTACAATACGACAAATTCTAGAAAATAGAATTAATCGACAAAATTGGGAAAATTGACAAAATAGACTAAATTAAAAAATTGATAACGATGACAAAATTTATAAAATTGACAAAAATTTATAACATTGGTCAAATTTACAAAAATGAAAAAAACACTAAGAATGACAAAAAGACACCAATTACAAAAATATAAAAAAGGTGAAAAATAAAAATTTGATAAAAAAAAACAAAAATGGCAGAATTTACAAACAAGCTATATTTGACAAGTTTGACAAAATTGACGAACATGTTAGTATGACAAAGATGACAAACATGGCATGAATGACGACGATCTTGATGTAAATTGACAAATTACGACAGTCGACAAAATGGTGCAAAATTAGAAAATCCATAATAAATTGTCCGATTATTGGCCCCGATGACGTGATCTGCAGTCACAGTTGTATGCAGCATACTCTTTTAAATGTAATTCGAAATATATTGGAAAACATCAAAACATACAAACGAAACAGATTTTGTGAAATAAAAATTCATTAAAATTTATGACCTTTAGAAAATTTTGATTATTTTCCAAAAACAAGACCATTTGGCACCGCTGGGCAGCATAAACAATCAAAACATAAACATCTGTGTATTACTTTTGATAACGGCAAAATTTTGCGATATTAATCTCAAAAATACTTCAAAAATCGATTTTCATCTCTCATCTTCTGCCCACCTGTTTCCCTCTTTCCTCTAATCATCGGTTCAGATGATATGCGAAAGGGGTTTTTCGAAACTAATTGCATGCAAGCCAAGAAGCTGCTTTCCGTTGATGAATAATTGAAGGCGGTAACGACGCCTGTATTTTGCCTTTGATATCATGTAATACATAAAAACATATTATTTTCATGAATCGTCATTTAAACGGTAAAATTCTATGATCAATCCAACGACCACTGCAAATTTTACTTTCTTGTAGAGTGATTTTCAATAAATCATTTTTAATACTGAAGAGCACCTGTTTTGCATTTGACAAATTTTTGGTTATTGTGTTCTTCTTTGGTTCTTTCAATTTTTTTGTTGCAGAATCATTCGTGTTAATTAACTCAAATTTGTAAAGCTGATAAATTATAGTTGTTTGATTAAAGGTCGTTCTAAAAAATTGTCTAAATAACAGAGTTAGATTTATGGTAATTACCATAGACCAAACAACATTTTTATATGTGTGCATAGTTCAAGATTTCTAGTTCCAACAAAGTTAGCAGACTGGCATTGAATTATCAAGCTGGTGTTACAATATTGATAAAATTGACAAATTGACAAAATAAACCAATTAACAAATTATATTGACAAAATTGATGAAACGGTTAAAAACTGTCAAAATTAACCATTTTGGGTTCATTGAAAAAATTGACAAAACTGAATAAACAAAATCGACAAAATTGACAAAATTGGAAAAATTAACAAAATTTACAGAATTGACAAAATTGAGGAAATTGACTAAACTGAATGATATTGACAAAATTTATTGAACTGACAAAAATGTTCAAATTGACAAAAATGTCCCAATTGACAAAATTGTCAAAAACGACAAAAATGGTGAAAATGACAGAATATTTTGACCAAATTAACATAACATATTGACAAAATTGATCAAACATATTGGAAAATAAGATGAAACTGGCCAAAATTGTCCAAATTGACCATTTTGGCTAAATTGAAAAAAATCACAAAATTGAAAAAGACAAACTTCAGTAATTAAGCAATATTGACAAAATTGAAAAAAAAACAACTCGCAAAAGTGCAAAATTGACACGATTGACAAAATTGACAAAATTGATAAAATTGACAAAATTGACATAATTGATAAACTTACCCAAATTTTTAATTATGTATAGTTGATTCGATCGATTATTGTACCCTACGTTGCCCCATCGTATTTACTCGTGTAGTTGTAATTTTATCCAATTGTTTTTTCCAATATATTCGCTTCTTTCACTCGAGAGGTTGAATTATTTGAAACACATCGTTAGGCACCTTTTTTTTTAAATTGTATCCTATATTTTAATACCACTTCTATTTTATAGATATAAGATTATAGTGTCATAGAAACGGGATCATCCAGAATTCAGTCATTCAAAAATCTTAAACTAGTTGCAAATTATGCTATTTATATGGAAATTAGGATTATTTCGAATTACTTTTAATCTTTAAACAATTTCGAATCTTTATTTCTTAAATTCATTTAGGATTTACTGTGTTCGAAATTCTTTAATCATAATTCAGAATTGTATCCAAATATAATTTACAAGCTGTAAGAAAGGCTACAATCCACTGTCAAGTATATTAAGTCGGGTTTTTTTATTGTTGTCCTTCTTTCCCAACCATCCCTTTGGAAGGGGTTTACGTTTCAACTCTCCTTCCTTAGGATATTTTTTTGTCTATAAAAATCAATCCAGAATGGTGGTCACTTTTTGACCTAATTGCTTATCATTTTTAAGATCGATAAACACATTGACCAAGGATTTCTGAGTCTACCAAATTGATTATTTTTCAGCAGTAGGTCCATTTGTAGTTTTCTCATGTTTTCAAGCTTCCCTAAGCTGAAACTTTTGAAAACTGCTTGTCAAACCTTTTTCAGTAACAAGGATTGGTAAATTACGTATTTTTTTAGCATTTTGGGAATAAAATTGTAAAATCAACTATAAGATGCAGTTCTATGACTTTTTAGTATACCCCGGCTAAAGGCGGGATTGGGCACTAGAAGGTTAAAGAAATTAATCTAATGATTTTTAACTACACATGAAGCTTTCAAAAAATTTTAACTTGATTTTCAGTGGTATCAATACGATAGTCAGCCGTTATCAATTCGAATGAAAAACCTCAATAAACATCACGTTTTTACTACAATTAGAAACCACGGAACGTGTGAAATAGATTTCGATCCAATCAACATCCTCAGCTCACCTTCGCCATGATATCCGCTTACCTGATTGTCGACACCAGAAACACGATACCGGAAATAACGAATGGCCACCAGCTGCTGAACGGATCAGCTTCCGCCACCGCTGCTTTAATCTGATCCATTCACGCTTCGCTAGTAATACAAGGATGGTGGAAAAGTTGATGGCTTCAACCGCGCGCTAACTGTAAGCTCTCCGGGTGGATGGGAAAAGCGAACACAATCTCGCACTATCTTTTGCCAGCTTCGACGACTGAAGTGCGGAAACGGAAGCAGAATCCCGAACACTTTTTGCGGTGATGTTTGTATTGTGAAGAGAATAGGTTTTTTTGTGTATTTTACTTCTCGACAGAACCAGCTAACACTATTTGTTGAACATGATTTCACCACCAACTGGTTGATTCTTTCGTTCACTAGGGAAAACACACGACAAGGATATCTCGCGGCTTAGCTTGGTGAACTCAAATCTTGTCTGTTGCAGACAAATATTTATGTTATCACTCCGAAAGCGATTTTTGCTTTCTTTAGATATAATAATCTGATCTCAACATTCTGATCTGTCACAAATCCACTGCATTCACATTCGCTTTTTTCAATGCGATTTGTATTTTTTTTTTCTTAACACTATTCCCACCAATTCCCATTAATGCTTGAAATGATCAATTATTGATGATCAAACCGTTACAAAAATGTCGTCCGAAACTACCAAAATCTAACTTTCGAATGCAGCCACCGATGATATCACATAGAACATCGACCTCAAACTAACGATTCATTCATGAACGACATGCAACAGACCATCATTGCTTCCTCAGAGCTATTCCTGGCAAACTACGAAATCAACCAGCAGTGCTTCTCGTTTATTAGTAGGAGCTTAGATTGTTATGACGTGTACGGTCCATCAACCGCATAGGACGTCGAAATGGATTAGAAGTGACCCGGTTCATGAAGTCACAGCATAAAGTGCAACCGGAAATGGTCAATTGAAATGACCCGCGCTGCTGCTAACGTTCTTGTTTGACTATTTGTAGTCGAATTGGATTGACAACATTATTGAATTATACCATTCGAAACATCTGAGGACTATTTTTACAGTTGTAAAAGAGATTTTTCAATCGACCATCCTATGGGAGATGATGGACTCTTCAGGTGTTAAATTATTTTCTGTATTAAATTCAATTTTTGAAAAATCAATAATGTGAACAATGCGAAACCATTCAGTATGAAACCTTGTTGTGATGAAATAGTTAAAGTTTATTCAAACTTTTAAATCTATTTTCTAACATATTTCTTAAAATGTTGTTCTAATTTATGATAAGTATTGCTGGAAAAAGTAGATAATCAGCTTCTGCTGACAAAACAACAATGCAACAAATCTTAACAAATTTTAAAAAATATTGAACTTTGAACGAGTTATTGAACTTTGTTTGAAAAATTCAACAAGATGTGATTTGAAGATCTTTTTTTATCCCTTTAAAATGTTTCTCACTTAAAAAATAAGAATAAAAATATTTAATCCAATATGTCAATCTTTAGAGTGTAATATGAACTTAATTGTGTGGGGCACTAATACACACGTGAGTCTGCACGATTACTCAACCCTTTAGAGAGGCTGTCAAGCCAACTCAGTCCTCAGTCAGTCAGCCAGTCAGTCGGCAGCAACTTAACGGTTAAGCCGCATAATAGATTAAGTAGCGTTGCTCGATCGGTGGGTGATTTCCGGAGGACGGAATAAAGTTGCACATTAATAATGTCATATTTTCAAATTTTCAAAAACATGCGATTTTAACCCTACTTAGAAAAAGGGGTAAGTTGCAACAAACTCTGTAATTAATAAAAAATCAAGTGAAAACGCTTGAAAATTTATAGTTGTTGATACATTTGTGATGTCGTAACTCATAAAGCACCAATTTCAGTAATTTTTTGTTTAATTCGAATTAAATTTTACATTTTTCTATCAAAAATGTTTTTAAGGAAAAAGTGTAAATTTGCTGCTTACATTTAGGGGTAAAAAATGCTTCAAATATTCTATTAGCTTTAATCATGAAAATAAATCTTAGGATGGATGAAATTTGAATGTTAATAAACGCATAATGCAAAACAATCATATCCCAGCATAGTGAAATGAGAATTATGTGGTTTAGTTATGATTTTCATTTTGTTGTGTTTTGCCCCAGGCAGGTAAATGAATTATAAAAATATTTATTTTAAAAAAAAAGGTGATTGTCCGCAAAATATTTTTACACCAACTTACTTGATCCTCTTTTCTTATTTTCACCATATCTTTTTGGAAAAATTTAGCAACTCGTCGTCTTCGACATTTTCTGACAGTTTGTAACTTCAAGTTTCTATGCTCCAAAAATTAGAATGATACTTGAACCCGTTGATAAACTAGAAGCATTTTCGTGGGAGTGAAATAATTGCGATTTTTCTAAAGTTAGGGGAGACTTGATCCCCTATTGAAGGAGACTTGACCTTTTATTCACGAAGCCCTAATCCTTGTATAAAAATAAAACAAAACCCCTAGATAGAATGTTAATTGACTATTTTGGTCATGTTTGTTCTCATTTCACAATTTATAGCAGACATAAGAAGAAAATTCTATAACTTTGTCTCAACGCTAATAACATTGCATACTTAAAGGCGCTATTTCTTATAATTAAGAGAAAATTAATTATTTTTGCTCTTTTCTTCAGACAATTGTTTGATAAATATAAGTTGTTGGATGAATATTAGTAATTTCGTAATCAGCAACCATAACAATCAATTCAGAAGAAGAATATGCCGTTTGGAAGGGGGATCAATTGTACCCAACTCAAGGGGATCAATTGTACCCATAATCAACATTTTAGAAAACTTTCTCTGAAAAAAGTTGAGAGTTTTCCATTGCTTTGAAAATATTGCATTTTGAAGTTCATTTTACACTCGAACGATTGATGCATTGGAACAAATATTTTTTTCATAATTTTCCCATGTAAGGAACATTTTAAAGTGATGAAAAAAGATCTTCAAGTTACATTTAGTGAAATTTTTCAAACAAAGTTCAATTACTCAAACAATTATTTTGTTAAAATTTTTAAACTACAAGCATTGTTATTTTGCTCATTTTGGCACATTTTTCTAGAACATTTGATCTTTGTAAGACATTCCAGTTTCGAGATATAGCTAAGGAATCAAGTATTTATCCCCAGGGATAAAGTATCCTCATTCTCCCCTACTGGTATAGGATAATGAAAGCAATATAAAGTTTGTAGGTGATACCATTAAGCCAATCCGTCATACTGGGTAAAGTTTTTTACGGAATCGAAAAATGTTAAAATTTACACATCTATTACTCGATTTTTTTAATTTTTTATGAGGATCAAAAACTTTAAAAAACTCTTTCAGGATGTTAAAAACTATATCATCATCAATTTGTTATCATTCAATGATAACTTTATAACAGTATATTGAAATAAAAATTGATTGAGTGTTGTGGTATACAAATGTTGCATCTAACCCTGCTTTTGCATAATGCCCCGTTTGACGGTACTGTACTAATCAAAAAACTTGAAAATCGCGCCTTAAAGTATGCAATGACTCTAGGTTAGTGTCAAACTTTTAGAATTCTCTTTGTCTGGTAGTTACAAACTGTGAAATGATAACTAATATGGCAAAAAATAGTCAACGGACCTTTTATCTTCGGATTTTACTAGATTTTTTCCTAGGGTCAGGTCACTCTGAATTAAGGATCAGTCTCCTTTAGTAAAGGATAAAAAAAAACACCTCGACTAGGAATCGAACTCGAGCCTACTGATTACTTCTCCGATATCTAATCAATAGGCCAAATCGTCAGATGGAGTAAGTCAAGCTGTAGCTATATTCAGTTTACTTAATCGAGTGAAATTTGCTGCTAGATTCCACGGCATGTGTTTTTCTTTCATATGTTTTTGTTTTCGTTTACTTTAGTATTGTGAAAATTGTGAAGTGAAAATTCAAGTTTTGTGTAGTTTGGATCTTGCTATGATTATTTTACGAAGCTTTTCAAATACAATATTTGCAAGCCTCCAGTTTTCTAAAGAAAACGGCTCTATCCCTAAAGGTAGATTTTCGGCAAAAAAAAAAACTTTTTGTAAATATATATAAGATCACAATATCCTACCTTTAAGAAATCTACAATGGTCGGTGTCGTAAAATTTCTGAATTGGTGTAACTATAATGCAATTGTAAAGTCCAGGAATTTTCTGACAGAAGACGATAGCCGGGTATCAACTTTACTCGTAATAATTGAAAGTCGCCTCTGCAGCTTTGAGTCGCTCTGCTCCTTCATGCTCAGCGTGTGTAGCCGTTTCTCAAAATAGTTATATTTTTTTAACGTTAAAAATTGTTAATTTTTGTGTACAAATCATTGAATGAAAAGTAATATTCGAAACTATAGTGCTCCCAACCCCAACCTCAACAAGCACGTGGTCAAACGAAGAGAGCGCAGCACTCAATGCATCTGGAACATTTAGGCGTTCGGCGCATGCACGTGTTCCACAGATTTCATGTGGAGTGAGAGCCTACATAAAGGCGCCTGAAAAAGGAAGAACACTAAACGCGAACATAATTTATCATTTGAGGTCCCTGGAGCTGTATTAGTCTGTGGTATAAGTTCAATAATAAATACGATTTATCTTACATCAGGGCAATTCAGTAGATTTTAAAGAACATTAAATTTTTATAAAAATCAATACAATTCAAGCGTGAACTATAAATCCTGAAAAGTCAGGATACCTGCCACCACTTGCATCAGGAAAACCTTTTTTAAATAAAGACTAGTTTTGACTAAAAAACAACTTTACATTCCCATCCCATCAAATTAATTTTCGCTGTATTTTTTTTTTAATTTAAATTTACATTTCAAAGGAACCACTATTTATCTTAGTGTTTCCGACCTACGATTGTTTATTTTCGATTTTGTTCAGTGTGTTACACTGAAAGTTCCACGAAGTTACAAACCACTTTTCGAAGTTTCAAATCAGCACCAACATGAGAAAAGGGTATAAAAGACAAAATAAACAAAACCCGTTTTCAGTGGATTCAAATAGCCCAATAGGAGCTCTACTTAACACAAAAACCGTTTTTAGCTTTTCAGTTTTCGTAAGATTTATAATGCAGTTTGAGCAAAGGATCTAAAAAATTTAGAGCCATAAAATGACATTATCCTCACACAGATTGTCTTTTACACCCTTTACTCCACAACAAAGCAAACGGTCTAGATGCAAAACATTAAAAGGGGAAATATGCGGAAAGCTATTCACTCACTCCTGTAGCGAGAACCATAAGCCTTTGTCAAAAAAAAGGAGAAATTTTATCTCCATCCCACTCACACATATGAGACATACAGTACAAAGCAAAGGGTGTAAAAAACAATTAGACGAATTTCATACTCCAGCTAGGGTCTATAAACAATTGCGAGCTATTTTTCCATGATAATACCGTCGCATCGATAAAAACATATTTAGAATGATCCTACGCATCGTTTTGACTATATAGACTTGAAAGATTCCTCGTGAATTTTAATTAGCGATTAAAAAAAGATTGAAAAATTTTCAAACGCGTTTTTCTCGAAACGTCATAAATGAACATAGACCCTTTTCTCGTGTTGGTGCTGAAATAACTTTTTTCGAAGAAAAAATGTATGTGTTCAAACCACTGAAAACAAATTTATAATTCAATTTACATCCATTGGGTTACATCCGTTCCTGCTTCTGGTTATTTGCAAATTTATACCTAAAAATAATCGAATAATTTGAAATTTTTTGAAGGATTATCGACATTCAGTTCAACAAGACTACTTGATTTGTATGGACCAACCACTGCTTAATTTTGAAATGTCAAATCAACGAAAGAGACAGCTTGAGAATTGTTTTGACGACATGGCTGCCTATCTCTTTTACCCACGTAGCAGTAAATCGCCAAGCAAGAGATCGCGAAAACTGGAACTCCACGACAGACGGATTTTTTCCAGCAAAGCAGAAACACGCAAAACGGAAGCGAACGGTGAATGGATTTGCAGCACAACAAAAATCATTCTTCGGTTTCCTTTCACATTAGTTCGGGTGGTGTTTTTCTCGCACGTCCGTAAAGTGTTCAGTTTATTGATCATTAGTGGCGCGATAGTGTGTAAATCCCGTTTCAAAATGTGATAATCGGTAACTACCACGATTGACAGCTTCTGTTTTATTGATATGTAAAGTTGGTTAAAATTTTCTTCACGGATCTGAAAGCCGTGTGTTGGAATTCGCAATCCCAGGTGAAAAATCATGTAGCGCTTGGTCTGGAGCGTCGTCGTTGCGAATTGATGATTAAAATCTCGTAGGTAAATAGGTTTTTTTTTTTGTTAAATTTATTTAATCTGAATGAAAGTCATTCAATGAACGATAGTTACAACGATATTCTTGAAGGCACGTTTATTTTCAAGTACAATAGATTACACGATATTTAGTTTTAGTACATTATTCGAAATTACGGTAGCCTCAAAGTTATATAAAACTGTTGTGTAAGGTAAAGGATAGAAAAGGTTAAGTTAGATTACAAAAAAATTTATACGGTTTCTTGAAATTTCGCTCTTAAAGTAAAGTCACTGCCGAAGCCTTCTCTTGAAAATGGCCATAGATTCCGCCAATCTAGATTGAATATTGGTTTAAAAATTGAAAAAATTCTTTCAACATCGAACGGATTTCGTATAACTTCTATTAACAGAAACTATGGTAGCCTTAAGTTATATGTCACTGTTGTACAAGGTCAAGGATAGAATTGGCTGGAAAATGTTCTGTATTACAAATTAGGAGTTATCGAACATGCAATATTTAAAAATAAACATTAACAACCAATACAGAAAGTTAGATACTTCTTAAAAAAAATCAATTTATTACATTTTTCTAGCATAAAATGATAAGTAAAACAAATTTTTCTTGGCAAATATGTAAGTAAATTGACTACGTTGAAGATATCTCATATATAAAAACTTCTTTTAAAATCATGGATTTGGGAATGAAAATTATAAAAGAAAAACTTTAAATCAATATTACCAGAATCGAACAAGAAGGTAAACATTATACCTACTCGCCTGATTGTACAACATCCTTTGCTTTATAAATACGTATACTAGACCTAGCAAGTTTTTTACGTATACATTTTTAAAACCTCCCAACAAATTTTGACTGCCGAAGAAAGCAATACAAATTTTGAAATTTGTTTCATTCATTCCGGGATTAGCGCAACGAGTTTTTATTTTGCTTGGAAATTTGTATGACAAAAAAAAATTTTCATTCAAAAATCTCCAGAGATGTACTGAAAGTTCCATCAAAAATGATAAATTTCGATTTTTAACATGCTTTCTACATTTCATGTAAACAAACAAAAAAAACTTGCTTGTACCTCAGATGATATTCGATGATTAACAAAAACCGTTTTTTGCTATTTTTTTTTTCAATTCATGCATTGTTGACTGCTAATTTGAAAGCTGTTTAACCGTAGGGTGAAAATAAATAATGGCAAATTGATTTGTATAGCCCATGAGTTTGTTGATTTCTATAACCTTGGCAAAAATATTTCATGAAATTATTGAAAGCTCTGCCATTTTTAATACTTTTCATTGGATTCAGATTTTTATTTTGAAATGGTTATAACTCTGCTCTAAGTACTTGACTTTTTCTCAAATGCAGTCTTCATGAAAACATGCATCAAGTTCAACTTAAGTGCCAAATTCCAAGTACAAGTTGATCCTACACATAGGTACCTACCAAATGTATTTTAAACAACAACCCGAGCGTATAAAATGCACGGATCATTTGTACTCAGGTGCGTACATGAAAGTTTGTACACAAAGCAGCTTTCAACAGTCGAATTCAATTAAAAACCGACCAGCAATTGTTAATGTGATATTAGCAAAAATGGAGCTTAAGAATAGGCAAAACCAGTAATTAAAGACAAACTTCATTTCAAGCAAGTACGTAATACTTTCGCTGCAAATGGTGGAAACTTAAATGTACACTTTTCGGTGTTCAATGAATTCTCTATTAAGGGAACATCCATAAATGACGTAGCATTTGAGGGGGAGGGGGGGAGTTTAACTTTGTGTGACGATGTGTGACGAGAGGGGGGGGGGTAGGGGTTCAAGTAAAGCTACGTAGCTTTGATTAAATATCGAAAAAAAAAATCAAAATTGAGCAAAATTATGCCTAATTCAATCCAGTCTGAACATGTAGCTTTTGACTTCTACTGCCCGACTGTTTTTCAAGCTATAGGCGAATCTACCAAGCAAGCCTCTCTAATAAAATAAATTAAATTAAAATTAATGTTTTCAAGCGTATCAAGGAGCGTACATGCAAGAAATGCAATTTATATTTTGCTTCAAATGTTCTCCAAAAGGAGCATAGCAAAATCCACAAGGCCCCAGCCTCAGATAGAAAGATTCGTCCAAAGCGAATTGTAGGCAAAAGAGGACAAGAAGTGCTGGTCATCACTCCGGAGGACGATAGAGAGTGGGTGGAGGCAGCTGACATCGCAGATGCAATTATTCCAGCCGAACAGACGATGGAGGAAAGCTGCCCAACGATTTCATTGGAATCCCGAATAGAGATAATTTGGACCGATGCAACTGATTGAATAGGACTTACTAGCTATCCTGTTTGTTGAAAGGTAGCTTGATTTTTTTTTGACTGATATGCTTTTTTAAACTTCCATTTATAACTTCTTTCCCTTTTTTTGTTATTTTTTGTATTATTCTAAATTAAATGTCGATTTTTAAAAGTGGGGGGGGGGGGGGTTATTAAACCTACGTTATTATCTAGGGGGGGTCTATGACTTTGTGACGAAATGCTACGAGGGGGGAGGGGGGTGGTATAAAAATTCGAAAAAAAGCTACGTCATTTATGGATGTTCCCTAACCCTAATTCGCCTTGGGTGTCAATAAACAATTGGAAGTTTGCGGCTGGTAACTTTATTCGAGTGCATCCAAAAGAACACAATTTCTTCGGGGACCTTCAATGAATTTTTGAAATTTTTAATTTTACTACATTACTTTTTTCATGCACGCAAACAGCTACATCTGAATCGTCAAATATTCTGTGTTTCGTATTTTGTTAATCTAAAGATGTAACAATGTACCAAATTACGTTAACTTTTAAATCCTCTTTTAAAAATTTAACTGGTGTGACTTAAACTATTTTGACGGTTCATTGACTGAAAAGTACGGTTTTTACACCACTTTTTAACATTTTTTGTGGTCATCGTTCCAAAAAATTTAAAAAAAAAATGTCCTCGTATAGCTTCTAACTTCAGCTTTTTAGAAACTAAGTGAATTTTTTAAGCATTCTATGGCTGATCTACAGTCTTTTTCCGAAGCATGTTTTTTGGATTTTTAACATTTTTTTTTTAATAACAAAAAGTTGAAATGTTGTAGGTGAATAATGTGTGAGAAACATATTTACATTACGAGGTTTCCAAAACTACAAATTTTGTAAAAATCTGTTGGGAAACAAGAGAGATATATTGGAAAGAGATATATTTGGAGTGTCAAATTGTTACTCCAGGGACTGTAACGGTTAAAAATTTCAGAGATGGATGAGATCATTGTCTAAGAAAATTTTGGAAACTATGGCCATGCTATAGAAATTTCCTGAAAACACCTTAAACACCGGCGGAACAAATCGTGGGCTGGAAAAAAATTGACAAAAATATTATAGCAGTCTGTCTCGATTCACCCCATTTTACGGTGCTTAACTCTTCATTCAATAACGTTTGACGTTTTCATGACAAAACTAACCAATTTAAAACATGTGTACATAAATTTGATAGAAAATTTGCAAAAATATGCAAATGCAAGTATGCAAAAAAATGTTAATGGATGGATGCCGACTTATTAAAAGGTGTGATAATACAAACTTAGATCGCCGCGACGATTACGGCCCCCCTCTTACTAACACCACATAAAAGTGAAAGTGAATACTCGGCAAAAAAAAACTTTATGAGTTAAATGCCTTAATAAAGCTACTTGTAAAAAAAACAAACTTAGATCGTTTACCTATATGAATTTTATAAAACTTATTTTGAAAATACTGTTACTTTTTCAAAATGATTGCAAATTTTGTTTTATTAATTTACGTATGAAGACCTTTGAGCACAATCCTATTTTCAGGTCAAGGAGTTTGAATCAGTAAAATTTAAAAAAAAACTTTCCGAATTTCTTCCCAAATAAAGTGAATCTATCTAAAAAAATAATATATGTTATTGTAAGAATGAATGACAGTTTTGTAATGATTCTATTTCTAAGAGCAGGTCAGCCCAAAACCATTTGCTTGACAAATTGAAAGGTAGCTCATATAATATACCCATATAAGTTTTAAATTGAATTAAGGTACACCGGGGTAAGTGGGGACGCGGGGTAAGTGGGGACGGTGGCTATTAAAACAATACTGTCAACTATTTTTTAAAACTTTTAATGCAGAATGTTAAATTTACTTGTAATCTATCCAATAACTGTAAAAGAGGTACGGTTCCGACTATAACGGATGTTTACGGTGACTTTTCGTTAATTTTCTATTTTTAACTACAATGTGGAGTTGATGTGCATCTTTTTCAATCAAAAATTCTCGTAAACTAGCTGGCTCTTGATGAAAAACTCTACATTGAAACAATCCTTACATTAGAAACAACCAGTTAGGAAAAGAAACGACGATTAAAAATTAAGAAAAAAGAGTTTATTTTCAAAATTCTAAAATGTTGTCTCCAAACCCTACCTGGGGTAAGTGGGGACGGCTTTATAAATACTTGATGTTTAGATATTTTTTCAATTTTCTCTCCTTCATTCAATACATTTTAGCTTTATTTAGCATTTGGATCATGAAAACTTGGGAAAAGTACTTGTGTTTTCTGGAATAAGCATATATTTTTGATAAAGTCGGATCTCGTGTGTTGCAAGATAAATTACACACAACACAATTATCCCTACCATGAACTTTTTTCAAAACTTTGGATGGTTCGAGCAATAAAGTAACGTATTCAACCAAGAAAACACAAATTTGTTGAAAATTTCCTGAAAAATCAAAGGGAAAATCTACCGTCCCCACTTACCCCATAAAGCGGGGTAAGTGAAGACACCAGCATTCCATAACAATTCACGTGATAACTTTTTTCGCTTTTCGTCTATCAAGCTCATCTCTTCAGAATTTGTAAACAACATGTTCTGCATCACATTGAATGCGATTTTATCAAAATTGATCCACTGCTGATTTTTTAATGATTTTTTAAAGTTGAACTATATGAAAAACCGTCCCCACTAACCCCGGTGTACCTTAAACATTTTGTGCATTAATCTAAGAAACGCGTAGGGAGGCCTCCTTCGTCTAAAAATCTTTTCGACGATTAACTTATATTGGATTCTAACAAGACCGTGCTCTTATCGCATCAGAAATCGGCCCTCCAGACCTTGCGCACTAGCTGAGATTGTTGGGGACCGCTCCCAAAATTTGCTGGATGCTGTTAGCTAGTGCCAACTTACTTGGGTAGTAAATGGGGGAGTGAAATTTCTTTTGTCACAGACACAGTCAAAACCAACCAAGGTGCTGCTGCATGAGTCTTCTACCACGATTGTCATTGAAAGAAAGCGATGGCGTTGACTCGGTGCTTCGGAACAACCCTGCAGCAGTGGCCAGTTTGTGTTATTGTAGAAGGAAAAGATTCCACAGAGTGTGACGAGTAGAATACAGTCTTTCGCACAACCAGGACAAACTTTCCATAATGGTGAAAATTTTTGATTAGCACCCCTCCCTAGTGTGGATTGATTCGAAGAAAGGCCATCCACTTGTGGATGCCCTCTATAAAAGAGCAAATAAGAAGTTACCTCCGCTCCTTAGGTGTCTCCAAATCATTCCCCTCAGTGAGAAAATAGTGTCGTGTTGAATACAGAAGTCTACAGGATCACATGGGTTAAAATATTAAAAGTAAATGATTTTCCTATTCCCCAAACAGATGAATCTCATTTGATTATCCTGGTATGAACCATTACATGTGATAATCGGATCCCTTTCGTTGAGGTCTACGACAGTACCTTTCCCCCATTTAGTGAGTGAGTGTAACCCTTGCCCCCCAAATAACCACCTTGGACTTCACTTTGAATGTATGGAAGAAGAAAGCCAGCAACAACTGGCTCTGGCTTGAAGAGAAAAGAAAGTGAAGGAATCCAGTGTAAATAGCCCGGTAAGAGCGTGAAAAGAAAGAAGAAAAAAAACGAGGGCAAGGCAAACAGCTCCCTCAACTGGAAAGAAGAAAGTCCATTCGGTATTCGGCGGGTCTCGACTTATACGTTGGTTCGCGGGTGTTCTATTTTTTTATTTTGTTGCGGCAAAATCGTGAAAGGTTTACCTGTATCCCTAAACCGCGCGGGCCCGCACACCAACAACTATCCGGGAGCACTCCAAACCGGAGAGAAGCAGAAAGTAGCTAGCCGCTTGCCGTTAGCCAGTTCATCTACAGGTGAGTAAGAGGTTTCATTGTTGTTGTTTGTTGGTTGCTCGGTAGGTTGTTGTCTGGTTGTAGTGTTGAATCTATATATATAAAAAGCAATTATCTGTATGTTTGTTTGTTTGTTTGTTTGTCCTCTATAGACTCAGCCGTCTTAAGAGCTAGAGATCTGAAATTTGGCATGGATGCTCATTAGGACCAGGAATGATGAAAAATGTTTTTAGATTTTTGGACGACCCCTTCTGAAGGGGGTCGTCCATACAAGACAAATATTGTTTTCACGTTATTGACGTTATTTTCCGTCGGATTGTGATGAAAATTTGCACATGAGTGTTTTGAGAGACGAGCAATCGATTACAGTTATCAAATTTAGGGTCAGGGGTCGGCCAAAGGGGTCGTCCATATCCATTGATTAATGTTTTTGCGATATTGGCGTTATTATACACCGGATTATGATGAAAATTTGCACATGAGTGTTTTGAGGGACGAGCAATCGATTACAGTTATCAAATTTAGAGTCAGGGGTCGGCCAAAGGGGTCGTCCATATCCACTGATTAATGTTTTTGCGATATTGGCGTTATTATACATCGCATTGTGATGAAAATTTGCACATGAGTGTTTTGAGAGACGAGCAATCGATTACAGTTATCAAATTTAGGGTTAGGGGTCGGCCAAAGGGGTCGTCCATATCCACTGATTAATGTTTTTGCGATATTGGCTTTATTTTACACTAGCTGATCCCGTACGAACTTCGTTTCGCTTTAAATCATTGGTACGTCAAAATGAGTTTAGAAAATGAATTCTAAACATTCTTTCGACAATTTTGGGGAAAAAATTCAACAGTGTTTAAAGTCGCTACTGTTACTATTACTTGAAATTCAAATTAAACGGTTGATTGGCTTTTTATTAAAATTTATGTGAGAGTGTTTTCTTCTCGATCGGTTGCAAAATCTAGACATTATGGCAGAAACATGTACTATTTGTTTATGTGCACGACTCTTTTGCTTGACCTTCACACATAAATTGGTATCAATTAACTGCCTCCAACAAAATTATTGCACAAAACACTGAACTTTCAATGAAACCCTCTTTTTCTGTCCCATGGCCCGAAATTCGATAATTGAAACCAATTTTACGTTCCTCAAAACTCCCTTTTGCCATGGACGGCCTTTTTTTGTTCACGATTCAAAACTTGACACCTGAAATCAATAATCTTTTCTGTTAACCTCCCATGTGTCAATTTTCATTACAATTCTATGCTCAATCAAGAGAATATCGTAAAATCAGTGAACAGATAATAACCCCTTTTGCCGACCCCTGAGTCAAGACTTGAAACCTGAAAGCAAAAGAACGTCCCTCAAAACTCCTATGCGGAAATTTTCATCTCAATCCAATGTAGAATAACGTCAAAATCGCAAAAACATTAAAGTTGGGTATGGACGACTCCTTCAGCCAACTTCTGATTCGCAATTCGAAACTTGAAATCGATTGCTGGTCCCTCAAAACACTCATGTGCAAATTTTCATCACAATACGATCTATAATAACGCCAATATTGTAAAAACATTAATCAGTGGATATGGACGACCCCTTTGGCCGACCCCTGACGCTAAATTTGATAACTGTAACTGATTGTTCGTCTCTCAAAACACTCATGTGCAAATTTTCATCACACTCCGCTGTATAAAAACGCCAATATCGCAAAAACATTAATCAGTGGATATGGACGACCCCTTTGGCCGACCCCTAACCCTAAATTTGATAACTGTAACTGATTGTTCGTCTCTCAAAACACTCATGTGCAAATTTTCATCACAATCCGGTGTATAATAACGCCAATATCGCAAAAACATTAATCAGTGGATATGGACGACCCCTTTGGCCGACCCCTAACCCTAAATTTGATAACTGTAATCGATTGCTCGTCTCTCAAAACACTCATGTGCAAATTTTCATCACAATGCAATGTAAAATAAAGCCAATATCGCAAAAACATTAATCAGTGGATATGGACGACCCCTTTGGCCGACCCCTAACCCTAAATTTGATAACTGTAATCGATTGCTCGTCTCTCAAAACACTCATGTGCAAATTTTCATCACAATGCGATGTATAATAACGCCAATATCGCAAAAACATTAATCAGTGGATATGGACGACCCCTTTGGCCGACCCCTGACTCTAAATTTGATAACTGTAATCGATTGCTCGTCCCTCAAAACACTCATGTGCAAATTTTCATCATAATCCGGTGTATAATAACGCCAATATCGCAAAAACATTAATCAATGGATATGGACGACCCCTTTGGCCGACCCCTGACCCTAAATTTGATAACTGTAATCGATTGCTCGTCTCTCAAAACACTCATGTGCAAATTTTCATCACAATCCGACGGAAAATAACGTCAATAACGTGAAAACAATATTTGTCTTGTATGGACGACCCCCTTCAGAAGGGGTCGTCCAAAAATATAAAAACATTTTTCATCATTCCTGGTCCTAATGAGCATCCATGCCAAATTTCAGATCTCTAGCTCTTAAGACGGCTGAGTCTATAGAGGACAAACAAACAAACAAACAAACAAACAAACATACAGATAATTGCTTTTTATATATATAGATTGCATTGTGATGAAAATTTGCACATGAGTGTTTTGAGAGACGAGCAATCGATTACAGTTATCAAATTTAGGGTTAGGGGTCGGCCAAAGGGGTCGTCCATATCCACTGATTAATGTTTTTGCGATATTGGCGTTATTATACACCGGATTGTGATGAAAATTTGCACATGAGTGTTTTGAGAGACGAACAATCAGTTACAGTTATCAAATTTAGGGTTAGGGGTCGGCCAAAGGGGTCGTCCATATCCACTGATTAATGTTTTTGCGATATTGGCGTTTTTATACAGCGGAGTGTGATGAAAATTTGCACATGAGTGTTTTGAGAGACGAACAATCAGTTACAGTTATCAAATTTAGCGTCAGGGGTCGGCCAAAGGGGTCGTCCATATCCACTGATTAATGTTTTTACAATATTGGCGTTATTATAGATCGTATTGTGATGAAAATTTGCACATGAGTGTTTTGAGGGACCAGCAATCGATTTCAAGTTTCGAATTGCGAATCAGAAGTTGGCTGAAGGAGTCGTCCATACCCAACTTTAATGTTTTTGCGATTTTGACGTTATTCTACATTGGATTGAGATGAAAATTTCCGCATAGGAGTTTTGAGGGACGTTCTTTTGCTTTCAGGTTTCAAATCTTGACTCAGGGGTCGGCAAAAGGGGTTATTATCTGTTCACTGATTTTACGATATTCTCTTGATTGAGCATAGAATTGTAATGAAAATTGACACATGGGAGGTTAACAGAAAAGATTATTGATTTCAGGTGTCAAGTTTTGAATCGTGAACAAAAAAAGGCCGTCCATGGCAAAAGGGAGTTTTGAGGAACGTAAAATTGGTTTCAATTATCGAATTTCGGGCCATGGGACAGAAAAAGAGGGTTTCATTGAAAGTTCAGTGTTTTGTGCAATAATTTTGTTGGAGGCAGTTAATTGATACCAATTTATGTGTGAAGGTCAAGCAAAAGAGTCGTGCACATAAACAAATAGTACATGTTTCTGCCATAATGTCTAGATTTTGCAACCGATCGAGAAGAAAACACTCTCACATAAATTTTAATAAAAAGCCAATCAACCGTTTAATTTGAATTTCAAGTAATAGTAACAGTAGCGACTTTAAACACTGTTGAATTTTTTCCCCAAAATTGTCGAAAGAATGTTTAGAATTCATTTTCTAAACTCATTTTGACGTACCAATGATTTAAAGCGAAACGAAGTTCGTACGGGATCAGCTAGTATTAAATATACACAAGCAGTACCTACCCATGGGGAAAGAGAATGCACCCGCATAAATCAGTATTATACAGTGACTATTCCCATTATCTTCTTCCCATGACACCCAAAAGATTTCTTCTATAGTTTTGGATTATTAATGTAGGATAAGGCTTATCATTTTTCTATGAAATGGAATCGTTTGGACGCACTGTACGATACAGTGAACGGGTCGTTAAGTAGAGTAACCATTCATTTTTTTTTGCTTTTTTCTACTCGCTCTGAGCGAGTTGTATCATACGTGGAATCTTCCCTCTATGATTTTCGTATAAAAAAAAGAACGATACAACATATGGTGTAGTTTTGATAAAACTATTAAAATAAAAATAATTGAAATAAAAACATGTATTGCTGTTTCCGATTCATGTGATATTTTATTTATTCAAAGTTTTTATTCACTCTTACAATTTTTACAATGTCTTTCCAAACGTTCGAAAGCGAGCTTTTTGCATTTCTTCTTTTCATTTCCCTTGTCCTTAAATTTAGATTATTCTTACTTACAAAGTTCTTATTGATTCTGTATAAATTTGTAAAAGTACCCAAGAGTTAAAAAAAAACGCGCCTCAAAGTTGAAGGAGTGCTCGATTAAACAATTTAAATCCAAGCAAGTTAAAAATCAGTTCAAAAAGTATTAAAAAAGGAATTTTTACTACATTTTTAAGAAATGGAGAATCTTTTAAAAATGCTTATCTAGCTTAATTGTTGAAATTGGCACTTGCATCTCTTCTTATCCTTATTTGGGGCTTTTTCTCTCCAGACACTTTTATCCTTAATTTATTGCTGGATGTATTTTTTTGTCAATTGCTCTGGAAGGTGTGAAAACAGCATCAGTTTTCGGAATCCGTGCGTTCGGAATCTGGAAGAAAGAAAAGCACGAATAAAATATTTATTATCGATATTGCCAATCGAATTTCAACTAAAATATCTATCGTTGTTACATAAACCTTATGTCACTATGAGCATCGTATGTTTAGGACCAGTTGTGAAACATAATTGATAAAAACTATTAATTAGAATAAACATATTGCCATGGTATTTTGTACCAATTAGATTCGTCCTCATTACTACTAATGAGCTTTATGAGTTATTTTGGTCAAGTAAAATTCACATAATTGTTTTTGTTCAAATCAAAACTAATTTTAACTATTCTACAGCTTTTAATGATGATTCCATCATTTGTGTAATTCAAAGACTTTTTCCATCAGTCAGTTCAGGAAGAATTGAATTAAACAGAAATACATTAAAAATTAATAAGATTAATTATTTCGATGAACCTTATATACGGGCTTCTAGAGATTAAAAAAGATCGCTTACCACGCTCACGATGAACATTATGCTGGTGGCTGGTCCTAGTTTCCTTTCTTCGAAGTTAGAGGCTTCAAAAGTTTGCAGACACAGTGTAGCACACGATCTAAAAAATTATCGACAAAGATTAACGAAAAACTCTAGATTCCGGTATTGAAGTGATTTTACATTTTTTTTCCAATTTCAGTCTGCGATTCAATTGAATTTAAATGATTTATAATCGATTCTCCGATTTCCGAATTAAATTTCCTATTTCATTTTAAAATTTAGATTTGATATTCACGTTAAAAATTGAAAATTTCATTTCGAATTTGATTAGAATTCCGATTCACAACTTCATATAAAACAATAAAGATAATTTTTACCTTTTTGGGTGTTCGAATACCGATTTTTTTGGTGTTTACAACATCCGCTAAGGGTGAAACCAGGAGACAACATGCAGCACCAGGTTCCTTGTAAGATGAACTGCTCTTGCAACGTCGTATCTGGTAAGAACGGTACATGTTGTAATTGGGGAAGTGCTCGCTGGAAGGTTTGGAATTTCAGCTCGATGTGTGGACGATTGTTCCACGTTACTTCTGCAGTGCTGTTACTCTCCAAGCTTTTCAATCGGCTTAAGCGTATTTCAGCTTTCATGATTCCAACTGATGAGGGTTAAGCGATGTTCTCCTTCTTCTAAAACGGAGGCTGAAGATCCGGATGAATTTTTTCTGTCGCCTTTCCGCTATTTGTGCTCCTACCTGCCCCGCCTTTCGCCACTTCCTGAAAAATAGAATTAGTTTTGATTGAGCTCAATTTAAGCTGAAAGCAATAAATAATAAAACACTCACCACCAGAAGCAGCGTCATCGTTTCCCGTTAATTCTTGGCTTTATATAATTTCCCAGCCAGAAAACTATCGCGATCGCAATTCTCACCGATGTGGAGTCAGCCATTTTTTACTTTTGTTTTCGAATGATGCAATCCCAGTAAAGACACAAACTGATTCCGCACGAATTCGTTTTAGATCACAAACTGTATCGTCCAGCAAAAGTTATATTATCATTTCTAGCGGTGACGCACCAAGAATCGAAATTTGGTGAAAGAGTAGATTATTTAAGGACGATAAAACGTATAGTCACTATTATGGTAATCAGTACTGAATGATATTGACGATTCGATATATGGTATTTGATTATGCGGGCAGGCTGCCCAGCACATGGGTAGGTTCGCAAATTACGTTAAAAATGACGATCGTTATAAGTAAGGGCAATCCATGGGCACTAATGCGTTGAATGTAAAAAATACTCGAAAAGTGCGCTTTTGCTTTACGTACTTTTCGGACAGACCTTTTCCCCATTTGTATGTGATGACGTTATTATTCAATTGCTCGAAAGCTTAAGTGATTTTCAATAGTCTTAAGAATTATGTTTTACGAGGAGACGATCAATTATTGATTTTAAACTGATTAAACAGAGATCAGGTCTAACCCCTGTTTAAATACATCTCAAGACTTCAAACTTAGAAAAAGGTTGGAAATTCCAGATTTCGAACCTTATTGATGATTTGAAATTTAGTGATCACATACAAAACTGAAGGTTTTACTACGCACGGGGTAAGATGGTCCTCAGTTGTTATTCTTTGTTCGGTTGATATTTCTTTTCAATTAAAAAGTGGTCATTTCAATATATAAGACTTTTAGCGTTCAGTGTGGGTGCCTCTGTTAATCAGGAGAAGTGGTTTAAAAAAAGTGGGTTCTAAATAAGCTTTTCCGTTGTCTATTAGGGTGGCCCTAAGCTATATGGATGCTTTTAAAAGACAAAATTTTACTGCTCCCACCCCCTCCGTTTATCAAGATAACAAACAGTGCAAAATTTCACTTTGCTACTCTGAGGCGATCCTCAAACGCCTTGAAGTTGAAAAATTTATGAAAAAAAATAGTGAAAATATTCATTGAAAAAATGATAATTTGTTCTGGCATCACTGTAAAAATTTACAAACTTAATTTTAATGAAGATTTTAAGCCCCGGAACAACTTTTTAGAAGACAACAGTTAGTTTTTGACTGATCTAATAAAGTTTATATTTTCCTATAAATTTTGTGTGGGGATATATGAGAAATAAAAAATAAAACAGAAGTGCCTGTAACTTTTCTCGTTTAATCGAAAAAACTTTCGCCAGAACTTAAAATCTTGAAAATGGGATATTTTGAAATGTTTAAAAGTGTTTCCGAGAAAGTTAGAGTGATTTAAGCACAGATTTTAATAAGAATTGTCTCTTAGTTCTTTAAATTTCGAAAAAAATGCATAGTCAATGAAGTAATCTTTACCGATGGGCACATTTTTATGATTGATACAAGACGGAAAGAAAAGGAACCTCTTTGAAATGCCTTTTTTTATATTTTAACTACAAACTGCGCACTGTTTTTCTCGTGCATCTTTTGTAAGGATTCTATCTATTTTTTTCTGAATAAATTTCAAACCTTTTTCTATTATGCTGCTTATAATTATCTTACACAATTATGTTTTGTCATTCATGTATCCGTTTTCCTTTTTTAACCCTCATCCGCATTAGAGTGTCATTTTGACACCATTACAAGTTTGAAGGCTTGTAACTTTTTTCAGAAGCTTCAAAATACAAAAATTTCTTCGGGGACCCCAAATGATTTCAAAAGTTCTTGAATACTGTATCTTTACTTTTTTTTATGGACGAACCCTGGGAGACTGGACAAAAAAAACTCCTTTTTCCGACTTAGAGTGTCAATTTGACACTCCAAAAGTAAAATCTATATAAGTCGTTTGATTTATTATTAACTTCATATAAAACTTATATCAATAGAAACCTTATAATGTCAGTAAAATATGTTTAGAACATTACATATAGCTAAAGCTACTAGTTTTCTCGTTATTCAGCATGAATGAAAAAAAAATCAGATAGAACATGCCTCAGGAAAACTGTTGCAATTCATATATTACACGTCCAAAAAAATATTTGCCTTATGCATATGAAAGCTGAAGTTAATGCCTACATCACGAAGCCAAGAAATATTTTTTTTTAATTTTTTTTCAATGCAAGGGTCACAAAAAGTTCAAAAAAGTGGTCTGAAAAACCTACTTTTCATTCGATTGCTAGTAAATACTGTTTAAGCGATGGTACAGTTTAAAAAAAAATATGACTACAAAATTTATTGAAATTCTAACATTTTGCTGTTTTTAGATTTTCGATGCAACAAAAATTGAATTTACTGGAATTTTTCAAAGTTCACTACTTTGCGCGATTTTTTTACAAATTGAAATTTCATCTGATTTTGTGGTCCACCGTCAGGTTACACTCGGATTTTCAGTGCTTTTACTTTGTTTGGACCAATCAAAAGTATATTCATAGGGAAGCAAATTTAATCTACATTCTAGTGAGGTGCAACAATTCACGCTGTGAGATTTCACAAAAATATGAAAATTAGAAACGTAAAATCATTCCTGAATTTCTAGAACCGCAAGCAGCGCGTCCAGCAAAACGTGTTTGTTTGCTCTCCGAGTAGGTACGGTGGGTGGTGATTTGGGCAGAGAGCCAAGCCGACAGACGAAATAATGATGCGTGTCGTGACTAGCAAACGCGAACTACTATCAATAGAAAATTTCCAACCAAGAAACGTACGACACGCATCATTATTTCGGCTCTCGGCTTGGCTCTCTGCCCAAATCACCACCCACCGTACCTACTCGGAGAGCAAACAAACACGTTTTGCTGGACACGCTGCTTGTGGTTCTAGAAATTCAGGAATGATTTTACGTTTATAATTTTTATATTTTTGTGAAATCTCACAGCGTGAATTGTGAAGCGTGCTTTCCAATGAATATATTTTTTATTGGTAAAGGAACAGTAAAAGCACTGAAAATCCGGGTACAACCTGACGGTGGACCACAAAAACAGATGAAATTTCAACTTGTGAAAAAATCGCGCAAAGTAGTCAACTTTGCAAAATTCCAGTAAATTCAATTTTTGTTGCATCAAAAATCTAAAGACAATAAAATGTCAGAATTAGAATAAATTAGTAATGATGTTTTTACAAAAGCTCTACCACCGCTCAAACAGTTTTTACTAGCAATCTAATGAAAAGTAGGTTTTTCAGACCACTTTTTTGACCTTTTTGTAACCATTTCAAACTTGCAATAGTGTCAAAATTACACTCTAATGCGGATAAGGTTTAAAGCACAACTACAAGTTGTTTTCGAATGTCCCGTCGAAGAAGTTGAGTTTTTTGTAGAGTTTGCGCAAAATAAATTTGCACCATTTCTCTTTAAGGGAATCTATTTTTTTCAACTCCTAAAAAAATAATAATAATAATAAATACATTGTAAACTTTACACTTCTAGTCCAGAAGTCTGTATGCTAATTTTTAAGCAACAATACCCAAATAGGATATTTTTTACAGCGTTTGAAAAAAAAAATTGATGTGGGACACCCTTTATTTAAAAAGGTGAAACTCATCAACTGATAAGCGTGTTTTCTCGAATTAGCTTTTTACTAGGGCTGCCATCCGTCCCGATATGTCCCGTTTTTTTCTAAAATGTCTCGTGGTCCCGCTTTTTATCCGAGATGTTCCGCTTTTTTTCAAAAAAAAAAAATAGTTTTCCTGATTTCATCTTTTTTAAGTGCTATATCAAAAATTCACAGCATACAAATAGGATGGCTGCTTCTTCTTTGAAATTTTTTTTCTTCTCCCCCCTCCACTCCGTGGACAAGCGTGGACATTTAGCAAACAACTACCCCCACAGATATCCACGGGGACAGATTCGAAATCTTGTTTTTCTAATTCAATATTACAAATCGAAAACATTTCTACTTCTTTTATACTTTTTGTTATTCAGAAGGCAAATTTTGAAAAACGAATGAGAATTTCTTGACATAAAATAATTTAAAAACATTCGAATTAAGAATTTATATTTATCACTTGCTTGTGAGTGCTCAATCAATAGATCTAGTGGACAAAATTATGCTCAAGTATAACCGGTATTTTCGACCCGCAAATTTCGGGTTCTGGTGCTTGGAAATGAGCAGGAATCTCTAGCCTCTCTGCTTCTCGTGTTTCGGAATGAAACCATGAAATTTTATGGTAAAAAAAGTTTAAACCGTCAATAAACCTTGATTTCCATCTCCGTTAAAACAATGGAGATTAACAGATTTTAATGTTTTCATTATGAAAAACTAGAGGTGTTGAACATCACTATTTGTGGTTCTTGCCCTCAACAGGTTGAGGACATTAAGCACAGAATAGTAGAAATTGCTGGTGTATACGATTGGTAGGATCAAGTTGTTAAATAGATTAAAGTTTAGAAATTTTGGATATTTAGATTTGAAATTTTCTAAATTGCGTACACTCACCAGACTACAAAAAAATCAAACAATATATTTATTGACACAATACTTACATTTTATACTCTACACGGATAGAACTGACATTGATCTGAGTGTTTTAGTTTTAAATTTTGGAACAAACATGTGAAGTTGGCACTTATCTTTGAAAATGTAAAAAAAACCTTTTGCTTTTAATGAAATAACATAAGAAATAAACAGTTTTGTAGAAAAAAAAACGTTACGAAAAAAAAAATTATTGGATAATTGTTTTTTTTTTTTTTCATGGTCACGCTGCATAAAAATCCGTTTTTCATGGTTATTTCCGCCAGAAAGACGAAATCTATGTTCGAAAACTTTTTATAGAAAAATTCAATAAAATCAAGCATACCAAAGGTGATAAAACTCCCATCTTCCACAATTTGAATTTTGCTCTTGTAATCTTCCGGATTTTTGGAAAAAATTTCTGGAATTTCCATAAAACAGTTCAAACTTCATTTATTCCCCCCTTCGGAGTTTTTTTTAAATTTCGAAGGAGGGGGTGACAAAAGAAGAAATTAATTAATATTTGTTCCGCCTTAATTGAAGCCCGACCAAGTAGAAATTTACTTATTTTTGTTTCAATCAAAGTTGCTATAACTACTTTAAGTCAGTCGTACTATTTTTATACTACAATGCAGTTGGCAATTATAAGCATGGAAAACCTTTCACTTTCTTCGATGGTTACTCTTGGGTTTAAAATCATGGACGTTGAATCGGAAAGCAGGTATTCTACCAACTCCGTTGTCGATTTGTAAAATTTTATATTCAAGTATAAAAGCACCGCACTTTTATCAACCAAAAATATACGAACAGACCTACCATGACTAACGTTTTCAGCCCTGCAGCAACTATGTTTGGACAAGTTTACAAGTAGAAATGTCTTCAGGACATAGTTTTGTCGTTTATCCAGTCATTCGAAGGTCCCGTGAGGTTCTAGCCCAATCTAGCTAGCTGACACTACAACTGAGATAAATTGTAAATAATGGTACATACATAAAGAATAATTTTGATGTTTTAGAATAAAGTTTTGATCCATCAAACTACCGACAGTTTAATCTTTTCGAAAATATTGGACAATAGTCAATGGTAAATTGGAAAAGGGTGAAAAATCAATCAAATCATCGTCATCATCATCATCAAATTTTTTCTCAAAGTTTTATAAAACCGAACAGAAACATATTTTAACCAGGAAATCGTATGCGACCTGATTTTGAGTGGTGCAAGCCTTATTTAGGCTGAGTAAGTTTTAGAAGACTGATAACACGATGAAACTCGATTGAAAAAAGATGGGCAAAACTGTTGAATACTATGTAGTGTTCCAATAAAAAATTAGTCCGACATTGTAATGCGACGATTGAGATACATTAAAACTAGAATTACAATATATGGTAACCACATATTAGATGATAAATGCATTACCTCCTTACAATAATCATTATTTTTGTGTTCCCCAATTTTGACGATACCCACACACAGCAAATCTTTCTTTAAATTTACGCGTACACGACGAATCGCCTTGCGAATAGGGTTCAGTTGAGACTGACTTCATTGAACATGACGACTGATTATTTGTTTTGATTGCCTACCTTGCCGTGGAATAAGCAAAACCAAATCTCGTTTAAAGCTAAACTGAAACTGTGAGCAAGACAGGCCACCGAGACAGGTGTAAAGGGGTGAATTATCCATCTTCGTTTTCTTGTTCATGATTTCTGTTCATATTGATCGCCCTTCCTCTCCCGGTCAGTGCAGTGTTTGGATAAATAAAACGTCGAGAAGTTTTGACTCGTGGGAGATTTCCACGGAAATGGCAAGCATTCTAATTAATAAATCGCGGTGTGACCAGGGCCTGAGATTTGAGATTCGAACAGATGTATTGTGTGTTGAACGCTGTGTAGGTTAAAGCGAGCCAACAATTTCACACGATTAAGGCTGCTCTGGACATATTGGAAGCTTTTTTCAATTCTTCTTCTTAAAATTTTTCGGTAAAGGTTACCGGAAAAAAGATTGCCGAAATTGTTTTTTAATCTCAAACTTCTTGTCAAATTCTGTTTACGTACTCAATCCATAGAACATTTTGAACATATTCATATTTATTTCTATTTCATTCCATTCCATTTCAATTGCACAACACTTATAACGGAAATAACTTTTAATGGGTTTTTATGTGTATTAATTTTTTTAAATAATTGTTCGAAAATTTCTTCCATGGTACGAGTGACCGGCAGCGATGGAAAAAAATCGCTTCAAACGTTTTTGTGCAGCGAACGACCAACAATCGGACTCTTTCCAATTGCTACTGGCAGACGACGCCCTGTGCAGCGTGCCAGATTGAAAACCGCTCAAGTCCGTAGGTTTGAGGAAAATCGAAAAAATGTACTGATTTCGCCAAAATAAAACATGACGACCTTTTTTTTTGGTCGTCAGGTAGAATTTTCATTTATCCGCAGAATCCCTTGAATTTATTCGATGTTCCGTAGAAAATCCGTAGGAAATGCTGAAAATCCGTAGATTTCGAGCATCGATCCGTAGCTCCGTAAAAATGCTTAAAATCCGTAGAACTACAGAGAAATCCGTAGATCTGGCAAGGCTGTCCCTGTGTTCTGCTTATGTTGCATGGAGAGATCTCAGAGAGCGACGAGTGACCAGAGATTCGAAATTTCAAGAACAGAAAAAATCCTGTTGCGTGCACTCGCAACGCTATCCCATACACTGTATCAAAAAATTGTCGGTACAGCACGTACCTTGAAATCCAAACAATGAAAAAGTGCACTTTTTAAGTCAATAAAAATACTACAATTACATCATTTGCTGCAGAAACTAGTCCTTTTTGTAGATCAGTATTAAAAATTATTATGAATTAAACCTTCAAAATAATAAAAATCATTTTGTATAGAAAGTCCCAAAAACGACGTCAAAAAATTGTTCGTACACTGAGGCCTTTGTCAAATATTAGTCAAGTAAACAGTTATGTGTCAGTTTGTCAAACGCAGAAACGTGAGTTGAATCTCAGCAAAGACGATTTCCAGTGGACTGAGCGATAAATCCGGTAAAATGAACGGTATTTAGCGTAAATCAATAGATTTCAACAATATGTGGATTAAATTGACAGGAAATTGTCTGCTCTTCACAAAAAAATACCCGTTGACATCCGGAAACTGATTGTTGACCTGAAGAATGACGGTAAAAGCTTGTCCGAAATTGCGAGTATAGTAAAAGGGCCACGATCGTCGGTTCAGTATGTCCTTCAGAACTTTAAGAAGACTAACTCCCTGGAGACTACTCCAGGAAGAGGCCGCAAACTGGAGCTTACGGATCGTCACCATCGCATCATTGTCAGGGAAATTAGAATCTTAAAATCAGTGCCCCGAAACTAGCTGACAGCCTGTGGAATTTTGAAAACATACAGGTTAATCCCAGGGCTGGTAGCGAGTCACTTTTTAGTGACTTGGTCACTTTTTTTGGGTCAGTCACTAAAAAGTCACTTTTTTCATCATTTGGTCACTAAAGTCACTATTTTCCGAAAAATGGTCACTTTTATCACCAAAAGTCACTTTTTTCACCGATAATAAACCAATGAAAGAGTAATTTGAATTGCTCGTGTTAATATTGAGGGTAGTAACGGTAAATTACTTGATCAGTCAGTCAGCAATTTTTTTCACCTCCGGCGGAATTTCGGCATGAATCACCCTTGGCTTGAGACATTTAGATCTACGACATTATTTGACGTTCGTGAATTGAAACTAACTTTGATTGTAGATTCTAGTTTTTAGTTCAATCAATCTTTTGTATTGGAACTCAAAACTTGATATACAAAAACCCTATCTCGTTTTTAGTTAGAATGAGTTTTTATTAAGAAGTCTAACTAAGATTGAGATTGAAACGAACCATTTTTTTATGAAAAAAAATCTTTTATGTCATAACAAATGTTATGATGATATGAAATATTCTTTAGAAAACAATTTCAGACTCAATTTTATTTCGTGTTTTTTGTTCTTCTAAATACTTAAAAAAAGGGTTGTAAAAATTTACACAAGGCCACAAAAATTACATTTTTTTTAGGTGCTATGAATTTAAACGGTAATTTCAACTAATTTGGGTTCCCCGAATCTAAATATGTATGCAATATTTCTATCAGCTTTTATATTTATTATTATTTATTTCGTCTTTGGTTTAATTACCGTTCAGACTGATGACTTAAAAACTAGGAAATTCTTCTTAAGCCTATTTTAAAACGACGTTTGCACATATTAAAATTAAATAAATTATACACTTCACAGTTCACAACACTTGTCAATAGGGTGGTTTACCAAATCAATAATTTAAAAAATAAGCACCAGAATGGTTATGATGAAACATGTTTATTGAAAAAACTCTTCCTGAAATGTTTTTAAAAACTAAAATTTTTTATTTCCATACTGTTTTTTCAATTTTTTAAATAAATCTACCAAATTTTATTGTACAGTTTTTTTTTTCAATTTTATAATCAACCTGCCGGATTTTTTTAATCAAACTTTTTAAATTTTTAAGACATATTTTTAACAATTGTTTCCTTGTTTTTAAATTCTAAATTTTCGTGTTCTTCAACCATAAGCATTACACTCCAAATTTTAAATGAAAAAAACATAATTTCAACCTTCTGTTCTTTCAGGACCCAATATTTTAATCAAAAGAGACAAAATACTCAGAGCTTGTAATTCAAAGCTTAAAAACCTGCGATTGAAACTTTAAAAACTTTTTATTAATATTTTTTATATGAAATCATATTTTTGGATCGATCATGATTTTTAAATTAATCTAAAAAGTTTGAAAAATTGTTCTAAGTAGCAACTTTCAAAATAAATTTTAATACGCAGTGTTAATAACAAAAGTTTTGAACTCATTATTTTTCTTCATTCATATAACATTTCTTTGTCAGTGTAGTTGAACATGGAGGATGTTACTTTGTTAAAGGTTTTATGTCTGGCTTCTATAACTGGCACTTTTAAAATAATTATAAATATATTCTTCTTTTTATAAAATTAAATTAAAACATCAAACATTGAATAAATTCTGTTTCAAAATTCATTTCTTATTCAGTAATCGGTAATTTACATTTTAAATCGTGATTAAATGTTTTTTGTTCAAATTAAAAAATTACAGCGGAATTTCTCACTAAACTTCCAGTTAAAAATGAGGAAAAGAATTCCAAATTTAGATGAATAAAAATTAACAATTATTATCATTTTCCTAACATCTATTCATGCTAAGTTTTGTACAAGATTTGACATTTATTTTAGAATTCAGATATTTTTTAATTTTAAATTTGCTAAGAAATTCTTTTGAAACTAATTTATTTGACTTATCGAAAATTTTAAACATTCATTGTAATATGTTTCCAAAATTTTGTTTATCAGTCATTTTTTTAGTTTTTGTATTGAACATGAGTGACAAATGGTGTAAAAAAAACCCTTTCCTTTTCAATTGTTTATTTTTGGTATTGTTATTAATTTTATCTAAATTTGAACTTTGAAAACCCCCCCGGAAGGGTCCATCGCACGGGCCTTACTGGTCACATTTTTTGTACTTCAAAGTTATTTTTTCGTTCTACATAGTCACTATTTGGTCACTTTTTTCGGTCCTCAAAGTCACTATTTGGTCACTTTTTTTCAAATGTTGGTCACTAAAGTCCCTACTATTTCATTGTCAAACCGCTACCAGCCCTGAACATCAAACTCAAGTAGAAATTTAAAATTCAACGTTGCTTTAAATGTATCACTCTTTGAAAGTTCTTTTTTACATTTCGTGATTTTAATGAAAACATTAAAGATTTACTTATTTTTGTTTCAATCAAAGTTGCTATAACTACTATAAGAGCAAACGCACCAATGAGTGAGTATACGCGGCCCGGTTTTGCTCATTTCAGCGGCCCGGTTTTAGGATACACACTCTTTCGCGCACCAGTTGGGTGAGCATCGCGGGCCAGTCTTAACTGTTACACTGAAAAAGGGAATTAAAAAATCATTCATATTAATAAATTCAAAGCGGCAGTTATTTATTCATTCGAAAATAAATTATTTTTTTCAATTGTATTCAAATATTGCACTGTGTTATGGTTAAAAGATACATTGAATGCTATGCATTGAATTTTTTTCATAGTTTAAAAAAAAAATTAAACAGTTGCCTGATAAATTTTTAAATTAGATTCTTACGAACTCGTTCTGTTTATTTTTAAGAAATTGTACAATATCGTACGTGGAATAATCATGAAATTCAACCTTATATCGATACTCCCTTCGGGCCCTAGAAAAAACCACCCTATGTTTCAGTGAGAGATGTGCTGGCCGTGACTTGGGCCCCATTTTCGAAATATACCTTTTCCTCTTCTAAAAAAAGTGATGAATAAAGAAGTTCCAAAAAACCTTATATCGATATACGTTCACAAATGGTTATAGTATTTTATAAACTGTTTAGGAAATCTTAACTGTTCTTAACTGTTAAGAGATCTTTTAAAAAATAATTCGCATATGGTGCCACCCAGACAGTCATCAAAAATCCCAAAGCACATTTCCAGTTAAGTTACCATGCGATCATTACTATTTTGTTATTTTAAATTGAATTTATCATGCATTTTATTCAACATTTTGTAAAATAAAGAATATCATCAATAAGCATTTAGTAGTCTATAATTTTTCAGTGCATGTTTGCTCTCGCCCCTTTCTTGTGAGCAAATTTGGTGACTTTGTCGGTCCCGACGGCAACGGCCCTATTTTGCTCACCCATATACTAACCCCCGGTGCGGTATAAAAGTGATTAAACTCGTGAGCATTTTCACTTTGCTCGCGATTGCTGCGGATGCTCTAAGTCAGTCGTACTATTTTTATGCAACGATGCAGTTGGCATATAAGCATGGAAAACCTTTCACTTTCTTCGATGGTTACTCTTGGGTTTAAAATCATGGACGTTGAGTCGGAATGCAGGTATTCTACCAACTGAGCTATGCCTCCGTTGTCGATTTGTAAAATTTTATATTCTAGTATAAAAGCACCGCACTTTTATACCCAGTGTATCAACCAAAAATATACGAACAGACCTACCATGACTAACGTTTTCAGCCCTGCAGCAACTATGTTTGGACAAGTTTACAAGTAGAAATGTCTTCAGGACATAGTTTTGTCGTTTATCCAGTCATTCGAAGGTCCCGTGAGGTTCTAGCCCAATCTAGCTAGCTGACACTACAACTGAGATAAATTGTAAATAATGGTACATACATAAAGAATAATTTTGATGTTTTGGAATAAAGTTTTGATCCACCAAACTACCCACAGTTTCATCATTTCAAAAATATCGGACAATAATCAATGGTAAATTGGAAAAGGGTGAAAAATCAATCAAATCATCGTCATCATCATCACCATTTTTTTTTTCAAAGTTTAATAAAAACCCATCAGAAACATATTTTAACCAGGAAATCGTATGCGACCTGATTTTGAGTGGTGCAAGCTTTATTTAGGCTGAGTAAGTTTTAGAAGACTGATAACACTATGAAACTCGATTGAAAAAATATTGACAAAACTGTTGAATACTATGTAGTGTTCCAATAAAAAAAATTAGCCCAACATTGTAATGCGACGGTTGAGAATCATCAAAACTAGAATTACAATATATGGTAACCACATATTAGATGATAAATGCACTACCTCCTTACAATAATCTTTTTTTTGTGTTCCCCAATTATGACGATACCCCCACACACAGCAAATCTTTCTTGAAATTTACGCGTACACGGCGAATCGACTTGCGAAAAGGGTTCTGTTGAGACTGACTTCATTGAACATGACGACTGATTATTTGTTTTGATTGCCTACATTGCCGTGGAATAAGCAAAACCAAATCTCGTTTAAAGCTAAACTGTGAGCAAGACAGGCCACCGAGACAGGTGTAAAGGGGTGAATTATCCATCTTCGTTTTCTTGTTCATGATTTCTGTTCATATTGATCGCCCTTCCTCTCCCGGTCAGTGCAGTGTTTGGATAAATAAAACGTCGAGAAGTTTTAACTCGTGGGAGATTTCCACGGAAATGGCAAGCATTCTAATTAATAAATCGCGGTGTGACCAGGGCCTGAGATTTGAGATTCGAACAGATGTATTGTGTGTTGAGCGCTGTGTAGGTTAAAGCGAGCCAACAATTTCACACGATTAAGGCTGCTCTGGACATATTGGAAGCTTTTTTTCAACTCTTCTTCTTAAAATTCTTCGGTAAAGGTTACCGGAAAAAAGATTGCCGAAATTGTTTTTGAATCTCAAACTTCTTGTCAAATTCTGTTTACGTACTCAATCCATAGAACATTTTGAACATATTCATATTTATTTCATTCCATTCCATTTCAATTGCACAATACTTATAACGGAAATAACTTTTAATGGGTTTTTATGTGTATTAATTTTTTTTGATTATTTGTTCGCAAATTTCTTCCATTGTACGAGTGACCGGATGTTTACTGAAAAAATGATCACCGGAAGAGTTTGGAACGGGCTTGTGGGTTGATTGCTAGTGCAGCAAGTGTTGTGAATAGTGTCTCCTGTACAATTGAAGTTAGGTTCGTGGATATCGTGAATTAAAAATTGTTCCACCCAAAAACTAAACGAAGTTTGCGAACAAGTTGTCGCATAATGTCGCTGAGATGTAACCACTTATAGATCTCACAAGTCCTGACGTGAGTGCGTAGGTTATGTGTACCAAAAATTAATCGTCTGATCAAAAACTTAGGTTATGTGTACAAAAAATGATTCGTCTGATCAAAAACTTTTTGGTGTAAGAAGAGGGTTGGGACTGCAGTTTCTGCACATTTAGTGAAAAGTGGTCGTTGGTCTAATTCTTCGGATACTTCTTAATGAAGAATTATAACAATCAAGTTCAAATCATAAACATTGAAGCTAGTATTTTGAATGTGATTTTTGAATAAATAAGTGATGGTTATGTCATGCTGGTGTGGAACAATAATTTTTTTTTGGATTCGAGCGATCGCTATGGGGTGAATGACTTTAAGAAGTTAAAATCCATCCAAATAAAAAAAAAAAGGAAAAAAAAACGATCGCTATATTTATTTTATTTTTTTTTATTTATTTATTTTTTCCTCGGACAGGGAAAGCCCGCTGGAGTTAAACTTTTCCAAGCCTCTTCTCCAACAGGCACAAAACCCTATCAAAACAATTTAACAATTCGTTTACAATATTGTTTCCACAGAACGTAAGAGCATTCCAGTGAGCGAATTATCGCTCTTTGAAGGAATGCTGAAGGGTTGTTAGTTCACTATTTCACAATTTTGTAATTATATATTGAACATGTTTGCACTTGTGTTTAGCTTAGATTTGGCAGCATTCTGGCGGTGGCAGATGGCGGGTGGTGGGTGGCGAGTGGCGGGGCGTTTTGGTGGTTGGTGGTTGCGGCTAGTTGAGGTGGGTTTGGGCGGTGGTGGCTAGGTGGAGGGGCGAAAGTAAAATATAAATTTTTTTTAGCAATGTGGTGCAGGGATGCTAATGGAGAAAGCGATTGATGTTTTGTTTGCAGATTGATAACAGTTGAGATTTGAAGCGGGAGGGCGATGAACACTGTTTTAGGATGTCTAGTAGATCATTGTACAGTTTACTTGCAAAGTAGCTAGGTTTCTTCTTCCCAAACTCAGATTTCACTCTGAATAGGCGGAGGTGATTCGCATTTCTAGACATGCGGTGTGACGTCATTCTTTCGAAGCGCATGTTGTGGTGAGTATCTCTGCTTGTCAGAAGTTTGTGGGTGAACACGAGGGTTTGGAATTCCTGAGCACCTCGTATGGGAAGGACTGAATTGACCATATCATATAACTGTTCTGACGGGTATAAATACGGCAATCTAAATACAGCCTTAAGGGCTCTATTTTGCATAGTCTGCAGCTCTCTTAGACGACTTTTGCAGGCTTTTCCCCATAGTGATACAAGATATTGCAACCTCGAATGAAACAATCCAAAGTACACTTTTTTCAGCCAGTGGGTGGGAATAAACGCAGAGATTTTCCAAATGGCCGCACAGACTGGAGCCAATGTTCTTTTGTGATGCCCGATGTGGGCTGCCCAACTTAAAGTATCGTCCAAATGTAGTCCTAAATATTTGAACTCGCGTACGCGTTCAATTATCGTGTTGCCTGTACTTATCGACGGCAGCTGTGGTATGCAGCGACGTTCGGAATGGAATAGCATGTACGAGGTTTTCGATAAGTTCAACGAGAGGAGATTGCAGTTGAAGTATTCCTGGAGGGCATCCAAATCATTTCCAATCCATTCCACTATCTGAAGGGGATTGGCATTGCTGCACGAGATTAGGGTATATAGCAATCTCGGTATGACCAGAGAAATTCTTAGCGTTGATTTGTGGGCCTTTTAAAAATCCCCTAAGCCTTTGATGACATTAAGATAAGTATTCTGTCATTACAGAAATTCAAGAATCCTTTTCAAATGGTGAAAAAATCGGCAAGTCTCGATCGCTCATTCAAATATTGTTCATGCTCAACTCGTCAACAATAATTGCAGCACTATCAAGGGGCCGTTACCACTGGCTTGGGACAGGTTTGATTTATCTAACTTCTTTCCAACTGTTCGAAACAAATAAGGGGGCATCCATAAATAACGTAACGCTCCTAGGGGGGGAGGGAGTAAGCTCGAGCGTTACGAATTGTGACATAGGGGCGGGGGGGGAGGTATGCTCATCGTTACGTAACGAGTTTTTTCCTTAAAAACTTCAGTTTACCGTATCGCAGCTATTTTGATGTCATGCAATTTTTGCAGAATTATAAACATACCAAATCAGCTAAAAATTTGTAAGATTCATCATGATTCAAACCGGTTTGTAACCTTTCCTTTTTAATGATTCTGACATAGACTCCTTAAAATGTGTATTGAATATCCGTAAAATAACCGTTGGAAAATCGAATGTTAGGTATATTTATCCACAAGAACTCAATTCTCCATAGGACGGATTTATTATTTTTTCTCAAACGATTCGTAAAAAGCAATTTTGATTATTACGACTAATATTACAAAGGGTAGTATATTTTGCATAACAAGTTATGCTCCTTAAACAGAATAAAGTAAACAAGGTAGATCACCAGTGAACAAGCATAGAGCAACTCGTAATGAGAGTCTTATTATAAGACAATCAATTTATTTTATCAGAGAGTTATCGTCAATGAGTACTTTGAAGCGATTTGGATAGATATTTATACCGTTTTGAAGAACGTTTCTGTTAAATTTTTTTTTATCTTCGAAAATCAGTATTTTAAAATATGAGAAGAAGAGGGGAGGGGGGTGATTATCAGCGTTACGTAATTTTCATAGGGGGTATGTCGAAGCGTTACGGTTTGTGACATACGGGGGGGAGGGGGTCAAAAAAGTGCATTTTTTGCGTTACGTAATTTATGGATGCCGCCTAAAGAGTCCTGCAAAGGTACCTAAATACCATGATTCCAAATTTGACAAGATTTTCCGGCTGGCTTGAACCTACAATCCATTGTATATTAGTTTTCCGATCGTTTGATGACCTGTCCAATACCCCCACGAATTCCCAATAATAGAGTTCAGGTATTATGAATATATGAATACAATTTGAAACAAAATTACCCATGTTTAACAACTTAAGGCCCATTTACATTCCACGTTAAAATGAATCTGAAAAATCTTGTCTCGTAAATAACCCAATCAAATTTCTAGCAACCGGTGCTCTCAATTTGCATTAATTCAGCAACAATCAATGCTAATGTGCTTTGGACTAATGCCACCGTAGTGCTTACATAGTGTTAAAAAGCATTAAAGCAAGCTTGTGTGATGCCAATTGAAGGCTAAGAAAAAATAGCATTTGTTATTCTGCATTTCAAAACCTTTGTGAAAAGCTGATAAAATGCTAGTTGCACTTTAAAAGAGTGGTTTAATTCTCATATGATGTAGCATAGCACTCGAAGGGCTGTTATAATGGAGAATTGCACTTGATGTGTTGATATAGTGTAATTTAGCACTTGTATGCTGGTATAAAGCTAAGAAAATGCAAAGCTTTAGTGCTTATTGTTACTTGGGAACTCAACAACGCGAAGAAACAAGGTGTGTAACAGGAATCGAAAGAAAATGGTTGAAAGATGAAATTCCAGCCGGACTCGTTCCCTTGAACCTTGTAGGTAAATGAAAAAACAAATCGCCACGACCAGGAATCGAACTTTAGTCCTCTAGTCCGTCAGATGAAACTAGTCAAGCTGTAGCTCTATAATTCAGGTGACATCATCGAGTTGAATTCGCTTCTAGATTCTACGGCAGAAAACGCTAATCGTGCCCCGATTAATAGTGCTTATACTGGTCCTATAGTAACCGATTTCCAGTTTTCGACAAAAAAAAATAAAATGCATTTTTAAACGTTATTATATACTTTTTCAAGTTTCACCCAGATACCAAATAGACTCCTTTAGTATCTGAACACGAAACAGTGATGTAAATCACATAATACAGCTGTTTTCTATGATTGAACAAGCGTCCTCATTAAGGTGACCATTATGCCCTTAGCTCCCTCAGAGCTGTTTTTATTCCAATTCCCGGACTTTACCTATTTACCATTTAAAAAGAAAGCTTATCGTTATACTATAAAAGGCTACGGAAAATTTTTAACAGCCCACAAATAAGTGCTTATAATTTATTCGGTCGCAGTATGCTAGAATTGCTTTAGTGATTCACCTAAAAAACTTATTCTTCCACACCAGCAGGATATGACCGTCCGTTTTTAGAAAATAATTTTCAAATTGCAAATTTGGGTAGACGTCGACTCAATGGCACCGCACGTGTTTTTTTCAATCCGTTTTTTTAAATAATTTGATTGTTTCAACCAGTGTTCCGAAAATCAATCAAAACAAACACTCAGGATGCGTTTCTTGTTGAAAACATTCTGATTGTATAATGGGATAGCGCCTCTCGCAACTGCTTCGCCTAGCTGGTATGCAATCTCGATCAGCGCTCCACTCAGAATGTAAACCGAGTCGCATCATTCAGGAGCATCGGTTTTGCAAACATCGCCTATCGGAGATGAGTGAGATACAAACTGATCCATTCTGAATGTCGCTCACTCAGTATGTGCGTTACTTATTTGTAATTCAAATTTTTTTTTGGCAGGACGAGAAAAATCAAACAGTTGTGCGGGACACCATAGATTCTTACTAATTTCAACGTATCGGGCGATAATTTAATAAGAGAACTTGTTAAAATTTAAAACACGGCGGAAGTGAACATCTTTCCCTCACAAACACAACTACAATTTGATTTTGGTCATACTGATGTTAAAAAACGTTATAAAAATTAAAAAATAATTAATTCAACATTCGCGAATAATGTATCACTCACTCACTGCCTGAACCATTCATTCCTGATCGAAGACCAACATGATTCGCCGTATGCATCGCTCATTGGTGAGATTCCAATTTGATGATGGTGCTGCACTGCTTTGACAGCAAGCATCGTGCGAGGTGATCTGTATTTTAGCGATGAATTGAACGATCGATGATTGGATAGGTAGAGTAGCAATCAATTACAAAACCCGTCCGCTGTACGTTCAGTTGCGAAGTGCAATCAGAAACATTCACTGAAAATGAGTGATTTTCGGAACACTGGTTTCAACTTGTAGTTTTAAGAGAAATGTTTTAAAATTTAACTGACGAGTAGCCAGATGTGATAATCGGAAGTGGATTAAAGACCTTGTGATTGTGATCAATTGCTGCGTGAAATTAGCTGTGAGCAAGTGTGTTGATTTGCTTCTCAGCGTTTAAAAGAGAGCTTCGTGATTGTTCGTTGTTTTGCAGTAGTTTGATTTAAAAAATAAAAAAGTATTTTCCGAAAGTTGTATCGAACCAACGAGGTACGAAGAAAGGTGAAGAACAAACACGCACACTATTCTTCGAACTCGTTATTCAAAAAGTAAAAAGGTAAACAAAGCCTACGTCATTTGCCAGGATGTTTATGTATCCTAGGCGAGAATCGTAAATAGCAGTTGGCAATAATTTTTTCTTTAGTTTTCGATGATGGTTGTTTGTTTGAAAATGCAACTGACGTCACGAGTTTTCATGATTACAATGTTTACAAAAAAAACTTTTACTAACACTAAGAACGGGATTTCCATCGCCACCTGAGATATGTATACACTATACAGGTTGGTATCGAACCGCTTCTATGTAACCGTCTCACCAGTTCCCGCTGGGAGAGTGAAATTTTATTGTTCTTTGGGACTCAGTCATAAGTTCTGGCTGTGGAAGTACATATTAGTGATTTGTGAATAACATTCAAATTTCTAATTTCAATGTTTATGCTGCAAACTTGATTATTATATCTCTTCATCAAGAAGCATCAACTTAGAAGAACAAACACTTTTCACAAAATGTGCAAAAAAACGAAAAAAAAATTGTGAAATTTCACTATTTGAACCGGGATACTGACGATCTCTTAGTTCAAAAACGTCATCTTTTTTCGACCATTTCGTCTTTGGCTCAACAAGAGTAAAACAATTTCGTCTTTGGTTTTGGTCAACAAGAGTGAAGCAATTTTTAACAGGCGAATAATAAGTGGTCGCGATTCGACCAGACCGAACTGAACGCCATAAATTTGATTTCGAGAAAAACGAGTTCGAAGTTCACAGCCCTACCAATTGATACCATTTCATCAGATATCTTATTTAATCATTTTACCATCACATTTAGACTCTTATAAAGCCATCGAGGTTATACCGGTCGATTTCTGATTACACATCAAGCAGAAAACTGAACTTTAATAGCATTATGTTTGCACCCAGTTCACTCTGGTCGAACAAAAATGTTTGAAAAATTGTCATGCACTATCATTTGACTGGGCAATTTGTTCTAAACGTAGGAGCCTACTTATAGGCGGTTTACAAGCAGCACCCAACGAGTATGGCTGATGCTTGAAAAATGTATTTTTTCGTTGAGCCAGAGTGAACCGAGCCATACAAATTTCGCACTTTTGAAAAGCGGAATATGTGTGATTTTAACTTACCGGTTGCGTTCTGAACGACAGTAAGCAATAAAATAAAGCATCTTTTATCGTTAAATGTCAAAAATCCTAACATTCCCTTAAGTAAATTGGAAAACAAAATTCAAGGGATTCGGTTCAGTCTGGCTGAACGAGATTTTTATAAATGTTAACAATCCGCAACATGCAGTTTTTAGCTACGGGAACGTTTCTTACCATTTAATTTATTAGATATTAGTTCCTGATAAACCGAAGAACCGTTTTGAAAAGAAAAAAACCAACACACATAAGCTTATTTCGCACAAAATCAGTTTCATGACCAAAACATGCTTTTCATCTTCACCTCAAAGCTGGCTCTCAGTTCACTTTGGCGCAACGCATTTTTGCCATTTCCACTGTCTGCAACATTGAAATTTTCTAATAAAATCAGTAAAAATAGTAAAAATGTTCTGATTTTCATTGGATAGGTAGTTTATCATGTTTCGCATCCGTTGCAATAGATAACTCATTTTTTTTCAAATTGGCGTTCAGTTCGGTCTGGTCGAATTGCGACCAAGTGTGAACGAAAATGTATCCTTATTGAGTACTAAGACGCAATCCATCTATGTAAAATATAAAAATGGATTTCTGTTTGTCTGTCCGTCTGTCTGTCTATCTGTCTGTCTATACCGGGAAGGTATAGGTGGGGATATTGGAAACCGGGAAAGGTTTCTATTATGGATTTAGGGAAGAATGCCACGATGTGGTAAATTCCTTGAAAAAAATAAACATTCTATTATGGTTTGAGATCCCTCTCTTTCTCACAGGAAGGGGGAGGGGGCCTCCCAAACAAAAGACAAATGTTTTCATAACTCAAGAACCGATCAAGCAAATGGTCTTGGGCTGATTTAAGAATAAAATAACTTAAACCCGGAAGTTTTGCGTTATTTTATTGAACGATAAAAACACGAGTATTGTTCACGTGAGCGGAAAAACTTTAATGATGGAGTTTCGTTGTTGTTAAGTTGGTAGTTGTTGACAAGAAAGGGATGCCAGTTCAACAAATGGTACCAAATTTGGTGTTGGAGGGTATTTGGGTACGAGAAATATTTCTATAATTACTTGAGATCCCTTCCTTTTTCCAGTAAGGAGATAGGAAGGGGAAAGGGGATCTCTCTTACAATTTTTTACATAACTCAAAAACTAATCAAGCAAATGGAACCATATTTTGTATGCGATGGTATTAGGGTACGAGAAATAGTTAAATGAGTATTTGGCACCCATCCCTCCTCTGATAGGAAGATAGAAAGAGGGGAGGGGGTTTTCCTTACAATTTTGTGCATAATTGGAGAACAAATCGAACAAATGGAACCAAATTTGGCATGGGAGGATATTTGGGAATGATACATGTTTTCATGATTATTTGGAACCCCTTCTCCCTTCCAATGGGGAAATAGAAGAGGCGGAGGAAGGCTTCCATACAAATTGTTGTATAACTGGAGAACAAATCGAGCAAATGAATACAAATTTCGCATGTATGAGGGTATGATAAATGTTTCCCCGAATCTTCGGTATCCCTTTCGTGGAGATAGAGAGAGGGAGAGGGACTTCTGTTAAATTTTTCACAACTAGAACGCTCCCTTCTTCCTTGGGAAGATTGGAAGGAACATAAAAGGAAGCTCCTTTACAATTTTTTTTGCCCAACTAAAGAGCTTATCTACAAAATAGAGGGTTTTTAGGTACGAACAATTTGGCATAACTCGAAAACATATCAAATAAATCTTGCCAAGTGGCATGTTACGTTTTTTAGATAACAACAATGTTTTAATGAAAGTTTGTGAGCCACTCTTGAAAAACGAATTAAAAGATCAAGTTATACTAAATAAGATGAAATCATCTCCAGCTGCGCAATAAGAAACAGACCCGAATGACCCGGGTGGTTAAAAGGTCTCTAATAAATTATAATAATAATAATCTCCAGCTGCAGTTCTTATTTTAAAATAGATGTTTATTTACTTACAAAAAAAATAAAAATAGTTTTTGCAAATTTTATTTATTTTTAGTAGGTGTAGCAAAGTACATCGGGTCAGCTGTATAAATACAAAGAAAAGCCTCGCTCTTAGACATTTTAAAAAATAAAGAAAATTCGTAAAACAATGAGGCCGTTGATAACTCAATGCGACGGTAGCCTGTAGATGTTTTATTATGAGTCGGCCAGTTGGGTAGTTGCTGAACGAAGAAAACAAAAAACAACGTGAAGGTGTGTAGGGTTCAAATCACCACGTGATGATAACATCGGTAATGTTAAGGAACATTTGGCAGTGCCATACTAGCATGACCACCAGACGCAAACATGCAACAGGGTACAAAGTTCTTTACAAGTTACTCGTCAGTCCATTGCTCTTATCACATGGCAGGGATGCTGTTCCATGGGTACAGTTTTTTTTTAATGATTCATGGTAAAAACTGCTAACACGCAAGCTTGGTGTGAATCCTGCCGTATAGCTGTAGCTAGTGTATACATACGTTATCAATATAAATTTCGCTTCGCAATTCAGATTGATTATTTTTTTAAAATAATTTCTTTCTTTTTCTCTTGAATCTTTCCAGTACAAGACTAATCTGAACATCCCACGCAATATCAGCCAACAACCAGTCGGTCACCAGCTGGCGGTGGCTATTAATCGTGAGTTTTGAATTCTCACACAGAAGCACAAAACATGGCCGGACCAGAAATCACGTTTATCTTCCAGTTCGGAAACCTGCGGGATATCGTAACTGTGTCTAGCCAGTCACTGACCCTGAAAACGCTCAAGGATTTAGCCTGTGATTTTATCAACTCTAAGGTAAGTAGGGTTAAATCTTGAAATTATTCTATCTAATGCTTTTTTATGTTTCGCTCAACAGATACCAGAAAACGGCCTAAACCGTCTATCAGATCGCCTACTTTTATTCCGCCATGACTACACCTCACCCAACGTCCTACAAATGGTCAATTCAGCCTCCGAAATTAATGATGAAACATTGGTGGAAATCGTTCTCACAGCCAACCGTAAGTATCAATTTAAAGTTGTCATTGAGCTCTCGCAACACACTAACATATAAAGACACTCTGCTTCTTCCAGCAATTAACGCCCCGGGTTCAGAAGATATACCATTAGTGCGGCCGCATGCCCTGGCCGTGCATTCCTACAAGGCACCCACATTTTGTGACTTCTGTGGGGAGATGCTGTTCGGTCTGGTTCGCCAGGGACTGAAGTGTGACGGATGTGGTCAAAACTATCACAAACGCTGTGTCGTTAAAGTGCCAAATAATTGCAGCCGGGTGGAGCACACCGGTGTACTGAACAGCAACAACGGCAAAAGGCGGACATCTTCGTCCCTGCATCCGCCCCCACCGCGAAGCCCATCCGGTGGTTCCAACACATCCCTCATCTCAGACGATCAAAGCAGCACAACTGGATCCGGTTCACTGCTGGTAAGAAAGATGCAGCAATTGATGAACGAGATCAAGAATTAATGGGGTAATTTAGCGCGAGATGCTTTACCTTTTAACCGCTAGGGTATTCAGAACACATTCCGTCCAGTGAAACGTAACTTTTAGTATTATAGTATAAACTTTTACTTATTTTATCAGTACTTACACATTTAGGGAATATTTAAGATTTCATTTTGGTGATGGGGCATTTATTTCCGGATTAATGGAATTCTGATAAAAGACAAAATGTGGTAACATTTACTGAATTACCTTTATTATTTTAACAGTATTTTTAGTTATCGTTGAAATTGTATTTAATTTGCTGAAATAAAAGATTCCTTATTATTTTAATTGTTTTTTGTTTATTTTATTTGTACCGTAAAGTCCTTTATCGGAATTTCGTTTGGAAGTGTGTGCCCCATTTTTATTGCTATTATTTTCGGGATAATATCTAGTTGACTCTTAGTTATTTTCAACCCCCTTAGCAATTATTTTTTGAAAAATCATAACGTGAATTAAAGCGCTCTACTCGCTTATTTATTAGATTGGGACAGTTTTATTTACGTATTTTTTTGTGTTTTCAAAGCATTGTAAACTCAATAAAGCTTGATTCTAAAACATTCCCAGGTTGATTCCAAAAGTCGATAGGTCGAACGGAAAACATCTGCACATCTTCTCCATCCAAGGAAAAACAGTTGTTCGATATTGGTTTAATCTGCGAGTCACGTGACGTAATTTGTCAATTTTCATAGCTTATTTGAACTAACTAGTCTTTCCTGGAGGGTTTCCTTGATTCAGCAACCTTGAAGTAAAATATAGCGAGTCGCGTTATGTGACTTGTATAATAAGACCCATTGAATACTTCTTACTTTGGTATAATGGTACATTTGGTAACTTGATTTGAAGCGTTAGTTTTGTGAAGTTTCATTTTCTTTAGTTCATTCACTTATGTAGAGTTCAACTGAAATATTTCAAACCTTAACCAATCAAGCTTACTGCTCAACAAACGGCGCCCGGGAGCATCCGCCAGAACCGATCCCCATCGCTGGGCAGTCGAGGCTGCAGTACCGTTGGCAGCATCAAAATACCTCACAGCTTCTCTATCCATACCTACACTCGTCCGACGGTTTGCCAGTACTGTAAGAAGCTGCTCAAAGGACTGTTTAAACAGGGTGTCCAGTGTCGGGATTGTCATTACAATGCGCACAAAAAATGTGTGGAGCTAGTACCGAAAGATTGTACGGGAGAAAACACTCAGCCGGTAGATCCGCACGATGACCGAACTGGTGGGAATGATCGAGAAATGACCTACAAAGAGGATGGTGGGGACGAAAGTGATGTGGACGATAACGTATGCGGAGCTGGAAGTTCGAGTAATAACAATAGCAGCAGTAGTCAGAATCGGAATATGAATCTGTTGATGGATGCTGGACCTCCGGTTAAAATTAACGGAATGATCACGCCGCTACACGAAGAAGATGTAGCAGAGTGCAGTGATCGTTTAGCTGTGATCTGCGAACAGTCTCGACAATCGAGTGATTCTTCATCGTCACCTAGTGCAAATATTCCGCTCATGAGAATTGTGCAATCTGTAAAACACACTAAGAGACGCGATGGCCGAGCCGTCAAGGAAGGTTGGTTGGTACATTTTACCAACAAGGACAAATCAGTCAAACGACATTACTGGCGGCTGGATTCCAAAGCCATCACGTTGTTTGTTTCGGATCAGGGAAGCAAGTATTATCGAGAGATACCTTTGAACGAAATTCTCACTGTAGACCCCGCTAGAAATTTGCAAAATGAAGTGCTGCATTGCTTCGAGATACGGACAGCCAACGTGGATTACTTTGTCGGGCAGGACCCGTTGTATAATCTCAAAGAAGGTAATTTTTTACTCTCGTTTTCAATTGACTTATTTTATTCACCTTTTCTACATTCCTTAGGCGATCCTATGCTCGCGCTTCCGCCGCCGGACAGTGGAATAGGCGCATACCTGGCCAAAAGCTGGGAAACTGCCATCAAACAAGCGCTGATGCCGGTCACCAGTAGTCGCACCGAGTCTGTTAGCAGTGAGCCGGAGGAAAAGGTCACCGACATGAGTCAACTCTACCAAATTTTCCCCGATGAAGTGCTTGGCTCCGGACAGTTTGGAATCGTTTACGGTGGCATTCATCGGAAGACACACCGGGCGGTGGCCATTAAGGTAATCGATAAGCTGCGCTTTCCCACCAAACAGGAGGCACAGCTGAAGAACGAAGTTGCTATTCTGCAAAATTTGTGTCACGCCGGGGTCGTCAATTTGGAGCGCATGTTCGAAACGCCGGAGCGTATTTTTGTGGTAATGGAAAAGTTGAAGGGGGACATGCTGGAAATGATTTTGTCACATCAAAACGGGCGACTAAACGAAAGAGTTACGAAGTTCCTGATTACTCAGGTTAGCAAATTTTCAGCAGCATAAGGTATATTTACCGAAACACATATTTTTACTTCTGATTACAGATTCTGGTAGCTTTGAAGTATCTGCATAGCCGCAATATCGTTCACTGTGATCTGAAACCAGAAAACGTGCTGCTATCGTCGGACAACGAATTTCCGCAAGTGAAGCTGTGCGATTTTGGATTCGCCCGGATCATTGGGGAAAAGTCATTCCGCAGATCTGTGGTAGGAACGCCGGCCTATCTGGGTGAGTCTCAGTGTAATTGGTTACGTCGTTTACACTTTTTTTTATAATTTTATCATTTACTCCACAGCTCCTGAAGTTCTACGGAACAAAGGATACAATCGCTCGCTGGATATGTGGAGCGTGGGAGTTATCATCTACGTCAGTTTAAGTGGAACGTTTCCCTTCAACGAGGACGAAGATATCAACGATCAGATTCAGAATGCTGCCTTCATGTACCCCCCGAACCCGTGGAAAGAAATTTCCTCCGATGGTAATTTAAAAATCTTTTTAAGAACAAAACAGAAACTCATTAGTTTAATTTCGAACAGCGATCGATCTCATCAACAATTTGCTGCAGGTCAAGCAGCGGAAGCGTTTTACGGTTGATAAGAGTTTGCTACACTGTTGGCTGCAAGATTTGCAAACCTGGAACGATCTGCGTATACTGGAAGCTCAGGTTGGTTTGCGATATCTGACGCACGAATCCGATGACGCACGTTGGGGTTCCTCTACGCTGATGGGAGGCGGGATGCCATGACCTGAAACGCCATCCGTAGTCGTAACCGGTGCCAATAGTTATAGTAGTAGCACCGCAGCAGCAGCAACAGGAGATGCTGTCGGACTCACCGGCAGTGGCAGCAACAACAGTAACAACAGCAATCAGCTTTCGCCTAAAATGAACGATTTTCGTGGCAAAGCCGTCAAGTGGGTTCGCGGGCGGCTTTGTCGACTGATCAAGGCCTAGGGACAACCGTTTTGCTAGGACATACAATAGAATATCTATATAGGTAAGAAATGTGCTGAATGACAAACCACAGAGTGAGAATCCAAAGGAAATATTGTCCTTCAGAACCATCCACAAAAAACATACACATTCGAATTACGGTTATTAGCACGTATCTACTCTGATAACAGCGAAACTGGATGATAAATTGTATCGTTGACGGTTTTCGAAAATTATTCATTCAAACTGTAAAGGTATGATTATAATAGCTCAAAAGTTACGCAGTAGCAAAGCTAATCTTTCCATTTTGGGTAGCAATTCGGCTCAGTTGTTAGCATAACAGTCTTTGTACAGTAGAAAAGGTCAAATTGTTGGTTGTGGAACAACACAATTGGTGCACCCACCAGAGTGAGTGCACGACACAATCCAAGACACTAATCGAAGGAATTGATAGGACGAAGATAGGTGTACAAATGCGCGCTCTAATGATAAAATTACTTAATTGCCAATCAGCACTCCTACTTTCACCCGTCTTAACTAAACGGAATCTCTTTCGGATCGGAGCCAAACTTATTAGATCTGTATCGTTTCTTACTCGGTGGACATTGATGGATAAAATGCTTTTTGTCGTAATATTAGGGGCATATTTTACCAGTGACTCATTCCACTTTCGCTTTAACAAAGTCCCTTCCCAATGTTAGGGAAGAACCGAGGAGCAGTCTTTAGTTGTTTTAAATCTATGTTATGTTTATAATTTGTTTTTATTATCTCTTTTTAAGAATCTAAACTGACTAAACAATCTAATTGTTATCGCTTTTTAGACTAAACGAACCGCTTTTATGGATCTGATCATTGAATGACATGAATAGGTTTTTTTTAGGACGAAAGAATAATTTGAATTTTGTTTTTTTTCAGTTACATCATTGATGTAAATATTTGGCATATTTAGCTGTATCATGTTATTAAATTTGTTTCAAATATTTTGTTCCATTTTAAAATAAAAATTATTCTAATACTGGCGATCAACATATAATTTCGGATTGTAAAACTTAAGTTTTTTTTTAACCTACATAAAATCGATTGAATCTGAAGTTGAAAATGTTTATGAATTAAATACTCATTTCTTTGGATAATTATGAAGAAAATAAACCAACTTTCAGTTGAACAGTTATAAAAAAATTATCTGTATTCGAACCAATATTTGCTTTCATAATTAAAGTGTGGAATGCATTAGAGATTGTCTTCTAATTTTTTTTGACGAACTACATTCAAGTCGAATTGTAGACTTTCATAATGGATTCTCCATTTTTTTTTTTGACATTGATGGTGTTCTGTTAACCACCTTACCCTTTGTTAACATTCTCAAACTTTTTTGAAGCCTTTTGCAATTTTCAAAATAGCAGAAGTAGGTATGTACCTTATTTATTAACTAAAATTCAATATTCCAATCAAGTTTCAAATAAACATAACATTCCTTTTGTATTTCGCCGTAAAACTAAAATTTACTAGAAGCTCACTTAGCATTCTTAGCATTATTGTAGGAATTATTCTGTAGTGTGTATAAAAAACCTTCGTTTATTTCCATCGCAACTTACGTAAATTTATGTGAAACTAAGTTTCAAAAAACATTTATTCTAATAAACATGTATTGCTGAATTTTACTAAAACTTCAAAGTGCCTCAAACATCAAACGGGATGTCTGTCAATTCGATGTCCCGTGAACTAAAACAAACCACTAACTAGAAACAAAGATCAAGATCGCTCTCAATGCTTAAACTAACTAAACAAACTTAACTATAATACGTACTAAACTATACACTTGTAAAATTAAACTGAAACAATCCTGGCCGTACTCTTTTTTCTACAAAACGTCCATCCACACAAAGAAAAACGTAAACCCTGACGAACTTTGTCTTGAATAGATAGTCGAAACGGAAGTTTGGTGCAATGTAAATGTAAAGAGCTTTTCGTTTTCGATCTTTCCGAACTATTTTTACTAATATCGTCTTTTACTCCCATAAATGGTCGAAGAATCAACCAACAGTCAATGTGCGTGTGTCCGCGTGATCGGTTAAAAATAAGTGGTCAGTTAAATTTTGCTTTTCGTTTCATCGCTAGCACAAAGGTGTTTGGGCGTTTCATATTTAGACATATTTGATCAGGTTTAATTTCGGAAAAAATGAACTGATTTTGGATCGGGTTTTACTTGAAGGAAAACAAAACAAATCATGCCAAATGTATACAAACAAATAACGTTAAACTCCCTTTGAATTTGCCAAACATAGAGAAAAGCGAAGCTGGTTTTATGAGACAGAAATCTAAACAGTAATGCTCACATAAAAGTAAACTACAAGTTAGGAAACAAACATGAACAGAAAGATCGTTGATGGTACATACTTCAATTATTGGTATTTTAGATGTTTTTCTCTAGACCTAAACATTTTTTTCCTTCAGTAGAAGAATGTGGATCAAAGTTCTGAAAAACACACAAATAGTAACTGAAGCAAAATAGGCGCCAAACCAGCACACAATTTGTAACTCTATCAACGAAACATTAAACTTTCATTGGATCTGTAAAACTTGGGACTACTTAAAAGACAGGAACAAGAATCTCACAAAACATTTTGTAACTCGAATTTGAAGCTACAGCACAGATCTTAATCAATCACTCTTTACTAAATGGTGAAGCGGTCAGCCAAGTAACAGGGATGAATTTACCGAATCTGTAGGACAAATACAAACCCCACTCAGCCAATAGCACATAAGAGAACAACGGCATTCTATAATTTTTAACTTTTTCAACAACAACAAAAACCACCCTTTCATCCGAACATCGAACTTGAACTGTTACTATGTAACCTTGTCCCCTTTTCGTCACCTTAGGTGATACTTTCATCGGCTGATTTAAACGGGTTTTTCATCTTGGGCAATTCATGGAAATACAAAAAAAAAATCATAAAACCTTTTTGGTATGATGGTATTATTAAATTATTGAAGGTAATATCAAAAATTATATTAAAATAAAACATACAATCATACGTCAAACAAAACTATACCCAAGTATAGAATCCAGTTTATTGCAACCAAAACACATTAAAATGTAACACAAACTAATCGATTTTGTCTATCATTTTGGCATCCTTACATTGTATTCGATTTGAAGCAACAAAAAAAAAATGAAAATAAATTGCGAAACAAACAAGTATTACCACCATGCATTGAAAAAGAAACGTGCCATTGCGTAGTGTAAGGTTTTTTCTTATTCTGGAACATACCGATAATCCTGCGTGAGGAAAAAACTTAAAATCCTCCAAAAAATTCGATATGAATTCGTCTTACATCTTTGTATGTATGTATGTATGGTTCCCCCATCGGTAGCAAGGTCCTGCCTATGTCTGTGTGGCTTGGCCTTCGAATTAAATTCTAGGGCTTCCACGGCCGATGGTTCGTCGAAGGAAGGCATCCAACCCACAGAAACATACAATGGTTGGCAACCCACTCCGCTTGCAATAGTTTCTTCAGGTTATCCCCAGATGCATTCCCTCTAAAATATCCCTACCCCAAACGAAAGTATATGGCCGTAAGGAAAATTACTCAAATGATCTGAATAAAACGATTATATGTATGAATGATAAAAATAGTTATAAATAATGTTTTGTTTTAAAAGGATACGTATCTGAAAGGATAAACTTTAATATGCATATATAATTAAACCAGCATGGGGACGTTTTGTCGTTTTTCATCCCAGCTTACGGTAACGGATTTATTCGACTAGCGATATGTATTAACCAAACTTTCTTTTCGACACTGTTCATATCAGATATCAATGAATTCGTCTTACATCTTTGTACCTGAAAATAATCAAATTTTCGAAGGTGATGGAAAGTGCATGAGCTATCATCAAAGAAAGAAAGAACATAGGCCGTAAATATCATGAATTTTTCAAAAAGATACATTTGGCTCACCGTCAGGACTTGAACCAACTTTCTCCGCTTCAGTACAACGGCGCATTAGCCAATTTCACCACGGTAAACATGATGAAATCGACCGACACGAGCGTACACATCGAGCTCCGCCGATTAACAGCTGGATTTTCTATCGGAACACCATGTATATCCCGCATGTGATCTTTCCCACTATTGACCTCTATTGTTTTTTATCTCTTCAGTTTGATATTCAGCTCAAAATAACTTTTTTTTCCAATTCTCTCAACTAGTGGTGTCAGTGTCATCATTTAAAAAAAAAAAAGAAAACCGTACATACAGCGGCATCTATTTTCTATTTGCAAACGAAATGTAAACAGTGGTACAATACGAGTTCATCAAATTTCAAAACCACAATCCTGTTTAATCTTCAATATACTCGAACGGTTCCGGTGCTTCCGGTTCCTTGAGGTCATCGTTCTTGGGACCGCAGGCAACGACCCGCTCGACCAGCACCTGTTCCCCGGCACTGGCATTATGCTGCATCATGATGATGCCACCGATGGTGACGTCCTTCAGCGGAGTGTACGGCGATCCCTCGGCAATGCTAACCACCTTAAGCTGTTGACGCATGACCCGGGCCGGGTTGTGCAGGATTTCGAAGCTTGGTTCCGGTTCCTTGGGTTTCTTGGTGGCGTCAGTTGAGCCACTCGTCCCGGCTGCTGCAGAGGTGGATTCTTCTCCGCCGGTTGCCGGTGAAGCTGGACCAGCTGCATCTTTCTTGCTGTCCTTTTTCTCATCCTTTTTTGAGTCTTTTTTGTCGTCCTTTTTAGCTTCGTCTTTGACCGGGGTAGTAGTTTTTGATTCTTCTTTCGGTTTAGTGGTCGGAGATGTTTCCTCGTCAACTTCCATCTTGGAATCGGAATCGCCAGAGGTTTTGGTGTCTTTTTTCTTATCTCCGGTACGACGTTTGGCACGAGCGGCCAGGGACAAAACAGCAGTAGCAACCTTGTCGCGCTCTTCGCGCTTTTTCTCTTCTAATGGAGCAGGGTAAGCATATAGTGAAGGACGTGCTGCAGATTTCAGATCGATCTTCGGGATTTTGAGGTCCGAGTTGAGAGCAATCAAAGAAGTTGGTGTAAATGCAAGGGATAAGCAATGGGCCAATGGGAACCAGTACCAGTATTGCGTGAAGACCAACATTCCGACGACTGCTTGCAGATTGGTGTGACCAGTTCTTGATTGCAGGCTGACAGTTACGTTTCGTCCGCCGGCGTCGATTATTCCTTGGGCCAAAATAGCTCCGTACTTGGCCATGACATCTTCGTGTTTGTTTGTAATAACTTGGGTGTACAGCTGACGGAAGAATGTGACCTTGGGGCAAGTTTGATCGGTTTGTTGGATCAGGATCATGGCGGAGGCAATCAGAGCTCCTTGACGGACAAAGTTAACAGGATCGAATTTAGCCATCGGCTCCAGCAGGGCAATAGCTTCACGAAGTCCGGTTCCAGCACATGCTATGCCTAAGGCCATCGCGGCTCCGTAACGAACATGCGGATTGTAGGATTCCGCCAAGAGGGACACGACTGAAGGACATTGCTCCGAGTTACGGAACAGAATAAAACCGATAGCAGTAACAGCTGCACGACGAACGTCATCATTAACATCGCTAACTGCCACATGAAGCAGCTTACGGATCGCTTGGTTATTGCCAGTTCCACAATAAGCCATAGCAATGGTGTACATTCCACTGCGACGTAAAACCGGATCTTTATCGTTGGACAAGCTGGTTACCAGAGAGTCAGCCTCCTCCAGACGAGCGTACATGGTCAGCGAAATACCAACAGCCAATCCACGAAGGATTTTTTCATGCTGAGTTTCCTGAGCATAGGCCACCATATCTTCGATGGCCGGAGCATGCTTAGATCCAAGCATCACCATACCCATGGCAATTCCAGCGGCTTCGCCTGTAACTGCATCGTCCTGATACAAATTGAACTTCAGCTGTTCGTAAACATCCTGCCTGTGAGTGCCCATTGCAGCCAAACCCAATCCCAAACAGCCACCATGGCGTACATTTTCATTCTGAGCATCCTTCAGCTGCTGCAGCAAATAATCAATGATATTCGCCCCATGATTGGCATGGATCAAACCCAAAGCATAAAGGCCACCGCCCTCGGAGTAACCGGAGCTTGGTCCGCTTTCCTTTGGAAGATAACTTTGCATCAGAGCCAAAGATTCCGTCTCATGGCCACGATGAATTACTCCCAGCGAAGCGGTCGCAGTCATCTTAGCCCAGTTCGTGGCCCTAGCAAGCCATTCCAGATTATCTCTCAGAAACTGGTCGCTTGTTGTTCCGCTATGCATAAAAGCATTGGCAATAACGGTCGCCGTGTGGCAAATCGAAACTCGAACTGCCTCCTTTGTAGCTCTCAAAATTTGCAAATCTGCATGATTCGAACGGATCAAAAATTGCAGTTGCAAATCAATGGTAACCTCCCCGGACAGAATTCCTGCCAGCTTTTCGATGTTAGCTTGGTGCGACTTTTCCGTCTCGTTTAGACTCTCGACCGTACGTTCAACCTTGATATCGCCGTCCTCTCCTTCTTTCGGTTCTTGTTTGATTTCCGGAACACTAGGCGTGGCTGCACTAGTGCCTTGCGGTTTCAAATTGGAAATCAGCGCCGAAGGAATCGGAGCCGTAGCTTTGAGGGCCTGCAGCACTTGCCCTAGGAACTGTTGCGTTGCCGATTCGTACAGATCGAAAGCAATCTGGTAGGCCATCAGGACGGAATGTTCGTCACCCTTAGTGAGGCCGTCGAGCAATTCGGCAACGGCTAGCGGATCTTCGAGGAAAATCAAGCACTGGCACATGTTGACGTAATCCGGGACGCCCAAGTTGCGGTACAGTCCAACCAGACATCTGAGCACGGTATTTCGGAAGGCGCGGTTCTGGATCAGGCTCATGGTGACCTGTGCAAATGGAAGATATGGAACTTGGATAAATGTTTAAGGACTTACTTTCTTAGGTCAGGTCTGAGTGTAGAATCTTGTGTGTATTAGTTTTGACGCTACACAAGTTAATTTATTTTACGAACTTATGTCTACTCTTAGAAAATTGATATTTTAAAACAATTTGAATGGATAAAATATGTAATTTAAAATACTGTTATTACAGGTTGTATCTTACCTGGAAAGCATAGGCCAGCATCCCGGGAATATCGTCGGCCTTCATGATGGAAGATTCAACCACATCCATTCGGCGCGTTTCCAGCGCAATTCCCAAGGCCTGCCGGTACTGTCCGTCGTCCAGGCACCGTTGAATCATCCGATTTACAATGGCCTCCAGTCGGGCATCGATGGGCTTGGCCTTGCCAGGATTTTCGGCCATCTGCACCCGAAGTTGCGTATAGTGGTCAATGCACTTGGCGATGATTGTGTCCACATACTCGTTGCGGGCATTCACATCGAACAGATCTCCCGCTCCCAGAGCGTAAGTTAGCGAATCCTCGAACGACCCCAAATGATAGTACACCTTGGACGCCACTAATGCTGCCAAGTCATGCTGCCCGAATGCTTTGTCTTCGTGGAGGATTTCTATTTTTTCCACTGCTTCGGAAATTTCAGGCCAGAACTCGTCCACAATGGTGTCAAGCTTCTTGAGGGCGAAAACCTTCAGCTCCTGGATTGGCTCATCCAGCAGGCAGATGATGCCGGCGGCGGAAGTGATGTTCAGCTTTTTCACCACCATCGTACACGGCTTAACGTTTAGTTTCTGCAGCAAAAATTTAATCTGAATTGATTGCACACATTGATTATAATGGGTTTTGATTAAAATAAATAATTTCGTAAAATTACTTACGAAAACCTTTAATTCGTAATTCCACGAATAATAGCTCAACTGCTTCGCAATGAGAATGACTTCACAAAATACTTTTTCCAATATGGCGGAGACGAGATTTGATAGCGCTGTCAAAAGTGTCGATTAGTTTTGCACTGACACAAAACATCGGGTAAATTATGAATGACTATTCCCAATCCCAATTTTTAGTATGTATTACATTTTTTTAAGCCTTATAAAATTTTTCGTATACAATTTTTCAAAAGAGTTCTATTCCTTTTTAAGGCTATGAAAAATAATTTTAAGTTATAAATTCTGATAATGAATATCGAATAATGCTTTGAGATGCAACTTTTTTCAGTGTCGTTAAGTTCAATGATCGATATTTTTGAAATCATGAATGATGATCACCCAGACAGGAAAAATCGCCCGAAATCGGCCCGATTTTTGTCCGTACATCTGCTCGATCGGTCCGAAATCTTATAAGATATCGGGCCGAGTTTAGTACAAAATCGCGCGAAAATGAAACACTTTTTCGGACGACGATAAGTTTTTTCAACCAGTTCGAGCAGATCAAATGTCAAAACAAGCGAACCGTTTCCGGACCGAAACCGAACGATTTTTGAACCGTTTCTGGACCGATTGCCATAGCGTCCTTCCGAAAAAAGGACCGATTTCGGACCGAAACCGAACAAATTTTCGAACCGATTCTGGGTCGATTGCCATAGCATCCATCCGGAAAAAGGACCGATTTCGGACCGAATCCGAACGGTTTTTCGAACCGTTTCTGGGCCGATTGCCATAGCGTCCATCCGAAAAAAAGGACCGATTTCGGACCGAAACCGAACGGTTTTTCAAACCGTTTCTGGGCCGATTAGCATTGTTGCCATTCATTCAGATTTTTCGGTTTTTCTTCAAAAAGTAAGATATATTAATTTATTTGTTTTTTTTTTATTTTTCTCCTAATTTGCTTTAAATCATAACTAGTATTAAACATGACTGTTTCATTATAATAAAATAATAGAAAGTAATAACAATTTTTCCTGGTTTAACGTTTGAAATATTTAAACAAAATTGAACCTTTTAAGACCGAGTGAACGTTCATTTTGGAAATTTTCTAACGCAGTCATGCTACAATCCTATTTGCCTACAGTTTTTTACATATTCTATTAAATAAACCTGTTATTTCCACTAGGAGGTCATTTTAGGCCTTGGTTTCCTACTATTTTACCGAGTTTCAATTTAACAATTTATTGTTAACGTCAAACTGTTTAAACTAACTTCTAATAAACTAATTGAAACGGTTGACGCTAACTGCTTTCATCAAGATGAGTATCCGGAGTGTTGTTGATCCTGCTGCCAAGATGATTGCTGTCGTTGTGGTTGTTGCGTGGCCGGCTTCTCGGTCAGTTCAGCCCAACGCCTTCCCAAATTCTATGAACAGCTGTGCCCACCGGCAAATCGTCATCGTTGAACATTTCAAAGTTGTCAAAGGTTAGCAGGACGTTCATTAAAGAAGTCCTCCTGTGATGTGTAGATATTGAAGGATAAAATGCACCTACGGATACAAAAGGAAAAAAAAATTCAAATCATTCAAAATCGATAAAATGGAGTAGCAGCAAATACCTCCATCTCCTCCAACACGGGGAAAACTCCTTCATTAATTTCTTAGCCTTCTACTCCTTCTTGGCTTGTTCTTTTACCTCTCCGAACCGTTGTTGCTCCTATAGGACTGTTGCAGCATTGGTTCAGCTGAAGATTCCGAAACCAGGCCTCAGATCGACTCGTAACCAACCGGTGAATAAAAATAATTTTTCGAACCTAGCCACTGGCCGCTACTATCGAACTGAGATTTGCCCACGCAACTCATGGATTCATTGAGGCTACTGTTCTCCATGTTGCACTTATTATCGTTCGGTAAAAAACTCCTTTTGTCAACCTAAAAAGACAAATTGAAATATATTTAGGAAAATTGAAATTTTTGAAATCTTTTTCCAAATTCTACTTTACAATGTACTGTAAACAAAAGTGCACCAAATTTATTACTTATTTAAATAGTATTGTACACTGAACTCGTTAGCTATCCTAATTTTATTAAAAATTAATTAATAAGTAATTTAAAATGTAAAAATAAAAATATTTTATGATCAAATTTTCAAAATTATTTTTAACGATATTAAAAACTAAGTAAATCTCCATTATACTTACACGAACACGGACAAGTTGCGATTCAAACAGAGTCGGAGGGCAGCTCGTGGGGCCATCTCAGAATAACGAACAGTTGTTTAAAATAACGCTGGTCAGTCGAAACCAGATTGCTTAATAATGGCTACTCAGGCGTGATAAAAATTGCGATGACATTTACTACCAGTGACCGACTTTGTTGTACAAGTCAAAAGCAGACCTAAAAGAAAAAAATTTATCATCATTAATTTTACATTTATTATCAAAAAAGGTCAGGTATCACACACAGGAAAAAAGTTATAAATGTGACGATATTGGGGTGTGGTGCTTTTTCCACTTTAGAATGAATCAGTTCAGTTAAAGGTATTAAAATCATCCCTGGAAGCAATCGCTTCTTACGAGAGGAAAATTGAGTATCAAACGAAAAAGTACCCCCTCATACAAGAGGATTTGTAAAGTTAGGAAGGAAGGAAAGAAAGAAGAAACAGCATGCCAAAAACTTCTGACACAGCTCCTTAAAATCGACCAACTTGACTTAAAATTACCTGTTCGAGATTTGCTTCAGTGACAGATCGACTTTCAGCAGGAGTTTCTCATTGTCATGCACATTCTTCCTGCCCCAGAACGTAGCGAGAGCAACTGATTCTCCACCCGGTTGATCAACTCCCGGAAGTGAAACTTAGTGTGCGGTGGAAGCGTTTCGTTGTCGGCAAATGTAACACAGCAGCACAGGAGTGAATTTAAGCCCTCGCTCAGCTGGGAGGGCGAGATGGAATTGACTGGGATTTTAAGACTGCCCTCGAGTATGTTGATGAGTTCTAGGATGCCCTCCCAGCTGACCGTCGACTAGGGCGCCGAAGAGGAGGAAGCCGTTTCCGATAGCAGCGAACTGAAATAACTGTAATATCCTCATAGACTGGAATTGAAACTCACCTCACCTTCCGTTTTCGTCCGATAAGGCTTCGGAGGACAGATCAACTTTAAGACCTAGAGTCAAATGATAACGGATAAATTCCTGTTACTCACCTAGCCAACGAATGTATGTCATAAGTTCAAATAAAACGGCTTGTACTTAACGTATCTTTCGAGAATTTGCAGGAAGATAGGTTTCGTAGAAACAGCCGGACGCCTTAGCCGCCTGAAATAGTGTCGATCACCATAAGAGTGAAGAAGTCGAAAACCAGAATCGCTACAAAACGTTCGTAGATATCTGAAAACTATTGAGGTGCTGAGCCGTAAGTTTTCTCTAGTTCTATCATAGTTTGATCAGCAGGACAGGCTATTCATTCATGGAAAAATACTAGTTTCAATTGAAAGCTACTAGTAGTTCGTTACATTTTTAAATTGATGCAAAGTTTAAAAAAGGCAATAGTACATTACACGTAAATTTACTTTTTTTATACGTTGTGAGTAATTCTTGAAAAATTCATTTTAATCATAAACAATATCATTATACCTATATAAACTTCAGCTAAACCAATCAATTTTTGAACAAGTATGAAGTTCGTGGCGGTTGGTACATGTTTTTCCCCATAAATTTGTTCTAATCCATTTACAATGGAGTGCAAAAGATTTCAAATTTAGTTTATAGTTACTTACATACGTTTTTCATAATTCTCTGTAAAGCATCGAAGGGTACATTACTTCTGCCTAGGTGTTTAATGACCTCAAATAGCAATCCTCGTGTTCCCTGTTGAATTCGGATCATAAGCAGGAAGCTGATCTTTAAGTCCAACCACAGAGAACAGACGTACAAGCTCGAACAAAAAATCGTCAAAAAAGTGTGTAAAATTTCAAATGCTATCACCCAAAAAATACGTTAGAAATTGACTACAAACAGTGCCATCTATTGCGCCGTTCAAAAGTTACAAATCAACTTTAAAGTGCCCAGTTTTCAAAAAGGCGTAATCGTATATGAACTCACAATAAATGAATCCAATGTCTCAGTAAATTGGACGGCTTTAATTTATTGCTAAATAAATGAAATCAGAGTTACTTTTAACTGGGCGAAATTTCACTTTCTTTTTTTTTGCTCTACTTTGACAGTTAATATAACTAACAGCTTCGGTTTGAGTTTTCGCACTTCTTGAACAGTAATTTATGTAAGAAAATGCATCACCTATGTCCAGTCAAATACAAGAACATTCTTGACGATCAGTCTTACCCAGCAGTATTGATTCTAGGCATCTCAAAGCGGGTGACTTTCACATATCACTTTAGCATCCAGCTGTTTAAAACTATGTATTTCTAACAAATTTGAAGGAAAAAGATAATATCTAACTTTTTTGATTATTTTTTTCATGCAACATGATGAACTTTCGTTCATCAAGTTTCGAACGAAATTTCAACAGCGATTTTCTTGTAGCATGCTAAGCAGCACATACGACCTATAGAAAACTGACTGAAACTTAGTCAGCTTTGTTTTGACAGTTCTTTTTGGTGTGTTTGGAGACATCTGGTGGCCCAGTCAAAAGACAAAAATTGGTTCAAAAAGGGTGTTGGGATTTTTACACAACTTTCGTTGGCTAGCTTGTATGTCTGTTCTCTGTGGTCCAACTAATGTGTGCAATAATTATTTAGTTAAGTTATTGGGAAGAAAACTTATATAAAATTACCTGAAACATGACCACTAGATTCAATTTCTTTCCTTTACTCTAATCTCAATTTGACTAATTTGAATAGGTATTTTTTCAAAACATAATTAGCATAACAATGTTCACAAACTATCAACAGAGTATCTATAAATAACAGGTAAGCTTTAAGGCTACGTTTATATTGAAATCACTTTTTAGATCAGCTCGTATAATGAATTAAAATTTTTGAAAAATTAATTTTTTTAGATTGATTAAAATTTTTATAAAAGATAGATTTTATTACAAATTAAAATAAAAATTTTCTTATACAATCAATTAATGTTTTTACCACTACTTCATAGCAATCTATTTTAATCTTCTCAATTACGAAACATTTTATTGGAGCGGAATGGCATACCGATTATTTTTGTTTACTCTGCATGTTGCTGTTCATCTTTTAAAAGCTCATAAGGATGCCAGGCGCCAGGTGTTGGAGAGAAAAAATCTTGGCAACTAAGAAAAAAGTTTTCGGTACACAGTAAACGAAAATTACCGAGTTCGGTAATTTATTTTACAGAACTCGTTCTGTAATTCGAAAGTTTTCGGTAATTCATCAATCTGACGTCTTGTTTTTGCCGAGTTCCGTTCATCGATTCTTCACTTACCGATGTTCGTCTATTTTTATGTAAACAAATCTCTTTTCAGAAAATGTTCGGTAAAAAAACACCGAAAATTGTAAATCAGTGTCGAAGTCAGCACAAACGTCAAATTTTGATGTGTCCTTTTCTGGCAGCTGTAAGCGCAACTGTCTCGCTCTGCTAACCGCAATGTATTTGTGGCATCCCGTTTGCGCAGTAGAAAAAAAAACGAAATAGAAACGTTTCATTTTTTCGTGTGCACGAGCCATTTAAAAACATTTTGTTTCGCGATGTGAAAAAGTTTTTTTGTAAAATTATAAATAGTACCTAAAGTTTCGGAAAACGCGATTGCGTCGCTGAATGGTAGCTGGACCCAGAAGTAATAAAATCGTCGCACCATTATTAATCTGCAACAGTCGCACTTGCAACAAAAGTGACATATAGCAGCAGAATTGCTCCACTGAGTCGAGCTTGATCCAGCTGCATTTCCGCCTTCTCAGGAACAGTACTAACGGACCGATACCGGAAAATCAGGAAGAGAAAGTGGCGAATGATCTCAGACTCGGGTGAGTGAACGCTTCTTAGAATTTATTTTGCTAATGGGTTATTAATGTTTCTTAACAATATTTCATTTGCAGATCAACACGGGCGGTTCTCGTTTAACATTTCAGTGCCAACCCAATTCCGGTGTGGGAAAGACAGCTGTGTTTGTGTTGCCTATTTTGCAACAGCTGGAACTACCCGATAGTTTGTCATACCTGCTGGTCATGTGCCATACTTGTGAAATCTAGATTTGGTAGGAGTTTGATGCATCCGGTTGCTCGCATTAGTTACAGGTGCTCCTTCGTGGTCTGATGATGACGGTAGCAAGTGATCTGAACGCCAGCCAAATTTTGCTGAGGAATAAAGAAACCTTTGTTGTTAGGTAAGTAAACCGAGGAATATTATAAATTTTCATTGACATATTTCATAGAAGTGAACTGATAAACTGAATATCATGGATTATCATTACCATTATAGCGATTCCAATAGCTCAATGCCGTAAATTTGTCGTTCAATGATTCCATTCTTACCACCGCCAGTATTAATTCTAACCACGGAATACAAAATTGAGGTTGTCCTGGAACTGATTGATTTCTATGCTTGTATACAATTTCTACATTGTCAACTATTATTGGATTTTCAGATTTTAAAGTTAGAACTTACATAGTGGTGGGTTGCTATCTTGTTAACGACCGACGAATTATTTTTATTTATTATCTCTTTCATTGAGATATTCTATTTTATTTGCTATAATTTCTCTAGCAACTCGTACTTCGAGCTTTAGTCTGCAGATGATCTTTGGCGGCGGCGGAACAGTCGCACATGTGTATCTTCTGTGGCATAAAAGTTACGCTTTCGTGGCAGCTGAAGGTGACGGGTGCACACGAACGAAAAATCTTGCGAATGTCTCTTCTGTCAGAACCGTTCAACCAGAATGGTGACTTGATGATACACATTCGAAATCACACGGGCCAGCGACCCTTCATGTGTACCTAGTGCGAAAAGGTCCACCCGAACCGGGTGAACTTGTCGTGAGTATCAATTTTTGTCTAATTAAGAATCATTTCATTTAAGTGCTTCTTTCAAATTTCTAGGTTCACTTCTTCAGCATACTAGTGAGTAAAAGGCCAAAAAGATAATCTGCTCGAACTGCCAGGAGTTTGCAGCACGGGTAATCTGAAGATATTCTCTAGTTTTTCGATCACCTTCCACACTTGAAACGTAACCTGATTGCTCCTGCAACGAGGTGATTTCATAGACCATGGATAACCGGTCATAAGCTGCTGTGCTGTGCAATTTGCCACTAAAAATGGTGCAAAGAATACGAAATTAAGAATACGGAAATTAAGTGCTCTGGCGAGATGAAGAAACAACGCAACGCCAGGGACAGCCCGGTAAATCCTGTTGGGAACAGCCGACCGGAAGTGTTTAAAGAATCAGGTGCCGGCACATTATCAGCAGCTGATATTGAGCTGATAGAAGCAAACAAAACTTAGTAAGTATGAAAAAACGGCAACACAAAATTACTCATGCCAGCTGTTGAGGTTGTTCCCGGATTTGCTTTCGCGGCCTGCGTAGTAGTAGTTTTCTTATTGATCAAATTTAACATGTATGGAAACAGATCCGTTTTAAAATATAATATGAATTTCCATAACAGAAAAGAATCACCAATTTTGGATTAATTCCATTAAACCAGTATGGTTGATATGGTTGGTAGTAGATATAAGATAACAAAACGGAGTTCGTTCCAAATAGTAAGGAAATTTAAAAAATGCAATTTTTCTATGACCGGACACCATATTGCTGTCTATGACCGGAGAAGAATATATTCCAAATTAAACATGATTTCAACTTAAAACATTAATTCTTTTTTTCAATTGAATCGTAAGTGCATCACGGGTGGGTTCAGGGTTTCTATGATGTATTGGACACTTTGTACGATGTGCTGCTGCCCAAGGCGAAGATAATGACTCTATCCACTCTGTACCCGGTAAGTATCCTTTGGCAGAGGTCACCGTTATTCATCGAAGTCAGGAGTATCTCGATGACATTAAATCGTTGCAAAACTTTATCTTGGATTAACGATTGAGTGAGCCTACTCAAAGGCCCTATAATGAAAAATTATCTTATTATCTACACGCAGAGAAAACTTGGATTTTGATACAAAACAAAACTGACTTTGATTCAAAACATTCAGTTTTTTGAATCAAACTCCTATTTTCTTTGAATCAATGAATTATCGTTCTGATTCAAATGAATAATTTTTGAAAGAAAGAATTAATTTTTTGAACTGAATAATTTTGGACTTTGATTTTAAACAAATTCTTTGATTCAAAAGAAATTTGTTCAATTGCACATTTCGTTAAAATCAAAGTAAATTTTCTTTCAACCAAAGAAAATTGTTTTCAACAGAAAGGAATAATTTGTTTAAATTAAAATTTTAAACTTAGAAGATATTTTGGATTGAGCAAGAACCGAATTTCGAATAAAGTTTGTCCGGTTGTGTTGAAAATCAAAACTAGTGATTCAGAGATAGCTTTAGGAGGATTCAGGATGAAGAATGGTAAGTTTGTGTTAATCCATTAATCAAAAAGTGAATGTTTCAGATTTTATATAAGCTCTTGCATTACAGGACCACGGCAGATTCCGCCCCAAATCCAGCGGTCTGATTATCTTCGGCCCGATCTTCAGCGGTAATCACCAGTTGGATGACCATGCGCCATGCACCAAAGATAGCAACCGGAGCTGCTTCCGGAAGTCTATTGAGCGGCCCAAGAAGAATGCCCTTAGGCCAAAATTAGGACCAAAATTATAGTGAACCAGTGTTAGTGTTAATTTTGTGAATAAAAATGAATTTAAAATGTAAATTCTTTCTTTTTATTATTCAACATTCCTAATAGGAACTTCGGGACAACAGAAAATATTTCGTCCAATTGGAATAAAAGAAAAATGGTTCAATGAATCAATCCTTTTAAATCTAAATCTAAATTACATTGTAGCAAACGAGAACAACTTTGCATCAAATGGAACTGTTTTTTGTTCCAAAGCATTAATATTTTGATTCAAAGATTTTTCAAAAGAAAAATTCTTTGAAACAAAGGAAAATGCCTTTGAATCAAAGGAATTTTTATTTATCCCAAAATCAAAGGAAAAAATCCTTTGTTTTTGCGGCACTTTCCTTTGAAATAAAAAATCTTTTCGCTGCGTGTATCTATTGAATTTGATAAAAAAAAATCACCATCAGAACGGAAACGCCTGAAACAGATTCCTTTCCGAGATTTTCATTTCCACAATCAAGAAATTCTTCATGTATGTATTTGTAATTTTTAGTCTTCTGAAAATTCTCACGACTGTTAGTTAACATAATGTTGAATATGGATCAGCAAAAAACTTATATGAGGTTAACTGAAAACTGCAAAATTTTCGGTAATTTTAACCGAAACGAGTAAAACGTTCGATTATTTCAACTTATGATGCACAGCGCATAGATGCAAGATGATTCGAGTATCCTGAAGACACATCAAGCAAGAAATCTCAATTCAAAGGAACGCAGATGGATATAAGAGGCTCAGTCGAATCGATGTTTTTGTCTAAAGCGGTGTATTAATATCGCACGGCGTTCAACGTGAGGGCACACCAAAAATTTCTTTCCCGAACAAACTTCCACTTTAGACAAAAATATCGATTTGAATGAGTCTCTAATATTCATATGTATTCCTTAGAATTGAAATTTCTTGCTTGAAGTTAGGATTGTTCGATCTTCGTGAAAAGATCGATCTCCAAGATCGATTCAGATGAACGGTTCTGGGATCGATCCATCTAAAAAATCGGAGCTTAAAGATCGATCTCCGATTAATCGATCTTTTCTATTTATTACAAGAAGGAACTGCATTTTTTCAAAAATTTGCAAAAAAGACACAAAATTTCAAATTTGTATAGCCCTTCTACATATGGAGAGAAAAAAAAGCGCTATTTTGTAAGGTGAACCAAAGTTGGTGCTTTAAAACAACACTAAATAATCAAAATTTAAATATCTCGGAAACGCTTTGATACATTATGTCATGTACTGACAAGAAATATTTTAGAATTTAAAAGAAATTATTTCAAGGTATTTTTATTTAGATTTTTGAATAAATGAGAGATTTCGAAAAAAATATGCGGAAAAAATAAAAAAAATCATTTTTTTTTAACAAAGGAATTTTTGGAAAATTGCTATTATTTCTTAAGATTAGCAAATTCTAGCAAATTTTTTATTCTTAATCAATCACAAACACCTTTCACCCAATTCACAAGGTTTGGAAATAATTTTCGAAATTCAATTGAATAAATTAAAAAAAAATTTAAAATTATTTTTCAACTGATCATGAATGCTAAATGAAAAAAAAATCGGCTTGACCAGTAATCGAACTCTAGTTTTCTGATTTTTACTCCGGCACCTTACCAATAGGTAAATCGTCAGATGTAAACTAGTCAAGCTGTAGCTCTATATTCAGTTGACTTCATCAAATTATATTCGCTGCTAGATCCTACGACAGAAAACGCTCATCGTGTCGCGATTTATGGTGCTTATACTGCCCCTACAGTGACTGGTTTTCAGATTTCGGCACAAAAATTTAAATTGCATTTTCAAACGTTTATAACCATTATGTAACTCACATATTATTGCTGTTTCCTATGGTTAAATAAGCGTCCTCATTAATGTGGCCATTATAACCTTATTTTCCCTAAATGAAAAAAAAAGATCGAAAGATCGGATCGAAAATAAACCGATCTAATCGATTTTTTCCTGGCCAAAGAATCGATCCAAAAAAACGAAAATCGGAGTTGAAAAGATCGATCTTCCAAGGATCGATCCAAGATCGACCAATCCTACTTGAAGTATCTTCTGGAAACTCGAATCTTCTCGCGTTATGCGCTTTCATCATATGCTGAAATTACCGAACGTATTACGGATTTCGTTAAAAATTACCGAAAATTTTACAGTTTTCGGTAATAATTACAGAAATTTCGGTAAAAATTACCGGTTTTCCGGTAAAAGTTACCGATTTTTCTGTAACTATTACCGAAATTCCGGTAAGATTTACCGGCATTTAGAAAATATTAACCGGCATTTCGGTAATAGTTACAAGTATTTCGGTAACTTATACCGGTCGTTCGGCAAATAATACCGAACTTTTACAGCTTTTCGGTAAAAAAATAACGGTATTTCGGTAATAGTTTTAGATAATTGGGTAATAATTACAGGTATTTCGGTAATAATTTCAGGTTTTCGGTAATTTATAAAGGTGTTACAGCAAATTCTACCGGTTGTTCGGTATATACTACCGAGCTTTATAGTTTTCCGGTTAAACATTACCGACCTTTCGGTAATAATTACAGGCATTTTGGTTCAACAATACCGGTTGTTCGTCAATATAGCGAACTGTCACGTTGACAACTGTCATAATTTGACAGATGAAATTAGATATGATCAGCCGAGGTTCGGTAATGTTTTACCGAAAAAGGTCTGTAATATTTGACAGCTGTCACTTCTCTGCCATGAGAAAAATTACCGAACGGTTTAACGAACTCCACATGTTAGGATTTCGGTAAAAAAAATTACCGAACTCGGTAATTTTCATTTACTGTGTAGACATTATGTTTGCGAGTTAAGAATCATATTTTCACATAAAAATCACTAATGCTGCAAGATACCATGCCGATTCTAAAACATAATTATCGATAAAACACCAATGTACACAAGCAAAGTTTTAGCATTCCCTGGCACTTGTTAATCGTTTTCGATTATATTCAAAACTGATTTTAAAACTCAAGATTGTGAAGTCTGGAAAATCTGTCTTCTACAAACAATCAGAACACCTGGCAGCACCTGGCATCCCAGGAGGTTCATCGGGTTGAATCCCGCCCGCGGGTTCATCCGATACTGTCAAATTTTGACGGAATCAACAGAGGTGCCAGGTCATTTTGTCAAAAATCAGGACACCGCGACAAAAAAATCAGGATTTTTCAGGACACCAGTCAGTTGACGAAAATAACATGCAGTTCTACTTAAATTGCAAAACTAAAGACGAATATAGGTGCTGAAGACGCCTAGAATTATGCTACTGAAGCGAGAATAACCTAGGCTGGCCTTCAGTTTATATCGAAAAACACCATTAAAATATCATTTGAGCCGAAGATTTTCATTGCTTTCACTGGTTAAACTATTTTATTGAAGATTTGTTTGATGTTCTCATCGTTTAACAATAAATTTAGTTATAAAAAAGATATTTTTCGAAAATCAGGACAAATCAGGACATTTTAAGGTCCATTTTTGAAAAATCAGGACAATTCAAGCATTTTTTTAAAAATCAGGACGGCCTCTCGAAAATCAGGACAAATCCTGAAAAATCAGGACACCTGACACCCCTGGGAATCAACCCCATGGTAAACATTTCAAATGGTCGCAACTGAACGTCCAGTATAATTTTTTTTTTTTTTTTGATAATTCTAGATGATGCAAGTTAACGAATTTATCTCAATGATCGATTGATTTAAATAACGAATCTTCTTTCATATTTACTGATTAAAACACCGATAAAAGTATTTTCGGGTAAAGTTTATTGAATATGTATTTTAACCAAACGAAACTCTTTTATCCCATTTATCGGTTCTAATATATGAATAAGCCTTTTTGGAAATTTAGAACTCTCAGCGAGTGACTGTTTTGGTCTTGTTTTTTTCAAAAATATTTCTGGTTTAGGTCTTGTAGTTTGTAGTTTGAATTTGGTAGTAAACTGTGCAAAATATTCTTATGAAACTTGCTGTTAAATATTGTAAGTACCAGGTTCCGATAATTTCAAATAAATTCATACGGACAAAGTTTATTATTTATTAAAATTAGATTAGCTGATTACATATGTGAATATGTCTTTTCGAATTCCTTTTTTCTACAGATGTGATTGGAAATTGCGCTATGTTTTGTTTGTTACTGAGCAAACGAGGAAACACGTCTCAACAATGGATTCAACGAAATTATGCTCATCTTTTAGTGAGGTTCTTTAAATTTTATCATGTATTATTGTTGTAATGAACAAAAAAATAATCAAAAATCTTCATTACTCGTTGAATTATCTAAAGTTTATCCTTTTATCAAAACCTAACAGCTGACGATTGCAAAATGTTATTTATTTTACATGATATATGTTCATACTTAAAGCTTTCAGAGGTACCGATTTTAAGAGAAATGATATTTCAAGTAAAATTTCATATTTTGTAAAAAAAAATCTTGAAACGTCATTTTAGTTTTAAATAATGGAAATCGCTCCAAAACTTAATGTAATTCTATTTAAGCATTTTTGAAAACAGTGAAATTTTATCAGAATGTATGTTCATGAAAATTTATTCCTCTAAAGATTTATGCCTCCGAAAGTTTAGGTCATCAAAATTCAACACAACACGATGTTAATTCTGTTACAATCTAAATTTATGTCATATAAGATGCTTTACTTTTGTGCGTCTGATTTGGCATAAATTTACATCATTGATGATATAATTTTATGTCGAATGTGTCCATCAATTATGTCAGAGAACTTATGGCTTCAAGCGTTTCTGTTTATCTTCAGTGTAATTTTAAGTCAAATGTGATGCTTCAATTTTTTTTTTAACAAAAAAATTAATAGTGTGTAGATTGGATCCACAAGAATTAAAATTTAAATCTTGCAAAAGATCAGTTTAACAAGCAAATAGTAAATAATTGTGACAACGGTACTCACCTTGCTTTCCACTATCACACCGAAAACTGATTCAAAGTAATCCAAGTGAAGCCACCACCTCTAAGCGTGTCCGGGATCTGGATCCGGATACGATGTCCGGAATGACATTCCACCAGAGCCCGTACCGTGTGGACATTTCCTTTGAAGCTTTATTTGCATTGGTCGATGTTTTCTATAGCGACGATAACGGGTTAGAAAATAATATAAATAAAACTTGATTATTTACAAATCAATCCCTCAAACATTATCGAAATTTGGATCTAGATGAGGTCTACAAGAATAAAAATTTAAACCTTAAAGAAGATCAGTTTAATAAGCAAATAGTTAATAATTGTGACAACGGTACTTACCTTGCTTTCCACTTTGAAGTATCACGACAAAAACTAATTAAAAGTCATCCAAGTGAAGCCACCACCTCTGAGTGGGTTCGGGATTCGGATCCGGATCCGATGTCCGGGATGACATTCCACCATAGCCCGTACACACGGGACATTTCCTTGGAAGCTTTGTTTGCATGGGCTGATGTTTTCTATGGGGACGATAATGGGTTAGGAAATTATATAAATAAAACTTGATTATTTAGAATTCAATCATTCAAACATACCTTGCTTTTTATTCAATTATCGCCCGACAATGGCTTCTTCTGTAAAACGCTCAAAGCATTTCTAAACAGAAACAGCGGAAACGGCAGAAACAGACCAAATTTTACAACACAATTCACAACAAACACGCGCCAAATCGAAACACGCACTTGGATTGCTGCCATCGAAAACTGCTCGTGTTTTGTTTTGTTCATTGCAGCACTGCAAAAAATATCGTCTGTTTTCGAGCAATCGAGCAGGCTGATGGAAATCGAACCGAAAACGGATCGAATTCTAACCGCTAGAATTCGAGTGCCGCCATGTCTGTTTTGCAATCGGCCCGATTGAGCAAACGTTCCTGACAGGGCATTTACAAGGTTGGTTTGGTGCTATACACATAGTAAAGATCGGAAGTAAGTTTCAACTTTCAATTAAAATTGACTTTTTGTACAATAATTGAATTGGATTGATAAAATTTTAAGTTTTTTTAAACCACAAGATTTTTTTTAGTTTGACAAAAAAACGTTGAAGTTAAATATATATTTTTTTTTTCAGTTGTCCGAGAAAATTCCTGTCTTTGCGTCTTCGACTATCTTTACAGAAGTTGTTTGAATCGTTTTGAGTGGAAAGCAAAACATATCACGCTTTTAAACTGTTGAACACCTTGAATACTAAACACCAGCGCGGAAGAAGAAGAGTGCTTGCGTGGATCGGTCGCGTTGAATATAGTGCTCCAATTTAAATCAATTTTACGCGAGTGAAAACTTGAGTTGTGCGCTGGAAATATTAAAATCTTATCGGAAGAAGGTCTTTTAATAACGATTAGAGAATTTCGGTGCCTCTCGACGCGAGTGTTGAGCGAGATTATGGTTTTAAAAGTTCAAGTGAAAGTGGAAAAATGGCGGCCATTAATTAGCCGCGTGTTAAAAGCGAGAAGTGAAGAAGTACAGTAGTGGACAAAAATTTATCACGAAATAAAAGTGCAGTGATAATCGAGTGAAGAGTGGAAAAGAAGAAATTAACAAGAAAAGTGAGAAAAAATAGAATAAAGGAGATCAAAAAGAAATGACGACAAGAAATCAAGGCAGGCTGACACGTAGTCAAGCGGACAACATGCCACAAAGAACAACAACAACACAAATGAAAAGAAGAGTTTCGCAGACAAATGAAGCAACATCATCCCAAGGAAAGTTGAAGGCTGGAATGATATCGAATACACAAAGGAAAGAAATAAATGAGAAAGAAGGTGAGGTGTCGGACACGGTATACGTCGAACCGATACACTTTACACAAGAAGCATTGGATAAATATCCCAAACACCCGGTCGAACTAGGAAAGTTACTCTACGGAAAGGGATTCAAAACAAATGAGATATTTAAAATCGGAAAATTTAGATACAAGATCATTCTACAGGATAAGAAGGACTACTCAGGTATGATCAAAATGAAATTAGATTCTAATAACGCAAAAATTTTTATTCCCGGAGCAAATAAGGAAACGATATGGTTCATCAAAGGGGTTCCATTGGACTTCGATGTAGAACCCAAGGATATCGAAACGGAACAGAGAATTCTGAAGATTGAGAGGACCAAAAGGTTAAACGAAAAAAAACAGCTAGTAAACACAACCAATCTGAAAGTTACTGTCCAAGGCAAAGAAAAATTAAACTCAGTAAAAATTTTCGGATGCAATTTTTTTGTGGAGCTCTACATTTTTCCGGTTAAACAGTGTGGAAACTGTTGGAGGTTTGGCCACAAAACAGCGTTATGCAGAGATGCAAAAGGAAGATGCGAAAATTGCGGAAAAGCACACAAAACAGCAGATTGTGACCAGGATACTGTGTGCATAAACTGCAAAGGAGGACACCTGGCATCGGAAAAGACATGCCCCGAAAGATCGAAGAGGAAAACTATAATGAAAGAAATGATGAGTAAGAATATTACATATACAGAAGCCAAAACAAATGTACTAGCAAAAAACCGATTCGCAATTCTGGAAGAAGAGGACTCTCCAATAATTACGCAGGATGAAGTCGGCCCATCCTACGTACCCAATAGGGGTAGAGTAAAGCGTCAAAAACACCGAGATAGAGCGCAAAAGCTTTGGACAGACGTTGTCAAAAACACCTCAATTGAAAGAAGCCAAAAAAGCCCAGGGAGAGAATGGTCAGGAAACATACAGAAGGCAACGGAAGTAGAGCGGTTCATTGAACAACTGCGAAAGGAGATGATGAAACTTTTGAGACCAAACCCTTGGTTGACAACCCTGAAAGAACTAAGAGACCGAATTATACACAAATTAAAAGGGGAGCGCACTGAAATAGAAACGGACCAATTGATCCTAGAGATATACGAAGAATTAAACAAAATATTAGAAACGGATATTTCCGAAAGAATAGACCAAGAAAATCAAAATGGAATCTAAAAGATTAAATATAATCCAGAATAATATTCAGAGCATTAGACCCCTAGAAAAGAGAGAAGAACTTTACGCGTGTATGAAGAAGAATGACGTCGATATAGCGATTTTGCAGGAAATTTGGTTGAAACGATCTGAAAACTTCCAAATGAAAGACTTCGAATTAATATCCAAATGCCGTGAAGAAGGGTATGGCGGTGTCGGAGTACTGGTGAGGCAGGGCCTCAACTATCAAGTACTAAAAACTCCTGAAATATTCCCAATAGAAATGGTAGGAATAACGATCAAACTAAACAAAGGAAATCTAAAAATAATGAATGTTATATCCATATATTTACCCCCTGGAGGGAGCCTTAACACTGAGCTTAAATCAAAGTTTGAGAGACTTTTTAGTTTTTTAGAAAATTTGACTGGAGAGATTGTTGTAGGAGCGGACTTGAATGCACACCACGTATCTTGGAGTCCAATGTTCGACAACTGTGCAAGAGGGAACCTTATCTACCAGCTAGTAATTGAATCAAAATTGATTATGATGAATGACGGGGCTGCAACTAAATTGACTCCCATTGGAGGTCGAGACTCAGCGATCGATCTAAGCCTGGCCACAGCAGGTATTGCTCAGCAGTGTAATTGGGCCGTAAAAGAAGAGAGCTTTGAAAGCCCTCACTTCGTCATCGCTATGGAAATAGGAGGAGCATTCCCCATAGCAAGTGGGAAAAGAAAGAAAATCAACCAGCAAAAAGTAGTGGATTCCATTAATAGTATTAGACCACAATATATCTACAACCCAGACGAAATGGTTGGAATTTTCGAAGAAGCTGTCGAAAAAGCAAGCTACGTGGTAGACAATAAGAAAGCGAACTACTTAAAACGGTGGTGGTCGGAGGAAATAGAGGAGAGCTACAAACAAAAAAGAGAAGTCCTAAAAGAATACAACAAAAGCAGGTCTCAAACAAACTACATCAGGCTCCAAAAGATAAGAGCAGAGTTTAAAAAAATTGTCAGAAGAACCAAAAGGAAGTACGTTCAGGAATTGATGGAACTAGTAGATGAAACAACACCCAGCCGACAGTTATGGAACATTATTAAAGGAATAGACTCAGCGCTGATGGGAAAAAATAGAAAAATCTCGGAAATGGAATTCGACGAAGGGCAGGTAATTATGAATCATTACTTTGGCAACAAACTGAATAGAATAGCTGAACCTTTGGAGACTAATAATAACCAACACGAAGAACATGAGATGGCGATACAGTACGATGAACTAAGCGAGGCACTCAGAAGTAGAAAAAATTTCTCGGCACCTGGGGAAAACGGGATATCTTATGGCATGTTAAAAAAATTAGATAGAGGAATAGTTCTGAAAGTCTTTGAAATGCTGAATAGAGTTTTCGTTGAAGGCAAGATCCCTGAAAGATGGAGGACATCTGATATTAGGCTGTTACCAAAACCAGGAATAGACCCAGCTCTGCCTAATTCAAAGCGACCAATTGCTCTTATGAACGTAGAGATTAAACTAATCAATGCAGTTGTCAAGAATAGAGTGGTAGAATTAGCTAATATGAAAGAATTGATCCCAAAATTGTCCTTCGGATTCCGAGAAAACAGGTCAGCAATCTCATGTATTAATTACGTGATTAATGAAGTATTAGAAGCCAAAGAACAAATGAAAGAAAGTGCCGTAGTTTTTATCGATGTCAAAGGAGCTTATGATTCAGTTAGCACAAACATATTATTGGGAAAATTAACAGAAATGCAGATGCCACGAAGGATACTCAATTGGTTATACCAATACCTTAGAAGCAGAGTTATGACACTGGAAACCATAACAGGGAAAGTAGAAATGGAGATCAGCGAAGGGCTACCGCAGGGTTGTCCCTTATCCCCGGTGCTGTTCAACCTTTACACAGCGTCACTACATGAAATACAAGACGAGCAGTGCAAGCTGATTCAGTACGCAGACGACTTTGCGGTAGTCGGGAAAGGGAACAACATCCAAGAAGCGGTGGAGAATCTGAACATCTTTGTAGAGAAATTATTACGGTCACTGGAAGACCTGAACTTAAGTATAAGTCCGCAGAAGTCAGCAATGATCCCTTTTACGAAGAAAAAAATAGATCACATTAAACTAAAAATTCGAGGAACGAACATAAAGATAGTTAACACACACGTATACTTGGGTTATACTTTGGACAGAGCACTGCTACACCGAAAACACATAGAAACAATGCGGGACAAGGCAGCACAAAAAATAGGGCTACTTAAGTTGTTAGCTAGGAAAAATGTAGGAGCAAACCCTAAAACATTAATAAAGGTCAGCAATGCAGTGTTAAGAAGTAGAATGGAATACGGAGCTGTGATATATGGAAACGCGGCTAGGTCGAATCTCAATAAGCTACAGGTTATACAGAACGCCTACATCAGAATCTCTATGGGATATCTTAAAAGTACTCCTATAAATGTAATGTTAGCCGATACTGGACAGATGCCGTTAAGTTTCAGAAGGGAAGGATTGGCTAAAAAGGATGTTATAAAAATTGTATACAGTCGAAATCCATTGCTCAAGTTTGTAAGTGACACGCTGGCACGAGAAATCCCAAACGGATCATTTTTAACTGAAGTGGCCGACAAGCATAGGGACCTAATATTCCAAGTACACCCTTCGGATAAAGACATAGACAAAAAAAGAAGACTGCAATTTTATGGAGGACTGAATCTTAGAAGAATTGTGAAACATACACTGGAAGAAGAGAACCAAGTTAAAAAACAATCGATCCCTGCTAAGGTCTGGCAAACAATATTTCGGGAAAAAATGGAAGCAAAGTATAAATTCTTCAAAAAAGTTTACACTGACGCATCAAAAACGGCAGCAGGAACAGCCTATGCAATATATGATGAGGACAGAACCGAAACAATTGCGAAAAAGCTGAACGATAACTTTACCATCACTAACGCAGAACTTTTTGCGATTATGCAAGCATTAGAATTAATCAAAAGGAACAAATATGACAAAGCGGTAATCCTCACTGATTCAAAAAGTGCCTGTGACAGCATCCTCAACGAAAAAATTCAAAAAGAGAACTATATTGTTTGGGAAATATATAAGGAACTACTAGAAAGTAACGCAGAGATACGAATCCAGTGGATACCAAGCCATCAGGGTATACTAGGAAATGAAAAAGCCGATGAAGCAGCAGTCAACACAACGCATGAGAGACAGTCAGAATTCCATGGAATCACGAGAGATGATGCTATCATAGTCAGTCAAAAAGAAGTTTGGACAGATTGGAAAAACTTTTACACGATACAATCCGAAAAACGAGGAAAACTACATCACAAGATAAACAAACAACCAAACAAAAATATTTGGTCAGAAACCTTGAACCTAATTGCAAGAGAAGTCAAAATGCTAAGCAGAATCAGAAGCGAACACACGAGTACGAAAGAAAGACTAGCGCGCTGGGGCATCGAGGAACACGATCGATGTGAACACTGTGATGAAACAGAGGATATAAGACACATTTTATACTACTGCACGAAATACAACCAAATACGCAATAAATACAATTGCCTAGAATATGTTAAACCCCTGGAAAATATATTCAGAGACGAATGTGAAATGGATATGAAAGAAATAACAAATTTCTTAAAAGAAGTGAACATTCAAATCTAGAAACCGACAAGACGTCGGAAACAACATGATCATGAATACACAAAAATACAGACGAGATGGACCAACCTTGGTCCCAGTCCAAAAAGCAAAGGAAAAAGTTTGAGAGGTTGTATATCAGACACAACCACAAGGTTTACGTAGAATTACGGCATCTTTTTTCAATTTCACAAAAACTTAATAAGTTATTTAATACGAATTTGTTGAATTTGTTCAATTTTGACTTTTATATTTTTTTCTTGTTATAGCTAGATCATTTCTAGTCAGCCCTAACCCCTTAACACTGCAACATGTAAGCACCAACTCCAGCGCCGACTCTCTAAGCAAGCCAAGCCCTAGTATAACTTTCATGTGTTTAGTTGAAAAGTTGCTGAGCAATTAATCGAATTCGCTCAAATTTTGATTTTATATGCCGAAAATATCTTAGCGCACGCAAAATGAAGGAAAAGTTCAAAGCATAATAACGAAAAAAGGTGGAGCACACGTGCGAGTATCGACGAACAAAAGCTTGCTTTGATCCATTGGTTTTTCCGGATCAATTTAAAGTACACTGCCGGCCAAAAGTTTGGGATTACCTCTTATTAAAACATGAAAACATACTTATCAATACACATTTGTAAAATTTTGAGCAATAGATTGCATTGTGCTATTTTGAAAATAGCTACTTACACTGATGGACATAAACATCCGAAACTTTGAATGTTCTGTTTAAATTTTTGTTGTTTTAACGTAATCTCTCCTCTTATGGAAATTTTATGCCCTTTGATAGACAACATTTCCTAGAATCTATACACATAAAGAATATGCAAAAATAACAATTTTTTTGGAGTTTATGTAAATGCGATGAGTTAGCATGTGTCGGATACTTATGTCCAGGCCCGTGCGAAGGACCCGTCCATGGGGGGGGTTTTCGAAATTCAAATTTAGATAAAAATAAAAACAAAACCAAAAATAAACAATAAAAAAGGAAAGGGATTTCTTACACCGTTTCTCACTCATGATTAACACACAAACTAAAAAAAAGGACTGATGATAAAACAAAATTTTCGAAACATATTACAATGAAAGTTTCAAATTTTCGATAAGTCATGAAAGTAAGAAAGAAATTTGTTTCAAAAGAATGTCTTAGCAAATTTAAAATAAACATTTTCAAAATACAGAGTTAAAAACAAATCTGAGTTCCTAAATAAATGTCCAATCTGGTGCAAAATTTACCATTATTAGTTGTCAGGAAAATGATAACAGTTGTTAGATTTTATTCATCTTAACTTAAAATTCTTTTCCTCATCTTCAACTGAAAATTTAATAAAAAATTCCGCTGATTTTTTTTTAAATTTGAACAAAAAATATCAAATCGCGATTTGAAATATAAATTACTATTTACTGAAGAAGAAATGAATTTTAAACAAAATTTATTCAAAGTTTGATGGTTCAATTTAATTTGATAAAAAGATGAATATATTTAGATTTATTTTAAAAGTACCAGTTATAGAAGCCACAAATAAAACCTTTTATAACGTAAAATCCCTCAGTTATCAAAAAAAAAGTTAATTTTTGAAGCTTGAATAAAAACTTCATGTTCAATCAATCTGAAAATGAAATGTTGGGATGGGTAATAACGTGAATGATGAATAAAAACTGATATAAAATTCAAAATAAGGAGTTCAAAGTTTTGTTATTCATATTGAAAGCACAAATCAAAGTTAGTTAACACTGCGTATTTTTTTTAAAGTTTTAAGGTTGCTACTTCGAACAATTTTTCAAACTTTTTAGATTAATTTAAAAGTAATGAACGATCCAAAAAACAAGATTTCATATAAAAAATATTAATAAAAAGTTTTTAAAATTTTTAATCCCGGGTTTTCAGGCTTTAAATTACAAGCTCTGAGTATTTTGTCACTTTCGATTGAAATATTGGCTCTTAGAAAGAACAGAAGGTAGAACTATGTTTTCATATTTAAAATTTGTAGTTAAAGGCTTATGTTTCAAGAAAACGAAAATTCAGAATTTAACACAAAGACAAATTTGTTAAAAATATTTCTAAAAATTCTAAAAATCTGATTCTGATTTAGTTTATTATACTCCATCCAATTAAGGAAAAATATTTTGATGATAATGATGCATGATCTAATAAGAAAAATTTATCAGTTCTAAAAAATTAAAACATAACATTACAAGTATCTTTGACTTTACAGCAGAAAGTTTAAAAAAAAAACCTGATTCTGTTGAAAGTTTATAATTCATATAAACCTTTTATTTTTAAATAATATGTTTTTGATTTGAGTGTTTGTAAAAAAAAGTATAAAAATTTGTCTTATGATTTTTAATTATTTTCAAAAGTCATTTCAATAACAAAATCTGATAGAAATAATTGCATATTTAGATTCGGGGCACCCAAATTAGTTTAAATAATTGTTTAAATTCATTGCACCTCAGAAAAATGTAAATTTTTTGGCTTTGTGTCAATTATTTAAACCCTTTTTGGTAATCATTTAGAAGAACAAAAACCACGAAATAAAATTGAGTCTGAAATTGGTTTTTTATGAATATTTTAAACCAACATAACATTTATAATTACATAAAAGTTTTTTTTTATAAAAAAATGGTTCGTTTCAAACTCTGTTCTTATTTAGTTACACTTCTTAATTAAAACCCATTGAAAAGACAAGGTAGGGTTTGTTCATATCAAGTTTTGAGTTTCAATACAAAAGGTTGATTGAACTGAAAATTTAAATCTACAATCAAAGTTAGTTTCAATTCATGAACGGCAAATAGTGTCGATCGAAATGCCTCAAGCCAAGGATGATTTATGCCGAAATTCCGCCGGAGGCGAAAAAAAAATGTCTGACTTGCTTGTTAATACTTATTTTCAAATACATTTTAAAATCAAGTAATCATCCGTTACTACGGTGGAAATTTTACTTGAAAAAAAATCTTCATGGGGGGGGTTTAACCCCTAAACCCCCCCCCCCCCCCCCCGTTCGCACGGCCTTGCTTATGTCCATTAGACTGGCCCATAACAAAAAAATCCTCATATTCCACGCGGCACCCCCTAGGTTGGTGCATTAAGGTGAAAAAATGACTTTCTGAAAGATTCAGATCATTTGGAAGAAACACGAGCTGGCGTAAAGGACTTGAACTTTGTATGGAGATTTTCGGCAAAATGTATGAAAAATCGACATACTTTCACTCTTTGTGTTCTAAAATATGTTTCCAGTATGCTAGAAAGCTCAGAATTTCAAGAATTGTAGTTCAAACAATGACAAACAAGTTTGTAGAAGATTGTTACGCGATACGGGTTGACTGTGATGAGTTATACGCAATTGAATGTGTGATTTTTTTCTCATTTTATCGATATATCGTGAACGGTGCATAGGTGGAATAATAGTACTAACTTGATCGCATTGTCACACAATGAGAATTACAGATAGAAAGTTTGTGTCTTCGGCAAAGTTGTAGCTTATTTTATAATAAATATCTTTGCAAAAAATGAAAGGAAGGTTTGAAAAACTATAAACTGCTGCATTGTGTGACGACGCGTTCAAGTTAGTGCGATTATTAGCCCATACACCGTTCACGATATATCAATGAAATGCGAAAAAAAATCACACATTCAATTGCGGATAACTCATCACAGTCAACCCGTATCGCGTCACAATCTTCTACAAACTTGTTTGTCATTGTTTGAATTACAACTCCTGAAATTCTGAGCTTTCTAGCAAACTGGAGAAATACTTTAGAACACAACGAGTGAAAGTATGTCGATTTTTCATACATTTTGCCGAAAATCTCCATACAAAGTTCAAGTCCTTTGCGCCAGCTCGTGTTTCTTCCAAATGACCTGAAACTTTCAGAAAGTCATTTTTTCACCTAAATGCACCAACCTAGGGGGTGCCGCGTTGAAAAGAATGTTGAAAAAATCATCCCATACAAATTTGGGCCAGTCTAATGTCCATCTGCTTCATGAAAATTTCAAGTAAAGATTGATTATTTCCCGATCATTTTTAACAAGATTTTAAAAAATCTGGATTTTTTTTCGCCTTAAGCGCCGTCATCTTACGAGTTCTTGCGAATCTGCTAGGCGTAATATCTATATGTATATTGCCAATTACATACGAAGAAAAGATATGCAATGTGTCATAAATTTGGTGAAATATGGCCACCAAAAATTGTTTCCAAACTTTTGGCAGACAGTGTAGGTACACCAACTACTCTAGGGAAGCAAACAGCAGCGCACACATAATTTTTGGTCGCTCCATCCGACCACCGGGGAGAATGGCAAATAACTTAATGAAACCGGGACGGCGCATCCATAGCTCTTTTATAACTTCGGATCTAGTGCAGTTTGGGTCGACTCTCGTGGTTTTTTTTCGCTCGGGTGTTTTGCGCACCAATTTGTATATGCGCTTTATTAGTATTGGTGTACCAACACATAGCCGACCCAAAATGATGTACGGAAAAGATGTCTGTCAAAGAGGAGTTTTTCGTGACGCGAGATCCGTTCGCGAATTTCAATTTGCCCCCCTATAGTGTTGCCGTAAGACGTAATTCTACGTCAAAAAAAAAAAAAATAAACACCAGCGCAGTTTAATTCTTAATAATGGTTATGCGTGAAAGTAGCGACAACGTAAGTAATCTAAAATGTAATAATGTTTTCCTATTTATTTAAAATAAGTACATTTTTCTTTAGGAAGGCGCTATGTCATCCGATGATGCTGGACCGTCCGGTTCCGGTCACCGAAATCGGCAGCGAACAAGCGAAGAATTTTCGGACTTTGTCAACTACTTGATGGAACGTGGTACACTCTATTGTAAATGTGCATATTTTTGTTTTCGAGCTTAAAAATCTTAATTTATGCAAATATTTTTCAGTCAACCAATTCATGGTCCTCCTCAATCACATCGTCACCCGATACAGGGTAAAGGACAAGGTCATGGTCGTTTTCGATGGACTCAAAAAGCACCCACTGCTGGCATTGTCGATCGCTGGAATTTTGTTCATTCTGATGTTGCCATTCGTGATATTCATTTTCTTCACGCTGGCAACGGCCGTGATGACTTTCACCGGGTTTGTCCTTATCGAGGGAACGCTTATAACGGTCGCTTCGATGCTGCTGGTTGGAGTGCTGGCATGCATTTTTGCCCTGCTAGGATTCGTGGCTCTGGTTTTCTTGGCTGGGTATTTCGGACTATCCAAAGCGGTCGATTTCTTTGAAAGGTCCACATCCGCGGACGTCAATCCTGCCCCTAGGGTCATTCCCCTAGGATTGACTAGAGAACGGAGGACCAATCGGCCATCGAACGAAGCACACTGAACAACCTGTTTTTTTTTCTACATTTTTGTGTTTGATTATCCATTTCCGTGTTACAAGATCTTTTTATCAACGGTTAAGGCTTGAATCTATCCAGTATTTTTAATCTTAGTTTGTATCGTGGGCACAGTTTCCAATATAATATAGTATATTTGCCATTGTAAAATTTCTTGTATTTTACCATGTTCCTATTGTCTCGTTCTATTTGGGTATCACCTTAAGACACATTACAACGTTACTTTAAAAAGTTTACAGAACATTGTCTTGATAAATCAAGTGTATACTTACTTACTTACTTATTTAATGATCCCGCGCCGATCCTCCGGTGCATAGGGCCGTGGTAAAAGACCTCCATTGTTGACGATCCGGAGCCAGCGTCTTCACCTGGTCCCAGTCAAGATTCTCGTCGACAGTTCGGATTTCAGCGGCTAGGCTTCGCCGCCACGAATTTCTGGGTCTGCCTCTACTTCGATGACCTTCTGGATTCCAACCTAGCGCCTCTCTGCAAATCTCGTTTTCATCTCTTCGCAGCGTGTGCCCAATCCATCTCCACTTACGTTCCCGAATCTCGATTTCTAGCGCCTTTTGATGACACCGGCGATGTAGTTCCTCATTTGAGATCCAGTTACCAGGCCACCAAGCGCGGATGATATTCCGCAGGCAGCGGTTTACAAATACTTGCAGTTTTCGCGTCGTTACCGCAAGTGTATAGGCGTTTCCATATTTATTGCCTAACTGCAGGCGTTTAAGATTGTATAGTAAAGGCACACCCTTTACCTGAGTTTTCTATTCTATTCGCCACTATTGCACTAAAGATACATTTTGTGAGCGCTCTATCCTCTAAACCAAGTGTGGCCAAACCGAGTCCTGCGAAGCCTACTATTGAGAATTGTGTAGGTACAGGTACCTAGCTTCAAATCTGTATCAACTGCATTGAAGAAAAATATCCTGAGAAACACTTTTTGAAAATGATCTCACCCTTTCTGGAGCGTTGAGGTTAAGAGCTTCTAGGTGAGCGCGAGTCACTAGTTCAATTTTGGAAGGATTTTAAAGGTCTCATGGAGACGGTCAGATCATATTTTCAAAATAACTCCTGTGAAATTCAGTACGAAATCATACTAAATATGTATAGGGGAGAGTGGGGAAACGCGAGCCACCTTTGTAATCGCGGATGCGTGTTGAGATAAAATCGTCAATCCAATCCGCGATGCCAGGTAAATGTTTGACGTTTTGTAGTTAGGAAAAAAGGTAAACAAAAGGGTGTAAATTTTCGATGAATTTAAAACTCATTGTACTACGGATTTTTACTTCAGAGATCTCTTAAAAAGTAAGTAGAATCAACTTTTAGGTCTTCTTCTAGTGTTTTAAATATTTTTTGAAAAAATATTGATAGCTACTAAGCGATAAATTGAGTTTCAAAAACTGGTGTTTTTCTTGCGATTGAAAACACACCTAAGTATTTTAAAAGTTTTTGAATGAAAAAGTGATATTTCTGTCGTGTTCGCTCGACTTCTCCAAAGTCCTGATCATTCGATAACTGCGACACTCAGAAAAAGCCGTGTCGAAACCGACCAAGCATTTTAATCGAACACGCTCAGACGTGTCACAACCGGAATTTGTTCTATAACGCTTAGCACATTTGGATGGTTAGCCAAGAAGAGGATTTTCGGATGACACATACATAACACGTCTTGTTCATCTAAGTCTAAAAATGTGACTGAACTTTTATTGTAGCTAACCTAATCTCGATACTCAAATAGAGATGGAAGTACTCTAGAATTTTCGTAAAAGCTTACTCTCTCATCTCCCCCAATAAATTTTGAAATCCGTCTTAAATCTAAGTAATAATCAAATTCGTTGCAGCTTAAAACATTAGTTTGGCTTAGATAATGATTCGACGTTTAGACTTGTATGTTTGCCCTTGTTTCTTTGAGGGCGTCTTAATGCTAAAGGGATTTCATAATTTTTCAAATATTCACTGTGCTTTTCTGATATTTCATAGTTCGAATCCTTATCATCTATATGGTTTCTATCATTATTAGAGTATACAATATTATTTTTTAATACAAAATTCTGTTGTGAAATTTTTTTTAGCTGATTAACGTGAGCTTTTCGTAACACTCCATCTATTTGAATAAGATAAACCATTTCAGATATCTTTTTCACTATCGCTGCTTCGTTGTTATAGGCTCTGCCATTGACTTTTTGTGTATGAATCACTTTTTCATTCTTATGGAATATTTGTCGGGGTAGGTTTCGTTCTTTTTCGTTGGAAGCTACGTTTTTGATTGGTTTCATAATGGATAATTGAGTTCGCGGTGCAAATGAAAAAACTTTATTATTAGGAATAATGCCATCATCGGTAGTCGGTGTTTGATGGTGATGATGTAAAAACTTTTTTATATTATTGTCGATCTGTAAAAGAGATGAAGTATTTTCGTTTTCGGTAATGAATTTATTTAAAACTGTTTTGACGGTTTGCACCGCTCGCTCGGCTAGACCGTTGCTAGCGGGGTGGTAAGGAGGTGATGTGATGTGTGTTATGTTTCTTGTGTTACAATAATGTTCAAATTCTTTGCTGGTAAACGGCGGCCCGTTATCACTGATAATAGTTCCAGCAAATCCAAATGTAGAAAAAATGTTATCCAAAGTTTGTGCAACATCTTGAGCTGAAGTTTTGCTCATCCTGTGCACTTCTATCCAGCGTGAATAAGCGTCAACTAGAATAAAAAAAGATTTTCCAAATTTTTGAAAGAAGTCAATATGCACTCTTTCGAAGGGTTTTGATGTTTTAGGCCAATTCCCATAAATTTTAGGAGCACGATTCACACCCAAAAGCTGACATTTTTTGAATGATTTCGCATAATTTTCTATGTCAGTATTTAACCCTTCCCAGAAAAAGTATCTACGAGCTACTTGTTTCATTTTTTGAATGCCTCTGTGATTTAAATGCAACAACTGCAAAGCGGGAATTTTTAAAGAAGTCGGAATGATTACTCGTTCTCCAAACATTAAACAATTTTGTTCTACGTTCAACTTAAATCGTTTAGCGTATAAGGGCTTTAAAGTTTTCTCTGTTATTTTCTGTGGCCATCCATTTGAAACATAATTCATTACTTTGGCGATTACGTTATCCAATTTTGACCGATCACTAATGATTTTTGAATTTAAATTGATAGTTTCATTGTCAACTAAAAAATTTATACTTGTTAACGAACTTCGCTCACTTTCCTCTAGGTCTAACACACTTGGCTTTTGATCTAAAGGAAGTCTAGATAAACAATCCGCGACAAAGTTATCTTTACCAGGTTTATAAGTGATAGTGAAATCAAAAATTGAGAGTCGAACGAAATATCGTTGCATGCGATTTGCGACAACAGCGGGGCCCCCTCTTTTCCCTTTAAATACACCAATAAGTGGTTTATGGTCGGTTATTACATTGATATGTTGCCCTAAAATGTATTTGTAGAATTTTTCTAAAGCAAACACGATTGCGAGAGCCTCGCGATGAAGAATAGGATAGTTCTTTTCAGTTTTAGTTAAGCGGCGCGAGGCGAAAAACACGGGTCTGTCTTCATTCCCTAACGTGTGGCTGAGAACACCAGAAATTCCCTCATCACTAGCATCACAAGTTACTGTGATGGGTTTCGAAGGATCGTAATGTGCTAGAACCAGTGAACTGCAAATGGCTTGCTTGCTTTTTTCGAATGAATTTTGGCACTGGGGAGTCCAGTTCCAGCCTTTGTTTTTAGAAAGTAAATCGTGAAGTGGTGCTAGCAGGATACTTAATTTAGGAACGAACTTGGAATAAAAATTTATCATACCGAGAAATGCCTTTAGTTGTGTGGTTGATTTGGGTTCTAGCACGGCCTTAATCGCTTCCACTTTCTCCGGGTTTGGCGAAACTCCCGCCTCCGACAGAATGTGGCCCAAATATTTCACTTGGGGTACAAACCATTGGCATTTCTCGGTGTTCACCTTCACATTATATTCCAACAATCGTGTTAGCACCATTTCAATGTTTACTAAAAGCTCTTCGTTAGTTCTAGCCCAAATGAGAATATCATCGACATAGGCTTGTGCATTAGACAAACCTTGCAATATACGATCAATTAGAGCAAGTCCAATGGTGTTGGGAAAAAGTGGTAGGAATTTTGACAGCTGTAGCACAGATGGGAATTTTTCTATCGTGAAATATAGACCAAAAATGTTGGCCGTCCACCGGTGTGATAGAATACGAAGGTATAAAATCGAAAGCAACCAGCGATGCCAAGTGAATTTGCTTTTCAGTAATTTTACTGACTTTTTTATTTTGAATTCACCGTTCGAAAATTGAAATCAAATTCATTTTACTTGATCATTATCTTGAAATAGTACCTAGTGTCAATATGAAAATTTTATTATTTATATGTATGAACAAGTATTGTTTAAGTTATAATGCATTCCAATATTAAACTGTATTCTGCAGAATTAGGAGTTTTGTATTGGAGTGCATTTGATTACACGAGTTGATAAAGTTTTTGAACTCTTCCTAAATCACTTTCAAAGTGATAATTAAGCAAGTGACGTATAAAAAGTATAGGTAATTCAGAACACAAGCTGAATTTTACTCCCGATTCGACGCCTACGTTTGATCTGATTGACACTTGTCGAATTAACAGCGAGGGTTCCGTTTTCTAAAGATGATGGATCCATTAAAGGCGGCGTTCCGAACTTGTTATCGGACATTCCGACGGAATATCTTTATCTTTATCTGTATTGGAGGGTAAAAAGCCCATATGAAAAAGATTGAATCCGTCTCATATGCGCGTAAAAACCCTCATCTTTTGCATCAACAGATTACAATTTAAATCTAAATGATACACCGAGTACTTAAATTTATCACACAATACAATTATCTCTTAAAACTATAATTATGAAAGAGCTCTACGGAATTTACATTTGAGTGTGTTTCGGGAGATATGAAAATCAAATTCTGATGAAACGCGGTTGAATGTTCGGATTGTTCTTATGAGAGGTGCATTTTGACCATAATTAGTAGAAGCATGCGGAACAACTAGGAAAGATTGAGAGCGAAGGTTTCTGGGCCTACTGTTAAAATTCACAAGTTCTAAAATTTGGGAACAGTCGATATGACCCAGTATTATGTCAGATATAAAAGATGCATCAGACAAAGCTCGACGGGAAGACAGTGTTTGTAGACCAATAAGATTGCATCTGTTTTCGTATGCAGGAAGATTGACAGGATCGTTCCATGGTAGATTGCGGAGGGAGAAGCGTATAAAAAACGAAACAATTTCCTACTCCCAAAAACCGCTCAAACAAAACAAACAAACAGAATTTATTTATTCACCCAGCTATCTGGCATCTCTGCGCCTCAAAATGTATTCGATTGGCAAGGGCATGAAAAAAATTGGCTGTGAGTTTGAAAGAGTTGATTAACTTCATTGCAATTCGTATCAATTTAAGTGATAAAAGATTAAATAAAAAAAGAAAATATCACTTTATGTTTACATCCTGAAATTGCTCAATTTCCTTTATTTTCCCCTCAACTGAGGTTTTGAGCATAAGTTAGATGGCAGCACCGAAGCGTTTCATGCACGAATACTGTATTGCAACGCCGACTCTATCACTTGGTTCGGTGTTGCAAAATATCGTGTTTTTCTATCACCCTCCGCCAAAAAGTGTTATACGATACAAATTTTGCAGCGCGAAACTGTTCGAATATCAGATTTTCCCAACACCGGTGGACGGCAAATGTGTTGTGATGTGATGTAAACCTTCGAAATTTCCAACTCCATCTCAACCAGTGAACTTGCTCTTACGGATTGGAATATTTGGGCTGCTGGTTTTACACCAAACGGGAGGCGTTTGTATGCATACAGCCCCTTGTGTGTATTGATTACTAATATTTGTTTAGTATTTTCCGAGACAACTAGCTGTTGATATGCACCTCTGAGATCTATTACTGCAAACACTTTAGCCTCGCTCTTACTTGTGATGAGTTCGTCTATCAAAGGTAAGGGGTAATGGTGCGTAACAATAAAGGGGTTTACTGTCTTCGACCCATCCATGCAAACCCGAATATCTCGCTTGTTTGGTTTCACTACGACTACAATTGGTGAAGCCCACTCTGCATGAGTTACCTTTTCCAAAATTCCTTTAGATTCTAATAAGTCAATATGCTCAGAGACCTTCTCGCGATACTTGAGTGCAACGGTGTATGGTTTGTGCACAAATGGCTTAGAATTTTCACACATCTTTATGTCTACCACGACTTCTTTAACTGGTTCGCTTAAATCATCATCAAATACTTTGGCAAACTTTTCTAAAAGGTGTTTAACGGATTTCTGAACCCACTGATCCTGAAGTGCATGAAGGTAATTGTTCTGAATTGAATTTATTTTAAAAATCTCTCTCCAGTTTGGCCACAATCGGTTTAACCAATTCCGGCCGATGAGAGGAGCAAAGCTTTTCGGAGATTTGACGACTATCATGAACATGCGTAATTTTTGTTTTCTCACTAGAACTTCGACTTCTATTTGACCTAAGACACAAATTTTATCCCCCGATATTACCGAGAAATTCTGATTAACAGGGGTGAGCCTGTGATGTGAAAATTTCTCTCTGTATAATTGATCAGGACAAATTGTAACACAAGCACCCGTATCACATTCCATCACTATGCTCTTACCGTCTATTTTCAACTCCACAAAAGCCGGAGTAGTATCATTCGACTTACCAATGATAACATTATTTACCCAATTTTCCGACATTTCATTTTCCTGATCAGCTTCATAATATTCCTCCTCCGACTCTACCCCTTCATCCCCTAAACTGGTTTTTAGCTCCGACATAGCTGCTGTTAACTGGTTAATTTTATCCGCGAACACTCTTTTTCTTCTCATCGCGCTCGAACTCGGCAAAGAGTTCGGTCGCAGCTTTTTTGCTTTCGGCTGTGTTTTTTTTTTTTAGTTGGTAACCACAGGTGGTAAATCCCGGTTTACGGATTGTATTCCAAGGCACGGCGAGCCACCGCGTCCCCCCAGTTTGCTACTCTGGGTCCATGGGTACAATGGGCAGACTCATGATATACTCCGTGTATACCCCCTACTCCCTAAACTCCACCTGGGGCCGCAGACCTGGTTCCCACCTCGAACTGTTTAGTACACTATGCTTCAATAGTGGGAGGTCTATCCGCGCTAATGCGCTCAAAGGCAATACTCATTAACGAGACCACTTTCAGCAAAACCTCTCATCCTTACGACTCGATGCCTGAACTCTCCTCTAGCGACTTGAGAACCGACATCTCCTCGCAATGACTCGAGATTCCCACACAAACCTCTCCTCTTCGCGACTTGAGGCCTGATCTCTCCTCTAACGACTTGAGATCCGACCCCTCCTCGCATCGACTCGAGGTTTACCTCTCCTCTGCACGATTCAAGGCCCGATCTCTCCTCTAACGACTTGAAATCTGACCTCTCCTCGTAATGACTCGAGGTGACCACTTGTACCCCTCCTCTTGTTGGTAAGGGGCCTGATCCCTCCTCTTACGACTCGGGACCCGACCTCCTATCATAAAGACTCGGGGTTGACCACACAAACCTCTTCGCCTGAAGGTTTGAGGCCAGACCTCTCCTCTAACGACTCGAAGCCCGACCTCTTATCTTCAGGGTTCGAAGTTTGCCACCTTGCCCGTCGTGTGCCAGATCGAGAGCAGCTTATCCTGGACTCGCGCCTGTCACGGCACACGCGCGGGACTTAACGCAACGACTCGGATGATTCCCGACGAAGACGTCATCCTACACCGACTCGAATGGCTCGCCCGGCGTCGAGAGCCACTCTACCCGTGGGTATTCCCCGAACGTGGAATAACCCTTTCCCCAACGATTTCCACTGCGAAGAAGGTCTAGTCTTATCCCCGCAGCATCTGTCGTTGAGAACCGCTCTACTCGGATACTCCCCGAAGGTGGAGCATCCTACACACGAACGCGGCGCACCCACGGCATCCACTACGCAGAAGGTATTGTCTTATCTTTGTAACTTCAAACCGTGGGGTCGGACGCACTCTACTCGACAGCCCCCCGTCGATGGGGTCAGTCTACTCCGACCGTTGTCCGGTCTTCTTTATCCCCCTTGGTTGGCAACCCTAGGATTTTTGGCCCGCGGATTTTCCTGCCCGTTGTGTGCCAAATCGAGAGCAGCTTATCCTAGACTCGCGCCTGTCACGGCACACATTCGGGACTTGGAACGCTACGACTCGGATGTTTCCCGACGGTGACGACATCCTACACCGACTCGAGAGGCTCACCCGGCGTCGAGAGCCTCTCTACCCGTGGGTATCCCCCGACAGTGGTTAACCCTCTTCCCTCGAGATCCGCTACGAGGAAGGTAAAGTCTTATCCCCGCAGTTTCCCTCTTAGGAAGCGGAACTACTCGGATACCCCCCGACATTGGGGTATCCTACACACGTTCGCGGCGCACCCCTGACCTCCGCTACGCAGAAGATGTTGCCTTATCTTTGTAGCTTCGATCAAGGGATCGGACGCACACTACTCAGATGCTCCCCGCCGATGGAGTCATCCTACACCGTTCGCGGACTGCCGTTGGTTCCAGCTCCTCTGCAGGGCAGTCATGATCCGGGTGAACCCATCGCTGACCGCATGCCAAGTGTTGGAATCCGCACACATCCTCTGTACAACGTTATCTGCTGTCGTGTCAGGCCCACAGGCGGCAAATATGGAAGTACGTACCGCCGCAAACCTCGGACAGACAAACACCACATGTTCGGGTGTTTCCTCTACGTCACCACAATCTGGGCAATATGGCGAAGCCACATGTCCAAACCAGTAGTGGTACTTCATGAAGCATCCATGACCAGTCAGGAATTGCGTCATATAGAAGTCCACTTCACCGTGCCTTCTTCCGATCCAGCTCCCGATGTGCGGGATCAGACGATGGGTCCACCTTCCTCTCGTTGAGCTGTCCCACAGCTGCTGCCAGTTGGACATCGAGTCCTCATTGGCGAGATCTCGAACGTTGGGCGTGTCTCTGTTGTCGTAGCAATAGACATCCTCCTCTAGCAAAACCGAGATGGGCATAACACCCGCTACTACACAGGCGGCTTCGGACGACATGGTCCGGTATCCGCTGATAACCCGCAGGTTCATCAGCCGCTGAACGCTGCTAAGTCGCTGCAGGTTACAGCTTCCTCCCAGGGCCTGCCTCCAGGCCGCTGCTCCGTACCGCAAGATCGAAGTGGTCACACTTGCAATGATCCGCCTTTTGCTGCTTAGGATAGCCGAGGAGTTTGGCATCATTCGTGTGAGTGCGGCCGTGACCATTGCCGCTCTCTTGCACACGTGTTCGACATGGTTCGTGAAGCTGAGCCTGTCGTCGATCATCACCCCTAGGTACTTGATTGCGCGTTTGGACACGATGTTGCACGGTCCAACGGCAATGGTACCTGTTTGGGGTGATTTCAGGTTGGTGATAAGCACCATCTCGGTTTTGTGGTGGGCTAGACGCAGGCACTTGGAGTGCATCCAGCGTTCCACTTCCTGGATAGCTACCGTGGCCAGTAGCTCAACCTCCGCTGTTGAGGAGCCCCTCGCCAAGAGGACTACATCATCTGCAAATCCTACGAGTTCGGCTCCCGATGGGAGGCTCGTTCGTAGGAGTTCGTCGTAAGTGATGTTCCACAGAACCGGGCCGAGTATTGACCCCTGTGGAACACCCGCCGAAACCTCTTGTGTTCGCAAACCCTCGCCGGTCATATACTGCAGTTGGCGATTGTGGAAGTAACTTTCCACAAGCCTATACAGATATGCCGGGATCCTCATTTGGATGAGCGACGACGCAATCGCTGTCCAACTGACACTGTTGAAGGCGTTCTTCACATCCAGAGTGACAACCGCGCAAAAGCGGAGCCCTCTCCTCTTGGTCAGCCTGGCTCTGTCCGCTACCTCGATGACCGAGCGGATGGCATCTACGGTGCTGCGACCTCGACGGAAACCAAACTGTTTCCCCGAGAGTCCGCCCTCACTTTCCGTGTATCTCTGAAGTCGGTTCTGAATCACCTTCTCCAGGACCTTACCCGCTGTATCCAGTAGACAGATCGGCCGATATGCCGATGGGTCTCCTGGACGCTTACCCGGCTTTGGCAGAAGAACAAGTTTCTGCCGTTTCCACGTGTCAGGAAACACCCGTTCCGTCACGTATCGTTGCAACGATGTTCGGAACATATCGGGGAATTCCCTGATCGCGGCCTTCACCGCGACGTTCGGAATGCCGTCCGGTCCGGGGGCCTTCCTCGGTTGGAGAGACTTGGCGATCTCGCGAAGTTCTTCCACCGTTATCCTCTCTTCGGCGCTGGTGTCCCAGTCATACGGGACTGTTGGCCAGCGGGTAACATCGTGCTGTGGGAACAGCTCATTGATGATGACTCTCAGTTTATCGGGGCACGTTTCAGGTGGTGCACCCCCACTTTTAGTTCTGCCCATGACTATCCGATAGGCATCACCCCATGGACAGTCGTTGGCGTCACGGCATAACTGTTTGAAACGTGCCCTCTTGCTTGCGTTGATGGCCCTGCGGAGGGCCGATCTCGCGCTTGTGAAGAGTGGCCTACGCTCCGTTCGCTCTTCTTGGGTCCTTGCGTTCTGCATCCTGCGCCTTGCCCTATGGCAGTCGGCACGCAGACCCGCAATTTCCTCCTTCCACCAATAGACGGGTGGCCTAGTGCTTTTATGCTTGGCCCTTATCGGCATCGCAGCATCGCAAGCGCGAGCTAGAACCCTCGTCAGTTCTTCCGCGGACAGGTTGTCCAGGTTCCTCTCCCAGTGCAACGCTTCGACAAAGACGTTCTGGTCGAACTGCGTTGTCTTCCAGAGGCGTTCTCCTGTACGAGACTCGCGTCTACCTGTCCGCGTACTTGAGCCTAGCCGATAGCGAATTGCGAAGTGATCGCTATTCGTGTAGGCCCCGCTCACCATCCAATCGCTTACCAACCCCGGGCTACCGAAGGTGACATCTATGGTTGACTCGCTCCCGTTCCAACTTTGGTAGGTACTGGTATTCCCTACGTTGCTTTCGGCTGTGTGCACGTATACGAAAGATGACCTCTACCATAGCAGTTATAGCACACTGTCTCCCTATCTACTCTTCCGTGGCCCCTGTGTTGAGTAGTATCCTCCCGCCGAGACCCAAAAAGCTTAGTAGGTCTCAGGAAGCTTTCGGGTCTGCCTGAGTAGTGACGCTGAGTACCGACGTAGTTCATGCTATCGGTCGTGATCTTAGATGTCATCTTCTTTGCTTCTGCTGCGGCTACCTCTATATTCTTGGCTTTTTCCAACAATTGCGCCAAATTCATGGTGTGATCAGCGTCTCGTATCATTGTTTCCCGCGTTTTGGCGTTTCTAAGTCCTGCCACAAACACGGATTGCACTAATGTAGCTTCTGTTTCGGTACTAACGAAACAATGCTCAACAATATTCTGGAGTTCTATCGCAAAATCGTCCAACGACTCCATTTCACCTTGACGGCGCGTTATCAAGGAATGTCTTTCACCAAATACATTTTTATTAACTTCGTGTAAATTTTTGAACTTTTGTATGATTTCTTCATAAGTTTTTCCAACAATTCGGTCTGGTTTGAAACTTCCAATAATGCGATTGGCAGTTTCTTGACCAACGCTGGTTATAAATTCAAATGCTTTTTCTCCTTGTGGAGTTTTGTTCAAATGAAAGTAGATATCCACTGTTTGAAGATATGAGTTCACGTTAAGTCCAGCAACGTAAACTGGGAATTTGCCTTTTATTCTTCTTTCGGTTGCCATTGCCATTTTTACAACAGAGCAACTAGGTTTTTTTTTTCTTCGCAATCGAACATTAAGCATTTATATTTATTCGCACTTTATAAACTGCCACTTTATGCTCGTCGCCAATATGTCACAACCGGAATTTGTTCTATAACGCTTAGCACATTTGGATGGTTAGCCAAGAAGAGGATTTTCGGATGACACATACATAACACGTCTTGTTCATCTAAGTCTAAAAATGTGACTGAACTTTTATTGTAGCTAACCTAATCTCGATACTCAAATAGAGATGGAAGTACTCTAGAATTTTCGTAAAAGCTTACTCTCTCAAGACGCAACCGCCACTTATCGAACCGCTCTTTCCGAAACTGCATCGTCAGATTTCTTCGAGTCATACAAGAGTACAAAATATCTCGCATAAAGGGTGACTTAAAACGCCAATCCATCGATAGATTGCTTCAAGTCATACAAGAGTTCAACACACCTCGCATTAAGGATGACTTAAATCGCCAATTTATCATCATATCGCTTCAAGTCGTAAAAGGATAAAATACACTTCGCATAAAGTGTGGTTGAAACTGTCAATCGTCCCATCATCGTAAATGCGCATGAATCGAATCCTTTAATGTAACGTATAAAATGACGCCAATGCGACATAAAAGTACCAAAGTATTTCTAAGATCGTGAATGACATCACAAATGATGTTGTCGATGTCGTAAGCCAGAAAATAACGAAAAGATGTACGTATATTGCCTCCACTTTTGGTAGGTATATGCTTTTTTCTAACGTCATATACGATGATTAATGTCGACATAGACGTAGGACGTATATCTTTTGATATACCTACCAAATTGTTGGCTGGGCAAACATTTATGAAGGTACTAGCTGACCCGGTGTGCTTTGCTACACCTTTCAGAATCAAATGATATTTTCAGAAATCATTCAAATTTTTATTGTTTTTGGTATTATTTTAAATCAAATTATGACGAAATTAATAAGCAACCACTATAAAATGAGAGCTTCAGCTGGAGTTTTAAATTGCAACACAAACCATAACTTATATTCTGAATCTTGATTTATAAATTTGTTTGAAAGATCTGATAATTTTCATCTGTTTCCTTAAGTTTCGCCCTAAAAAAGAAGGGTCCCAAATTAATCGTTCGTAAATAATCTAACTTATAAAGTATGGTTGTTTTTGTTTGATATGTTCTGGATTTATGCTAAAAAACTGATTAAAGCCCCCCCTGTCCTTCCCTTCACCCCCTGCTGAATTGTAATCTTTAATAAATATTTTTTTCGTTCCCAAAAATCCTCTTATATCAAATATAGTTCCATTGGTTGATAAGTATTTAAGCTTTACAACAAAAATTGTATGGCGCCCCTTTCTTTCTTTCCCTCTCTACACTGTAAAGCATAAGAGTCTATAACAATCGTAGAAACATATCTCGTAACCAAGTACCTTTCCATGCCATATTTGTTTCCATTGGTTGGCTTCGTAAGCATAAATTGAGAACATATGCTAACAAAATTGTATTGGACTCACCTCCCTCCTCCCATGTACCTTCTCACTGAAAGGAGGATGATGTGTCAAATAATCATAAAGTCATACCAAAATTATTTTCCATGTTAAGTATTGTCCATTTCTCGGATTTTGTAAAATAAAAGTTAAATGTAAGCTTCCCTCTTCCCTTCCTATATTCCATGCCATGCCAAATTTGGTTTTATTTACGTAGTAAATTTTTGAGTTTTGTATAAACTTGAAAGGGAGTACCATCCCCCTTTCCGTTCTCTTCTTTCAATAGAGGGGTGATAACTTAATATTCATAAAAGTATTTTTCGTACTCAAATACTTTTTGATGCCAAATTTGGTTTCATTTGCTCGATTAATTCTCGAGTTATGGAAAAAAAGGGAAACCCCCCCTTCTTCCTTTATATCTTACCGCTTAAAAGGTACGGCTTCAATTTATAATAGAAACATTTCTCGTATCCAAATACACTCACATGTCAAATATGGCTCAATTTGCTTGATCAGCTCTCCAGTTATACTGAAAGTTGTAAGGGAGACCTCGCCTCCCCCTTTTCATCCACCTCTTCGAAAGAGTAAGGGATACCAAATATTCATAGAAGCATTTCTCGTACCCAAATATCGTTACATGCCAAATTTGGTTCCATTTGCTGTTTTAGTTCTATTGTAAGGTAGCCCCCCTCCACCCTTTCTATCACCCCATTGAGAGGAGGGAGGGGTACCTTATATTCATTGAAATATTCTCCGTTCCCAAATACCACCCCATGCCAAATTTGATACCATTTGCTTGATTGGTTCTCGAGTTATGCAAAAAATTGTCTTTTGTTTGGGAGGCCCCTCCTTCCCTTCCTGTTAGAGGGAGGGGTCCCAAACTATAATAGGAACCTTCGCCGGCCTTCAATACCCCCACCTGCCAAGTTTCAAGTAAATCGGTTCAGTAGTTTCTGAGTCTATAGGGAACAGACAGAAAGACAGACAGACAGACAGACAGACAGACAGACAGACAGACAGACAGACAGACAGACAGACAGACAGACAGAAATTCATTTTTATATATATATATATAGATAGATAGTACCAAAAATCTGTGGATATGACTCCGCTGGTTGACAGAGCTGAGACAGAAATATTACGAAAAGTTTCCGATAGCTGTCGTAATTCACCACGTTTTACGGTACCTATCCCGAAATCGTTAAATAAATACCCCTATAAATATGCAAACTATGGAACGCAACTTTCCGACCGAGCACGTGTTCATTCCGTTTCAAATTTCATTAACAACACTTCTGATGATGTCTATTAGCCAGCTGTTAGTATGTATTTAGGAGCAGTGCGTGTATGACAGGAAGCTCCTCCGCTAAACCAGTTAAAGCTCGTTTGATGTTCTTAATTAAATTTAAACATAATATCGCTGCTCCCCGGCGAAAGAGTTCACGAGCTGACATGTGATAACAACACCTTTCGTGTCCTGATTTTCTTAAGCTTTGCGGTTAGTGAAATAAACCTGAAAGTAGCTATCACATCCTATTTGCCTTGTGTGTGTTGCTAAGGTTCGTGCGTTTCAAATTTCGTGTATTTTGAATAAATTTAATAAAAAAAACCTACTTTAACAAAAATTTTAAGACGAAAATTATTTGAAAGACAAGTGATTCCTGAATTCCTTTTTTTTTTAAATCAAATTGAATTTAACAGATTCTGACACTCGTCTTAGTCCTTAGTTGTGGTTTACGAGAAAAGGTTTCATCGGGCTCAAGATTCAAACTACATATGACCAACATAAGAAGTTGGTTAGTGCCCCCATAATCCTTCTCAAAGTTTCTACTAGGGTGGCTTTAATCTAATGGCGGAATTACTATCGAAAACCACCCTGAAACAATGCGTTAGCGTTGCAATTCAACAGTTTTTGATAATCATAAATTTCGTCGAACCAATTTGAGATTTTAATAGCAAAATGGTCGAAAAGTCAAACCACCCATCAATCCACCCTATGCAGCTCCTCTTCTCAAGTAGATGGAAGCAAATCCTGTTTGCTTAGGCTCTGTTGTTTGGTGAGAAAAGACATTTGGGGGTAATGTTTAAATGTTTAGGATTTTGCCTCAGAGAAGCAGCTGAGAGGGAACTGAATAGTTCGCTTCTTCTTAGGGTTCCTTCGTCGTCGTTAGGAACAAGATTTGGCTCAAGAACGAGAAAGTTTTTATTTGTCTTGGAATCAGCCTCCGGAAACTTAATGTGTGGTCTTTCTCTATTGGGGATGGTTTTTGGATGCCCAAATATGTTGAGCTGTGATGTGGTTTTTCTGTTGGTGCGGAGCATATGCTTGGCTATAAACAAATGATAATTTGCATAAATATGTGGAATAGTTTATCTTCAACATGTGTCAAGACCCATGTAGATGGGACATTTTGATTCGTATTTCAAAAAGATAGAATTAAATTTCACAAGAATCTATAGTCAGTTTACCTTATTGAAATTTTGAGTTCGATAATTTTTTTCAATGGCAATCCATTTAAATGAAAAACTGTAAGTGTCAAAAAAGTGTCAAAAAATCGATTGAATTTAAAAATAAATTATGTAAAAATGTTTCAAGCATCTAATAATGTCATTATGTTAAAAAACCTTGGCATTTTTTACGAACCCCGAAAAACCCGTCGTAATAATCCAACTTGACAAGGCCCATAGGGTAAATTAACGACTCGTGCTAGAAATCACACTTTTTGCAAACTGTTGCATAAAAAACAGTTCTATTTATTTCTTAAAAAAATCTGATCTAAAATATTCAAAAATGTTTTTCTACTTGTATTTAAGAAAATTTAAATGTCTTAATTTAAAATGGATTTAAAATCTTAATTTAAAATGGAGATTCAAAACGTGTTCATTCCCATATCTCACTGTTGGTTTTCTAATAAACTGTCAAACTGAGTTTTTCTGAAAAGTGACTTTTTAAAGTTTTCAAAAAATGCTATAAAATTATTCTTTAACACAAAATAAATTAAAAACCTGATGATGCTAGAACAGCAAATCAATAAAAAATATGATGTTTTTCCATAATTTCAAAGTTTTATTTACACTAAAATCCAAAAATCAATAATTTTTGCGTAATTATTGTTTAAAAAGCAGTTTCGTAGCTTCAATCTTCTATTTAAAAACAATTTTTCGATATTTTTCACTTCTATGGAAGATAAAAAACTATGTTTTGTAAAACTGATACAGCGCGAGACCTAATGGTCGCGCATTGAAGCACAACTTTGATTATTATAACGTTATTCGGGAAAAGTTAGAAACCAAGCATTTGATTGCAAATCATTCGAATGGCCCGTGGGAACCGTTTTGAATATGTTTGACCTAACAGAGTTGGATAATTTAAGCAATGAATGTTAACATTTTCAACCCAACAGCTCGCAAAAGGACTCGAACCAAAAGGGAGCAAACGCATTTCTATTGACGCTAGCTTACAAATGATGATAAACCTATCTGACGTTCGGAGGTATTTTGAATAAATTCACGCCCGAGAATTGAAAGGAAAATCAAGGCCAAAAAAAACGCAGATAGACTTCCCCAGCAGCAGGTTGTCTATTTATCATATCACGCTTTCTTTCCATTTCCACGCGACTTTTCCGCAGGAATTTGAGAGTGTTTGGGAAGCACCAACAAAAAAAGACGTCATCATGAATAAAATATTTATGTCGGATAGCTCGGTTTTCCCACCGAGTAAAAAATCTTTTCCTTTTGAAGTGGGACAAAAAGCCCTTCTGGAAGCACGTGTTGAACTTTACAGCTTACTTGCCTAATGCCGGGATTTGGTCCTCTTTGAGGGGGTGGCTTCTTTCCCAACTGAATATTTGCCCGATGATAGAGTGATAACAACGTGTTTTTTTTTCTACAAGAAGAAAGTAATCACATTAACGAGATGAAAGAGATTGATAAGTTAATGCTGCTATGAAAGAGTTTTTGGTATCCGTCCAATTACCTACCTGTTTGCAAATCTTTTCAGTTGATCTACTTTGAGAGTATTTTCTATCAATTGTGAGCTGAGCTTAATCCGTTCAAGTTTTTTCATTTGGCGTACTCATTCAGTTGAATGGGAAGTTTTGAATATAGATGAAACTAATTTGAATCCTGATGCTCCTGAATCCTGAACTTAGAACTGAGAGTTCGATTTAATCATTCTGGTTTGGAAAAGTTGTTTACAAAATTCAAAATGTGACAGTACGAGAGTTCATCAACTCTTATATTCAACTCGATTACAAATTAAAAAAACTTAGGTTCATAATACCTAATCAAAACTCGTAACAGTTAAATAAATCTGATAACTGAACTTCAAAATTTCTTTATCATTCAGAGTTATCAAGTTTAAAAGATAACTGAATAATAAAAACCATAGAAAGATTACAGCTCCAAGTGAAGAATTTTGCAATTCCTAAATGTCAGTCTAGCAAAACTGTGTCAGTTGTCTCTGAAAGTTGTTTTATGGGTATGTACCTGGTACCAGGATTTTTGAGTGATTTTCGACGACTTGCCAAAGGCGAGAACAGCGCGATTGAAATTCAAAATATTGAAATTTTGAATCAACATTTGAACAGAGGAGATTTTATTTTATTATTTTATTGGATTTCTCGGTTTTTGGTCTTGTGTGGTGTGCCATCGTCTGAGTGCTTCTGCACCTCGGCATGTTCGCTTCGCAGGGCTTGCAGTTCTCCAGCAGATTGATATTTGCTTACCGGTATCTACTTCCTTCGGTCGGAATACTCAGAACCCACAGTCGGTGAAAAAGCTCATCTGTGCGATCTAGCGAGCAGCATTATCTCATCTGTTTTGGTGCCGTCAGAAAAGTGGTGCTTAAACTTATGATCGCCGAAAAGAAAGGACATCGGGCTGTTTAACCACTATTTAAACGTTGTATTAAAGACTCCGCTTCGAAAATTATAAATACACTCTAAAATACCTGTCATTTCGAAAATCGAGTAGTGTTCAACCAAATTTTGGCTGCGTACAGTTGTTTACTGCCAAGTGAAGTAAGCGTCCGCGGAGTGGAAAGTATAGTTTTATCAACAATATTTCGCCTATATTCAATCATATTGATGATTGACTCTCGACCAACTATATTTTTTAAGTATTCAACTATATTTGTATTATTGGTTTTATGAATTCAGCTATGAGTATGATAGCTTCAACTACAATTTTATGATTGATTCAACCATGAATATCTTAATTCAACTATATATACTGATTGATGTTGGGCAGTCAACCAAATAAGTTGTAGATTCAACTATACAGCAATGGTTGATTTAACTATAAATATGATTGAATCAATTATACCTCTATTATTGATTTAAAGCGTTCAACTAAATATTTTATAGTTTTTTTTATTAATCCTTTATTTGAAACGTATATTTCATAGTTGTTTTTATTATTTTTTTCATTCACTTTAATTTTCATTTTGGTTTTATACATTTTATGTTTATTTGAAAGCACAAACAAGATTATGCTTAGAATTATATGATAATGCTTCGTTCGGATTAACAGCCAGCACCTCCATTAGGGCATCTGTATTCGTGATCTATTATTGGGTCTAATTTATACAAGAATTGAACCAAAGAAATAAGATCCGATCCAATGAAAATACTGGCAACTGCACTCGTGTTCCATTAACTGTCAAACGGTTTAGAACTGTGTCAAATTGGATCCAAATCTTATCAGTTTTGGATCAATCCTTATACCAGCTCTAAAAAAAGTTGGGTTGAAACTGGTATAATAGATCACCAGTGCGGTTGCTCGGGTCGGAATTTGGGTCTAAACCGGCTGTTTGAACCACGGATACAGGTGCTCTTACTTTGGAATTGTCGAGCCATTTCTGCTTAATCAGTGCCACGCAACCGGGATGTCAATATCGATTCCTATAGTGGCATATTTTCCTTCTCTTAAAATTTAGTTGCTCGCACCTGACATCTGGCTAGAGTTAATCTGAAGGGAGGATAATTTTGTCACAATTTTATTTAAAAACCAAAAGTGCTATCCATCATACCTCCTTAGCTAATAATCTCCTGTTTAGCCATTGGTAAACAAAAGCTGCCTGCTGTTGAGGGCACACTAGCTAATCATATGTACATGTAGTGTTTGGATGTGTTGTAATTATTCAAGTATCACACAATCAATCATAAAAATATAATTGAAGTTACTATAAGTATAGTTCAATGTCTAAAATCAATCATACATACATTTGTAGTTGATTCTATCATATTTACAGTTTAATCAATTCTAGAGTTTGTTTTGATTTGGTCGAATGAGCCACCGATGTGTTTCGAGAAATTCGATGATGAAGTTTTGAAGCACCCCGCATGCTAAAATACCATATCTCAAACAGTCTATACGATACATCTACGGCTTCAGGAATAGTGATTGTATCGGTAAACGTAGCTGTTCTTCTAAACTGTACCTCACCAACAATAAGAACGAAATATGAACGTTCATGTGAAAACGTGATGTTATCCGGAAAGGTGATAAAACGATTTCTTTCAATTTTAATTAATCGTAAAACTGAACTCGAACCGTTACACATACCGTTCATCCAATCTGTCATATATGACATATACTCGCGTCAAAATGTACGAAACGCACGGTCAGAGATGCCAGATGGTTTTGTATAAAAATTGGTGCCCATTTATGAAAATTGTTTTATTTTTTAACTATCAATATACTAAACAAAGTTTGCACCTGATCAGATATTGATTTAGGCTGACATAGTGCACGCGATGCGATGCAAACCGGCGAATGGGAATGAATGCGGTGAACCACATTTGATGGAAATGTATGTGAATCGCCTAAAAACCTGACATACTAAATGCGGCGAAGCTGATGCCAATTTGTTCCGCTGCTCTAGTTTGCATTGGTCGCGTTCACTAATTCGCTCTCAGGCCGATGACATAGTGAGAGCGATGCGATGCGAATTTGCGAACGCGGCCTATGCGAACTCGAACGGCTATTGACGGCAACGGAAAATTGACATCTGCTTCGAACCGTTGAGTATGTCAGGTTTAAGCGATTTACATACATAACATACATAATTACAATTTTGGTTTATTTGTCATTTAAAAAATTCATGTTAAGAAACAACCAGCAATTACAAATTTGGCGTGTAGACTAGCATGTATGCAAAAAGACGACATAGAAACATCAAAGTTAAATATATTTTTTGTTTTCACATCTTAGTTTCATACCGGTACAATTTCGAAAAATCGGTCTAGTCGGCACCACTGCCGACAACGGAAGAGAAGAACACAAAAAAAAACAACAACTCTTTATTTTTCGCATTCCCCATCTCATAAGTTCTTCCATACCAACGGAAACAAACCAGCAACAAAAGTCCTCTCCGTTCGTCGAATTGAGATTTTTAAGACCCACCGGAAGAAGGACACCTGCGATGTTCGCAACTGGTAAGTTTAATTAGCATTTTGTGTCGATTCAATATATGAAATAGGTTTTTTTCTTAAATTTCAGCGACGGGAGCTGGAGGAGCAATGGCGACACGCTGGGAGGACCAATGTCCAGCAGTGACAAGCAGCGACCAGCAGCTACGCTAACGGACCTGACCTGACAATTTGCCACCGGTGTTCGTAAAAAACTGTGCCTCCGCAATAGCGATACCTCTAACAAGGATTTTTAATATGTCCCTGTCATCTGGAATTTTCCCGCAGGCGTGGAAAATAGCATCGATCACACCTGTGCATAAAAGCGGCAGCGCACATTCCGTCGAAAACTACCGTCCGATTTCAATCCTTAACTGTTTTGCGAAAGTACTTGAATCTCTAGTGTACGATGCTATATATCCGTCCATAGCTCAGTTAATTGATGGCGCTCAACATGGATTCATGAAAAAACGCTCAACAACCTCAAACCTTATGGCATTTACAAATTTTGTGATACCAAAACTCGAAAAACGTCAGCAAGTGCAAACTGTATACATCGATTTCTCTAAAGCTTTTGACCGCGTTCCTCACATACTGGTAATAGACAAACTTAGACACCTTGGACTTCCTGAGTGGATAACAAAGTGGCTCGCCTCGTATTTGACGTCCCGCTTGGCCTATGTTAGAGTCAACTCTTTCTGCTCTTCGAAGTTTTTGATACCATCCGGTGTTCCCCAAGGCAGTCATCTTGGGCCGTCAATATTCATACTGTTCGTTAACGATTTGTGTGACATGCTGACGTCGCATAAACTATTTTATGCAGACGACCTAAAGCTTTTCCGACAAATTATATCACCGCTGGACAGCGTCATGTTGCAGAATGATCTCGACGTTGTTATGAGATGGTGCAGTTTGAATGGAATGTTGGTGAACGTTGAAAAGTGCAAAACAATGAGTTTATCAAGAACCCGTAACGTGCATCAGTATAACTACACAATGGGTGATACCGCTCTTGAAACTGTTGACACAATTAAGGACCTCGGTGTTACCTTCGATAGACGGATGAGATTTCATACGCATATCACTACAATAACCGCCAAGGCTTATGCCATGCTAAGTTTCCTCCGTCGCAACACAATCCATTTCAACGACGTGTATGCACTTAAAACACTTTATTGTTCGATAGTCAGAAGTATACTTGAATACGCAGCACCAGTTTGGGCCCCGTTCCAACTGACTTTGAGTCAATCTCTCGAAGGAGTCCAGCGAGCGTTTGTTCGCTTTGCTCTTCGGAAACTTAACTGGAATCCCGAAGTCAGGACTCCCTATGAACATCGATGTAACCTGATCCATCTTGAAACGCTATCCCGTAGAAGGAAGTTTCTGCAGTGTTTATTCACATTCGACTTACTGAGCGGCAATATTGAAAACAACGATCTCCTGGATTGCATAAATTTGTATGCTCCTACACGCCCGCTGCGGAATCAAACGCTTCTTTGGATTCCATCTCATCGAACCACGTATGGCTACTACAATCCAATAGACACATGTAACCGTTATTTTAATGAGTGCGCTAGAATTTTTGATTTTGGTATGTCTAAGCAGTTATTTAAAAATAGGTTAAGGCATCTCTTAGAATAATAAGTCTGTGCGAAACAATATTTATTTCGAAGACCAATAAATAAATAAACGTACCGCCCATGTATTCCCGTAAAATAAGGCCTCCTCCTGGTGAAGGAGCTTATAATGAAATCATATAACCGTAAGTGGTACAAGTGGAGTAAATAAAGTTAATATTCATAAAATTTAGAAATGAGTTTGTTTTTGACATAAAGAAAATATTCATTTGTATGTGTGCGTGCTACATTCCCCTACGATTCAGAATACAGTATACGCATACATTGGAAGAACGTCAAATCGAATCGTTTTGCGACTATAACTGTTAAAGTTCAGTTACAAGGGAATTTTAAGAACAACTGTAACAAAAACAGTTCGATGCAAAAAATACGCTTCCATAAGCGATTCTTAGATTTTATCTAAACTGTTTCTAGAAAAGTCTCCCCATACAATTGTTTTAACAGTTTTAAACAGTAACATAACTTAACGCCATATTCAACAGACCGTCGTTTTGGAATTCAAGATAAGTGCAATGTTTTTTATGGTTTCAGATATCATTTTCTAAACGTTTTTTTACGCTGTTTCTAATCGTTTTATAACTACAACAGGAACTGTTGTGTTACAATATTTTTGTATTCGGGACATTTTTAATTCTAGTTTTTTCATCAAAGGTTGTTTGAAATTTTTAAAGTCGAAGCAGAAATGTATTTAAAATATACTAGTGTATTCGACAAAGTCATCAGTTTAGTTATTTCGACTGAAAATGTTCTTAAGACCTTTTGCATCTTCCACTTGGCACTAACGTCGTTTTGCTACCGCATAAATTTTATCATTAAATAAGATTGTATTTACCTGAAACTCCGTTACTCCCTTTGAAATTGCTTGTATAACGCAATCGGAAGCAGGGGTGATATGTAGAGGAACCCATTCAATGATGTTTGGAATCGGTGCTGCGACGGAATATATCATAGTAATGCTTTGAGTAGACTGGACATTGCTGGTTACTTGTAGTTACTCCGTTGACCGTTCGACAAATGAAGAAACTTATTCAAACTTTCAGGTGTTTTGACTGTCTCTGTAGAGGAAAAGAAATGAACATAATATTTTTCAAAGTCTAAAGTAACGTTTTCGAACTTACCTAGCGAAATATTGAAGCCATCTATTGTATTGAGATAGCTAGAACATCTTTTGTTGACGATTTCTTTCGAACTTCTAGAGTTTTATAGCTTTTACCGAAGCATTTTCTAAGAAAATGCATTAGGTCGCAAAAACCAAACACGCCGAACAGTTATTTTGCGACCTTTGTTTTGCAAGCAATTTAGAGCAGGGCAAAACGTCGCAAAAACCAAATTGCACTCAAAAATAAGAAAGTCATCATCCCTAAATTCAAATCATTTTGTAGAATGTAATAAAACCAAGTTTTTACCTAAAATAGAATACAGGTTTATCAATCGTTTGCAGCCAATAACACAATTTTGTTTATATTGGTTCATACGACGTAATCAAAACAAACTCTAGAATTATACAATTACAGTTGAATATATCATATTTTCTAGTTAAATGATGGAGAGGTCAACAAGGAATTTATAGTTGAATCTACTGTATCTATAATAGTAGAATGCCTAAAATCAATCATACAAATGGAGTTAAATCTATCATATTTACAGTTTAATCAATTATACCATTACAATTGAATCTATCAATTTCTCTCGTACGTATCTAAACCGGGCAAATCTAGGCAATTTTATTCAAAACCTGGCAAAATTCGGGCATTTGTTTTGAAAATTTTTAACCTTAAATCCAGCTACATTCAGGTAAATTTATTAAAAAGTACGGAATTATTCAAAAACGAAAAAATAAACTTTAAATTATAATAACTCAATTTGAATATTTTGCTAGATTTTGCAAATAAAGTGAAGGAAGCTGGAATAATCGGTCTTTTTCAACAAAATTCTGGTAACCGGGCTGGGCCGGATTTTTACCAAATTTTTTGTCAAACATTCGGAAAAGTCCGGGTAAAACCGGGCAATCTGGTTTTTCTAGTCTTAGTTTGCGAGCCTATGAGGCTCGGGTGGTTGTAACAAATATGTTGTTTTTGTCTGAAACCGCCTTTTTGTTTTAATCCAAAACTTTGAAGCTTGTTGTGTTTATTTGGTTGTGTTTGATTCCAAAATTTCAAAGGTAAACAAGTCATCGACAATCTTTTAGCTAAGCAAATCCGTATAGACTCTACCACCGGTGATTATAATTTGATGCAATATTCTAAGATGGGAATCACTTTAATTCATCAGCTGCGAGATGCGATTTCCGGTTCATCGCAAGGCAAAGCTTCCGTAGGTGGTGGTAGAAATTGGTGGCTCCAGAAAGCTGGAAAGGGAGGATGGTAAAGATAATCAACGGTTATATCAGTGCGGACAAACATTCGTTAGCCTGGTGAGGCAACACGAAATTAGCTTTTTCCTTCTCCAATTTCTGTATCTCTCGTTTTTCGGTCTCTCGATAGGTAGGTACTTGGAGTGTGTTCGTTTGATTGCAGAAATAGGAAAGTTTTTAGACGTTAGAATGTGTCGTGGATGATTTTCCTACGCTTGCTGATTAACTTTTTTAGATTCCAGTGTTCCAGTTTTCTGTAATCTCATTATAATTTAGATAGAAAAATAATATTTTGCAATATTTATTACAGAAAAAATTTCGATAAGTTTTTGACACAACCTGCTACTGCATCCGAAAAACTTGAAGGGAGTGGAGGCGTGCGGTAAGACCGCTGACGAATTATTTCCATACGAGATTCCTGGCCAAACGTTCGCTCTTTGCATTGGTAGACCTCGAGGTTAGAAAACGCGCTGACCAAAAATTAGTTTAAATTTCCTTGCCTTTCCTAACCCGGTGCAGAAGTTCCGGCATTCGAGGGATCGGAGAACAAATACTTAGTTTCGAGCATAATAATTTCGGTTGAGAAAGAGGAAATTTGAATCATGTTTATTTCTTCTTGGTTAACCAATTTAATTATTTCACAGTGTTGGCACATAAATTTCAGTGGCTGTAAGCTTGTCGGATTTCCATTTATTTTCTTGCCCGGATGATGCTACGAGCAAGTATTTGATTTCAATTTGATAGAAAACTGTCTTCCCCATGTTCTCAAACCTATATATTTTGAGCCAATTTCTTTTCTTGAAGTTTCTTAATTTGCTTTTTAAAATTATTTGATTGTTGTGGTAAAACTGATAAACTAGTAACTTTTTTTTTATTGATGCTGATCAGACTCGAGCAACGTTGTGTTTGATTTTCTGCGGTTGGATCGAATGACTCTAAATTAAGAATGACAGACAATAGAGTATGAATTACAGAAAATAATTTTGAGTCCTCATACTTAATTAAAACAAAAATAAACAAAAAAATATATTTGGTTTCAGAGTCAGGTTGATAAGCTCGGATTAGAAACTTATTGAAATCTTTATTCGGGTTACACCAAAGAACTAACATAGTTGCTATTTGCAACTTTTTTTTCACTTTGAATATTTGTGGTCTGGTGAACATATTCTAGAGATGCAATTTAAAGTCGTTTTTCTAATTTTCGAATAGTTTTCACTGAATCCCTCAGATGTTTCGGCGTAGGCGTAAGGATATTTAAAAATCCTATATTGACTGTCCTTCTTATTTCAGTAATATTGATGAAAGCAATCATATGTGAAGCCTTACACAACCTATACTTAGTTTTATTTGGATCTGCAATCAATAATTTAAAAGTTTCGACACAATTTCTATTATGTACTTCTAATATTGGGCAACCGTACAGTAGTAGCTTTACAGCACAATAGTTTTCATTATAATTGTTTTTTGTCATAAAAAGAGGCTGGGTTATTCAGCCGAGAATCATTACGCAGAAGAACATTTTGCAGAAGGTCAAATGGGTCGTTTGTCCAAGGGTTACTCAACCGAAGAGTATTCGGCCGAATGGATGTTAGGTCGACTGGTCGTTAGGTCTAATGGTCATTTGACCGAATGGACGATTATCAGGTAAAATGGGTATAAGTAAGGTTTCCAGAATTTTTTCAGCACGTATCCGAGCCGTACAAATCCGGACAATTTTATATAAAAACCAAAATTATGTAAGGGCCAGTGGTCATTAGGTCGAATGGAAGATAGTCTTCGGCTGGATAACCTTCGGCCTGCGAACGTGTTCAGCCAAGTGTCCTATTCGGCGTGAAAACCTACTTATAAGGTCTAGAAGCCCTATCGTATCCATTCAGCATGCCGTCCGGTAGGCCTCATGACTATTTGGCCTAACGAGTATTCGGCCTAGTGCCTATAATGAAACTAGAAGGGGATCCTGAGTTGACCTCTATCGAATTGACCTTTCCATCATATACCTTGAGTCCTGCTGCCTTGAAGAATTCGGCGAGTTCGTCGAGTTAGCTTTGCATGTCTTATTGATTTTGACTACAAAATCGTCAGCTAGGTCAAAATCGTCGTCATTGTCGAAGGACTCCACAGCAATCCCCGGTTCGTTGCACAGTCCATCGATCCCGTTGAGATCTCATCCATTTCGATGAAAAAAGTAGTGGTTATAAGATACATCTCTGCTTTACTCCAGCATTAATCGGGATTGGATTGGACAAGGCATACCGTCGCACAAGATCTTTCACGAAAATAACTCATACTGTGCTTCGATGAGATGGCTTTGTTTTTCTGGGACTCCTCGTCATCTAAGAGTAGCCCAGATGTTTTCATAGTTCAGTCGGTCGAATGATTTTTCGAAATCAACGAACACCAGCAAAAGAGAGTCATGGAATTCACTGAAATTCTAGTTGGTTGCCGTCGGAGAGAAGCGTTAACTTTCTCATGCATCCTGTTTAGGATAACTTTGCAGAGTACTCTGAGGGTTTTAGAGATCAACGTTATGCCATGCCAGTTATCACATTCTCTCAGGTTTCCTATCCTAAGGATTTTCACAAGAATACCCTGCATTCAATCGGCAGAGTCTGCTTATTTGAGCATCTCAGCAGGAATGCAATCGATTCTTGGTACTTTTTTGGACTTCATTATTTTATTTACATAGTATTCCGTCTCACGACATAACTTGACGAACATAATTCCTAAAATTCACTCGGTTCATAGCAACCGTTCTCCAATTTCTCGGGCACCCCACGTTCGCCAGATCACGCTCCACTTGGTCTAACCACCTCGCTCGTTGCGCCCCCGCTCGTCTTGTTCCTACCGGATTCGTAGCGAACACCTGTTTTGCAGGACAGTCGTCCGGCATTCTCGCAACATGTCCCGCCCAGCGTATCCGGCCAGCCTTCACCACCTTTTGGATACTGGGTTCGCCGTAGAGGCGCGCGAGCTCGTGGTTCATCCTTCGCCTCCACACTCCGTTCTCCTGTACGCCGCCAAAGATGGTTCTGGACTTCATATCTTTGATTAATATTGAAGGATGGCATCGCAGCTGAACTTATCAAAATGGGCCCGGACAAGTTGGCCGATTTCCTACACTGGTTGATGGTCCGGATTTGGGACACAGAACAGCTCCGGAGAAGTGGACGGAGGGGGTAATATGCCCCATCTACAAGAAGAGCGACAAATTGGACTGTGAGAACTACCGAGCGATAACTGACCTCAATGCCGCCTACAAAGTGCTGTTCCTAATCCTACTTCGCCGCCTGACGCCACAAGCAAACAGATTCGTGGGAAGTCACTAGGCCGGCTTCATGAAGGGATGATCAACGACGGATCAGATCATCACATTACGGCAAATCCTCCAAAAATGCCGTACACAGCAAGTCTTTACGCACCATCTATTCATCGACTTCAAGGCCGCATAAGAAACGATCGACGAACTATGGCAAATCATGGACGAGAACGGCTTTTTCGAGAAGCTGACCAGCCTGATCAAGAAGACGATGGATAGAGCGCAGTGCTGTGTGCGGATTTCAGGTGAATTGTCGAGTTCATTCAAATCGCGCAGGGGGCTTCGACAAGGCATCCTGCATGATGTTCAAATGCGGGGCATGATTTTCAACAGATCCAGTCAACTTATCTGCTGCCGATGACATTGATATAGTCAGTAGATCATCTGGGGCGGTGGAGGAGACCTACCGCAAACTGAAACGCGAAGCAGGAAGGATTGGGTTGATGATTAATACGTCCAAGACGAAGTACATGATGGGTTGCGGATCCGAGACCGACCGAACCCGTTTGTCCAGTAATAAAAAGGTCATAATCGACGGCGACGTGCTGGAGATAGTCGAAGACTTATCTCGGCTCACTGGTGACCGCAGACAATGACACCAGCCGTGCAATCCGGCGGCGAATGATCAGCGAAATGGACTACTATGGACTGCACAAGCAACAGCAGTCGAGAAGACTTAGCCCTCGCACAAAGTGTAACCTGTACACAACGCTCATTAGACCGATTGTCCGCTACGAGCACGAGACGTGTATATTGCTCGATGAGGACCTGAGCACACTTGGAGTATTCGAGCGACAAGTGTTAAAAACCATCTTTGGCGGCGTACAAGAGAACGGAGTGTGGAGGCGAAGGATGAACCACGAGCTCGCGCGACTCTACGGCGAACCCACCCAACAAACATTTTTGCTGATTAAAAACGCCAATTCACTGATCGGATGCTGTTTTGAGGTGCTGATTGCTGTTTCAGTTTTCTGGCTGAAGAAAGAAATATTTCAGCGCTGTTTCAGCGTACACTGAGGTTTTTTTTTACGCGGTATTTCGTCCCACGTAAAAAAAAACCGCGTAAAAAAAACCGCGTTAATTCGAAAATCCGCGTAAAAAAAACCGCGTTAATTCGAAAATCCGCGTAAAAAAATCCGCGTTAATTCGAAAATCCGCGTAAAAAAAACCTCGTTAATTCGAAAATCCACGTAAAAAAACCCCGAAATTCGAAAATCCACGTAAAAAATCCATTTTAATTAACAAATTTGCGCAAAAAATAGCACGTTACTAAAAAACGCGTGAGAACCATAATTATTTGAAAATTTGCGTACAATGATAGTTTATTTTTAAGATAAAAAACAAAATCAATTAGATTAATAGAATAGTAGAATATAGTGAGGCTTATTTGACAGTGTGGAATTCAGATCGCCTCATGTCTCAGGTCTCATGTTCCATGTCTCAGGTCTTAGGTCTCATGTCTCATGTCTCAGGACTCATGTTTTAGGTATCATGTCTCAAGTCTGATGTCCCATGTCTCAGGTTTCAGGTCTCATGTCTCATGTCTCATGTCTCATGTCTCATGTCTCATGTCTCATGTCTCATGTCTCATGTCTCATGTCTCATGTCTCATGTCTCAGGTCTCAAGTCTCAGGTCTCATGTCTCATGTCTCGTGTCTCAGATCTCGAGTCTCATATTTCAGGTCTCAAATCTCAGGTCTCATGTCTCAGGTCTCAAGTCTCAGGTCTCAGGTCACAGATCTCAAGTATCACGTTCTTAGTCTCAGAGCTAAGATTTTCCCAACTGCAAAAAGATTCTAAGTGTTTTCCTTTGAAAAAGGTTTAGAATATTTTCTCTGAAAAACCGCGTTAATTCAAAAATCCGCGTAAAAAAAAACCGCGTTAATTCGAAAATCCGCGCAAAAAAAATCGCGTTAATTCGAAAATCCGCGTAAAAAAACCCACGTAAAAAAACCGTGTAAAAAAAAACGCGTAAAAAAAACCTCAGTGTATAAGGAAGTTTTATTTCAGCCAATCTTCCAACGAATCTTCCAAGCATCGCTCAACACGTCTACGTTCCCCTCTATATGGAAAGAAGCCTACATGTTTCCGGTCTACAAGAAAGGCGACAGGAGGAATGTCAACAACTACCGCGGTATTTCTGCCTTATGCGCTATTGCCAAGTTATTTGAGCTGGTTGTTTTAGACCCTATCTTCTCGTACTGCAAACCATATTTTTCTAATGATCAACATGGCTTTATGCCTAAGCGCTCTACGACCACAAACTTGCTGGCGTTTACGTCTAAGGTGCAAGACAGTTTTGCTTCAGGATTCCAAACAGACGTCATCTACACCGACCTGTCAGCCGCTTTCGACAAAGTGAACCATGAAATTGCTATCGCCAAACTCGATCGCATTGGTTTTTGTGGGTCTCTACTGAAATGGTTTCGCAGCTACCTGGTAGGTCGGAAACTTACTGTCCGAACGGGAGAATCCTTCTCCAACCAGTTTTTCGCCACCTCTGGAGTGCCTCAAGGGAGCCATTTAGGACCAATACTGTTCTTGGTTTATTTCAACGACGTGCTGTTACTCCTCGATGGACCAAAATTAGCTTACGCAGACGACCTGAAGTTGTTTCATCCCATCTCCGGCCCTGACGATGCCAAGTTCCTGCAGGACCAGTTCAACCTCTTCGCCTCCTGGTGCGATGTCAATTGTCTGCCTTTGAATCGTAGTAAATGCGCAGCAATTTCTTTTTCCCGTAAGCGGCTTCCATCAAATGCAGCGTATTTTCTCGGCGGCGAGGCTATTGCTCGAGTTGAGCACGTGAAAGATCTTGGTGTCATTCTTGACAGACGGATGGATTTCAAGATTCACACCAATTACATCGTCGATAAAGCTTCTAGAAGCCTAGGTCTATTGTTTCGCATGGCGAAAGACTTCAAAGATATTTACTGCTTGAAGAGTCTTTATTGCAGTTTGGTTCGTTCGATCCTCGAATACGCCTCTGCTATCTGGTGCCCTTATTACCAAAACGGCTCTGAGCGTATTGAGGCTATCTAACGGCGCTTTATGAGATTCGCCCTTCGTCACCTGAGCTGGCAAGACCCGTTCCGACTTCCCAGCTACGAGAGCCGCTGTCGTTTAATCGACATTGACACGCTGCAAGCCCGCAGAACCGCCGCACGAGCCTCTGTCGTGGCTGATTTGCTTACATCCAGAACTGATTGTCCCGCACTGTTGGAAGGTCTTCAACTCAACATACGACCACGTGGTTTGAGAAATCGTGATTTCCAGCTCTACGTCCCTCTTCGTTTGAATAATTATGGGGCTAACACAGCACTTATAGGTGTAATCAAGACATTCAACCGCTACTCCGAACATTTCGATTTTGACGTTTCGAGGGATGCATTCCGAAGAAAAATCCTTAAAGCTCTAAGTTTTGTGTAGACCATTGTATTTGTAGTGTCTTTAATTTTAATTTTTAATTTTATCATTAGGATCAATATGTGATCTGTTGATGTACAATAAATAAACAATAGAAAGTAGAGGAAAATTGGCTGAAGAATAACTCGTTCAGCCTTTGTCCAACCATTTTTGACACCTTCAAATTTGACAGCCGTCAGCTGTGCAAGGGTAGTTTCGAAAGCGTCTTTCAGCAATACCAAACTTTTTGTTATTAATGACGGATCAAAATAATTATCTTTTGAATCGTCTAATGATTCGAAATTTCTCATTTTGCATGATAAAATGGCCTTGCCGGGAAATTAACATTTTATTCTCGTAGCAATTTCAATTTCTTCATATGAAATTGACCTTGGTTGAGAAATATTTTGGTCGCTTAAGAGCGACACTTTTCTGTTCCTTCGCAGAATGCATGGTTGGTTCTGCCTTCTGCGGCATGAGACCAACAAGTGGTAGGTTCAAAGTTCGAGACAAGTTCAAATGAAGAAAAAATAACAAGGGAGGGGAAAATTAGCTGGCAAACATCGGACAAACAACATTTTTTTTGTTTTTTTTTGTTGCTCCGTCAATTGACGTTTCATGTGGTTTCATGTCATCTTCGCTGATTAATTTCTCCAGATCTCGATGTTTAAGGGCTGAACAGCAGCTTCTCTCTGAATTTGGGTTGCCTTCTTTCAGCAAGATAGCTGATTTAAAATTAGAACTAAACAATGTTTCAGCGGTTGTTCAGCAAAAAATGTTTGTTGGGCAGTATCCAGAAGGTGGTGAAAGCTGGCCGGATACGCTGGGCGGGACATGTTGCGAGAATGCCGGACGACTGTCCTGCAAAACAGGTGTTCGCTACGAATCCGGTAGGAACAAGACGAGCGGGGGCGCAACGAGCGAGGTGGTTAGACCAAGTGGAGCGTGATCTGGCGAACGTGGGGTGTCCTGGAAATTGGAGATCGATTGCCATGGACCGAGTGAATTTTAGGAATTATGTTCGTCAAGTTATGTCATGAGATGGAATACTATGTAAATAAAAATGATGCGCTAAAAACAGAGTTATGTAGCTTTGGAACATGGTAGTTTTTTATTTACAAAAAAATCTAACCGAATCTAAGTCGGAAAATAAAAATGTAAGAAATCGAAAAAACACGTGTTTTTCAGTCGTAAAAATGTACCAAATTTTAATGTCCATAATATTTTTTTTTACTTTATTATTCAAAAACCGAAGAAGTTTAAGAAAAACTGTTGACATATTTTCAAGCACATGAAACTGTCAAAGTTCGCGAAGGAATATCTGGTTTGGCCAGCCATCTCTACCTGTGGCTTGAAAAGCAGCATTTTCATAGCTTCCGGGACTGTCAACCAAGAAATTTACGTGAAAGAGTGTTTGAATAAACGTCTGCTGCCTTTCCTGAAGAAACACGGTTGTTCCGTACTGTTTTGGCCGGATTTGGCATCTTGCCATTATGGTAAACAGGCCATGGAGTGGTACGCCACCAACAACGTGCAGGTGGTTCCCAAGGACAAGAACCCTCCCAACACGCCGGAGCTCCACCCAATTGACAAATACTGGGCTATTGTCAAGCGGAACTAAAGAAGACCAAAAAACTGCTAATAGGACGAGCAGCAGTTCAAGGCAAACTGGCGTTCTGCGGCGAAGAAGGTGGACAAGGTGGCTGTACAAAATCTGATGGCAGGGGTTAAGCGTAAGGCCCGGCAATTCGGATTTAGAAAAGCGGAAGCCTAACTGAATATTTTTCCTGAATTTTATACTAATTAAACTTGAAAAAGAAATTTAATTTGATTTTTTAAATAAACGATATCACCGATTTACACGCGTTTACCCTTGAAGAAATTTTGACCTTATCACCCTTTACTTTAGTTAGACAAAATCCAAGATTCATCAACCACATTTTGAATCAGAAGCGTCAAAAGTGATACTTCTGTAATGATTAATTACAAGGTTAAAAATAACGTTTTAGAATTTATCTTCGAGTCATTGAACATAAAAATCAGCGACTGATGTTGAAATAAAACATCAAGTAAGCAAAATTTCAAAATCACATAATCTGTATTTGCATACACAAAAAAAACTGTTCCCTACATGATGCAAAATGTATCTCCATTTTTCACCTCCCATTGTAGCTGTAGCTTGTAGCCATTCAGGTCACTAACAAACAATGGAAACAACGTGCCGTCCTTCCAACCTTCAAGAATCTGCCCTGAGCAGAAACAATCTTCTCATTCATCTGCCGTTATCGGAAAATCGCCTGCGGTGTGCTGTAAAAGAAAACGTTTTGTCTCCTCCCCGACTGTTATTGTGTCATCTGATTTGTCCCAGCCCAGTGCAGGTTTCTTCTTCTTAGTCCGAATCGAAAACACTGCTGCGGCTGCTGCTTCTTCTGCGAGGATTAGGAGGGGGTCCTTGATGTTGATCTCGATATGCTGCGGTGATGGCGGACTGATGAACTGTTTTGTTATCTTTTCCCAACCCTCGGCCCTCGACAGATACTGAGTCTGTCCTCTCAAGTGTAGGAGCGTGACAAATTTGAGATTCTCCAGCTGTTACACAATCGAGCGTCGAGACTTTCGGCCATTGTAAATAGGGCCCCCGTTTGATTGACAAAGCACAAGTGCAGTGCCTTCGGAAATTTTATCGATATCGATGGGAAACAAATGTTCACTAAATTTTTCTTGCACGAAACGATCTCAGAAAAGCTGCATGAAATATTGAGACATTTTTTTCTATATGACGAGCTTCTGTCAAAATAGAGTTATGGTTTTCGATCGATATGTTTTGTATTTTTTTTCTTTATTATAGAGACTTTCAGCCTAATGTTTTGTATTGCAAACATACAAACAATCACTTAATAAGCGATCAGTCGATAAAATTTGAAGTATTTTTTGCGAAAGGACAATAGAATTTAAATAATAAAAGGCGTTAAATTGATACAAATAGTCTACCTCAAAAATGACTCCAATTCTCCCTCTTAGCGCTAAAAGTGACAATAATTAATTAATTTTACATGCAAAATAAATTCGATAAATCATTTATCGCGCGACTTCCCCTGCAAATAAATAATATTCAAATTTTATTTGCAATTTTTCGGTGCACCGGATGTCATTGACAGCGCAACAAGAACTAGCTTGAAGGTTAGTGAAGGTCGGTTTAAAGTTCAGGAACAAATTATTATGACTCAAACACCTGTTAGTAGATTTTAGATTATCTATCTTAAAACTACTTTAAGAAAATCTTATAAAGAGAAAGGCAAATGTCCGATACAATTCCATAATTCGTCAAAAGTAGTGAACTTGAATATCGACACTTGTTAAGCCACCTCGGCGAGCTGCAAATACAGAGATTAATTTTTCGTTTCTTTTCGTTCCTGCTTCCTCTTTCCAACGATTTCAATTCGACAATTGGTCTGGGCTAACCGTTCGGAAAAATTCGATTCGCAGCTGCTGGTGGGTAATTTGAATAAATGCATCCGAGCGCCACCCCCTTTTCCCCGTTTCCATATCTTTCTGATAGCTGCATCGGAATGGTTCGGCGAAATTAATACTACGCGACTTTTGAACTCGTAGAAACTGACATGTTCGACATGTTGCTAGTTGGTACACCTTCATTCAACATGTGTCACCCCCGATGATTAACGGAAAATTTGGGAGTAGTGTTTTCCTGTCTTTGCTTTCGACGTTGAATTTGATTAATCTATTTTGAACTGGCCATGTGCTCCCTGTTAAAAGAACTTATAAAAAAATGAAACAATTTTTTGACTAAGAGAAATTTTTCGAAACAATAGCTGGTAGGTAACATGAATAAATAATCGACTGCTACCTTTAAAAAATCGTCAAAAATTCTGTGTTACGTAATTTGAAAATCCAATGTTCCAAAAATGTGCAAATAATGTTAACTTTCCAATCTTCTTTTCAAATTTTATATGGTGTGACCAAAACAAATTTGACGCTTATTGATTGAAAAGTACGGTTTTTACTCCACTTTTTTGCATTTTTTGTGGTCATGATCTTTAAACATTTCAAAAAAATATATTCTTTAGTGCAACGTATAGCTTCTAACTACAGCATCTTGTACGCTAAGTAAATTTTTATTAGCATTCCGTAGCTGATCTACACAGCAAAAATTATTTTCTGTAAAATTACAGTAAATGTCCTGTAACAAAAAGGAGCAGGACATCTACCGTTATTTTACAGGTCGAGGACATTTATTTTTCAGTGACCATAAAAAATTACAGACCTATAAATTGAAATGGCCTGTAATCGCAAGCGACCTGTAATTGCAAGTGACCTGGATTTCCAAGCTACCTGTAAAACAATATGCACGTAATTTAATTGTTTTGATGTACTACAATACAGTGGAATTTCATTGTTGAATAAAACAAAATTTTATTCGCACATACATAATTTATTTATTTATACATAATTTATTTATTATTATAGATGAACCTACCTATAATAAAGGTAAAAAAAGTTATTACCATTCACAGCAAAAATTATTTACTGTAATGTTACAACAAACATTCTTTAAGAAAATGGAACTTTATGGCGACATTTTGATTCGAAAAGATCCAAGCAATAAATTAGTAAGTTTTTAAAAGACAAGCCAAAATACGAATATTAACCGATGTCTTTTGTAATTTCGGTTATTTCCGTTCTCATTTTTGCTAACTTATTTCAAACCGACAACCATTCTAAAATATGTATGTCTTTTCTAAAGTTTTTCCAAAGTAAATATAATACTATACTTACTGAATTTAAATGATCAAAGCATCAAACATCCCTCTCCTGAGCAATCATGTCGTTTTCCTAGCCTTAATTAACATCAATAATCTTACAAACTAACAGGGCGATCATATTATCGACAAGCTGCAAAACTAGCGCATAACCTTAGCTCGACACCTAAGTATATGTTGTAAGAATTTTTGCCGACTTTTGGGAAACATAATGCGCAACTTAAGAGCAGAACTAATTAGAATAGGTATTTATGAATCAAATGTTCAAAGACCATATGAAGAAATCATGTTCAGCTCAACGATGACTGAAGCAACCGAAAGTTGAGTGTCTGCAAAAACTACCACCAAGTGGGACATTATCTCCAGTTCCGAAAAAAAAATTATCGTAAGTACTGAACGATTTTCTTCTTGAGCTGTTCGAGTTCCTCGGATTAGAAGTGTTAGTTGCAAATAGGCTTAAAGTGATGATTAATAATTACTACCTTGCCGGTACAACTTAGGCCTGAAGGTTTTCATAAATTTTGAAGCATGACACAACAATCGGGAGATCAATGGCAAGAGTTGCTTGCTGCGCGATTCACTGATGTGTTTCCTTTTCCCGGCCATTTCGTTTGCAGACGAGTTGATCTGTACCGGTGTCAGAATCATGTTCACTGTGTTCTGAAATTATCATTCTAAATTAGGTTACTCATCTTAAAGAAAAACTATACAATGCAATGCAAATGATTGAATTTACCTTTCCCGATGCGTTCCAATTGAGGCTCATGGTTTATTTTTCTATGCGAGTACCAAAAACTGTTTCCTTCTTCCATTGGAAGCAAAATGACGTAGCTTGGTGGACTGTTTCATGATCTTTTGTGTACCTTTTCTTCCAAATTCCGTCTCCGATTTTCCACATTATTCCTTTCATTTGAAACAAGCCATATTTGAAACATTTTCCGGTTATCTACAATAAATAAATTCTGTTGAAAAATAGTCCTGGCTTGATTTCTGCCGGGATAAATCACTTACCTCTAGATACTTTAACATTTCTGGATCGTTGATAATATTCCGCTGTCCGGAAAGATTACTGCTTTGATTCTTTGGCCTTGCAAGGTTTCGTCATGAAAAGTTTGGGTCAATTTTGGGTCTGTTCTTCAGCTACTTTAGCAAGTTGCGATCAGTTTGCAAAGATGATGTTCAAACTGTTTTTTCATGCACAGCACTATTCTACAGCTGGTCGCAAGAATGAATACAACAAGATAACAAACAAACTTCCCGACCATCGATCACGGTAATTTATTCTATTGCAGCAACCACCGGAGTTGCTCCGGCTCGGCAGCCGGCACAAAACAAAACCAAAAAAAAACTTCTTCTTTTCCTCATAAACCGTCCGTGCGCGCACCTTTTGACGTTTCATTTTTGGTGCCTGACTGGGATGCCAGGAGCACCTAAATATGTGCAATTGAAAATTATTGTGCCGTAAATATAAATAGTTTTTCAATTACTTTCGGACGAATCAACTTAAAATTACGTGGTTCTTTCATTACAGATTGTTTTATTTTAAAGGAAGTCGTTTTCAATGACACGTAATAGTCATTATTTTTTTCTGTGTACAGTCTTTTTTCGATGCATGTTTTTCGGATTTTTTTTTCTTAAACTTTGAATAACAGAAAACTGAAATGTTATAGGTGAGTAATGTCTGAGAAACTCATTTGAGATACATCACGAGATTCTGTGCTCTGTACTTTTATGAAAAATAATCAATTAACATTGCAGAAATGAGTGTGAAATTTAGAAAAAAAAATCGTAAAATATAAAAATCTATTTACAGTAGTTTTTCGATTTTATCACTTTTCGATTTAATCAATACTCGCCAAATTTACGTTCGATTTTATCACGGTTATGGTTTCGATTTTATCACGCTTTTTTAGAAATCTTTCAGAAACCATTTCCAGGACCTCAATTTTCGTTCAAAAGCGTAGAGCGTCTTTGTTCATGATCATTTTTATGGTTTATGTTATGGTATATCGGTATTCAATAATATGAAAATGCCATTAAACTGCTTACTTTAGCTGTTTAGTGTTTAAAATTGTCATTTGTATTTTAAAAACACTTGTAATAATAGACATAATCATTTAATGTGGCGCTAATGCTAGTGTTGTTATTTGTGCTTGGTTAGCCGATGTGGATGGATTTAAGCGTTTTTGAAAAGAGATAAGTGTCTCTGATTTCTTTATTTAATTTGATTATTTGAAAGGGTGGCGTGCGCAATCCTTATTGTACGTACAGATTTAAGTATTGTCTGAATGGATAATTTTGGAAGATCAAAATGAAATTCTGCTAGTATTGCCTTAAAATATGCAAAAAGGGCTAAGATTTCTGTTTTTCTACATATGAAAAACAAAGTATTATCTGCCCATAAAGCAAATTTCGAGAAACACACTTAAAAAACCTAAGTTGAGCAAATTTTTAAATATTTTTCGAAAAGGTAAACTTTTTTGTTAATCAAAGGTGTGAAGATTAAAGACTGAAATTTGAAAATTGCAGAAGAAATTTGTTGATGCATTTTTCTTTTTCAAAATCGACATAAGAGATAACGACTGTTAAATTTCCATGATAACTAAATAATTAACTTTAATTATTTGTAGACTTTCAAATTAATTTTCAACATGGTTTTATTTCAAGAAAAAAGTCTTAAAATTGCTAAAGAGAAGAATAATTTGAAATGGAATCGATACTTTGTGTTTAGTAATCGTTGATAATTATATCTTATGATCAAAATTTATTGATATAAAACGTTTCCACTACTGAAAACATGATAAATTATTGATTAAAGGCAATAAAAATACTTTCTACCACTTTAATTTTAAGTTTCGCCAAATTCACGGCTTTGACATACATATATTTACGGTAAAAATTTTTTGACCGTGATAAAATCGAAAAACTACTGTATCTGAAATTAAGTTTTTTTTTCGTAAACGAATGTGAATTTAGAATTTAGTGTGTCTTAAGTTTAGTACCGCAAACAAACACCCCTCCTGATGAAATCAAAGCGTTTAAAAGCAGCAGGTTTATTTATGTGAGAGTTCAAATATTTCCTTAGTAAATGTATCTATAGTTTTAGTGTGGTTTTCGTTGTATTTTCAGGTAAATTTTTGATATTTAAACAATCCAGACATTTTCCAAGAGTAAGCCAGTCTAGAACATAGGGCTGGAAACTCTATCAAATGCTAAGGTTTGAAGGAAAAAATTAAAGAGAATATAGCTACTTGATTTTGAAAAAAATGAGAAGTACGTAACAAGTAGATTGTTTTCTTCATACAAACTTTAAAGTTCCTAAAAAGTAGAAACAGAAACCAAAACAGTACTTTTAAGCTTTTTTTGAGTATTGGCTGAACTTGATAAAGAATGAAGTTCAATGGACCTCGAAAAAGCATTTTGAACAGCAAAAAAGTTCCACAAAACTTTTGTACAGCTATATATGAACTTATTAGTTCGTTCCTTAAGTGATATTCGAACTTTTGGTTGCTTGGGATAGTGCGAGGGCCAAGGGAATTAAAAAAAAAGGCAAAATTTCGTTTGTTTTTGTAGATAAAATTTTATGTAATGTTTAAGTTATGTTAAAAAATTTAGCCCCTTAACTTATGCAGCATCATGGTCCATCTTTGGATTTTAATTGTTTTTCGGCCTTAACACATTAAGGACCGCGATATTGTATTTTTTGGACCACGAAGAAATCTAAACTAAGAAACACCGTAATTCAGCATTGTATTTCCCAGAATTCACTGGACCAGAAGTTACAAATTTAGTATAAATCTTCAAGCCACCGAAAGTGTTGTGTTCAATTTCGTAGAGTTTCATGATTATTTTTATATCATTTGAGTTTGTTTCAAACAGCCTTAGTATATCAATTACTAGCATTAGTAAATATTATGAAGGTGTTTTGTATCCTTTATGATCAAGAAAACTCGTTTAAACTATCAAAGTAGAAACTGATCAATATTAATTAACCCAAAGCATCAAATTCGAAATAAAGACGAAATCGATATTCAAATCAAATTTAAAGTAGTCTATAAATTTCTGAAACCATGTTTTACGTCAACAGGAGTCCAGTACTGGTTTTAAAAATATGAAACATGCCACATTCCCCTTAACAGAAAAAATAATCGTGAAATATTGAAAAAAAAAGATCAATCACACCCCGTTTTACGGTACTGGACGACAACTGAATTAGGAGTTTGATGTTGGTTGTATTCCTTCTAATTATGTCTTCTTTTCGTCTTTAAATGTGTATGAATATTTTTTGATGAGAAGTTTAGATTTTTTTGAAGTAAAACAACACCCCATAAGTGATGAGTTTAATGAATCCATCGAAGGGTATCTGGAACGTCATTTTTTGGCGGACGCGTAACTGAAATCAAGATGACGAAGTGCTTCTATGAATTACATCTCTTGACTCGCAAAATAAGTACGGAAATTTTATCAAAACTTTTTTGTTATTTAGTTTTTGATATTCTTTAATGGATCTATCTAACCATAAACAATTTTTATTGTATGCATTCCGTAAAATTAATCAGACCATTTTCCCTTCATACGAATTTTGTTGTTTTTAAGTTTATCGACATAGTCATAGACATAGTCCCAGTGACCGTAGAGAATTCCATAAAATTTTCTTTGTAATTGATATTGTTACACAATGACTTCCATTAAGAAACAAACATCTATTCTACATTATGAAAACACAATTAAAAATGGCATTTAAAAACAGTTTTATACAGTAGTAAACAAAAGTTTACATAAGTTTCAAGTAGTTTTAAGGAAAGCAGTGTATAAAGTTTGATTTGAATAAATCAATAAATTTAAAAAAAATACTGTGAAACTCAAGGTTAGAGTGATTTTTTTATGCCAGATTACAGATGCAGTCTTTCATTACACAGTTCAACTAAAGTCACACTTCGCTAGTTTTGAAGTCCTCATGACATAAAAACTAATGAGAGGATTTTTCCGATCTCATCAAAATGTTTTTTGCTTATACGGAAGTTAAACAAAAAAATCTTAAAATTTCTGATGTTTCGAAAATTAAATATTTTTTTATATGGTTAATGAATCTCAAACCATTCAGAATTTTCCTTCAATTTCTTGAGCAAATTGTAGATAACGTAGGGTTGCCATCCGTCCCGCACATTTTTTTCAAAAATGTCCCACCGTCCCGCTTTTAAGTCAAAATTTCCCGCTTTTTTTTCAACCAAGTTTTCGAAAAAAAAGTTTTCCAAAATTTGATGTCATTGTTATATTCAAACTGCAACAAACTGATTGATGTTTACATACACTGCCGGCCAAAAGTTTGGGATCACCCGCTAAAAAACATGCACATTTTGATCGTTCATATCTCAGCCGTCTTAGGACATATTGCAAATCTTCTGATCTCATTTGAAAGATAATGAGCAATAGCTATTTTGGAGTTATTTTGCCCATAAATAATGTTTAAGATTTGCATCTAAAACTTAACCTAAAGTTAAAACATTTAAAAAAAATCGCACTCAATATTCAAAGCCGATCATCTCGGGATAGGGGACCACCCCTCAGTATGGTGTATCGGCCAAAAGTTTGGGATCACTCTTTTAAAAACATGCAAATTTATCTCATTCATATCTTTCTCATCTAACATCGTATTGCAGATCTGAAGGGTGCATTTGAATGCTTAGGAATTGTATTTTTTTTTATAAATTCATATAAAAATGATATTTTAAAGTGATAACCATAAAAAATTTACCTGAAATTAATTGTTTTTTGAAAATTCACACTTAGGATTCTGAATTTTTCATGGTTATGGAGTATAACTTTTTAATGAATTTTTGGAAAAACAACAATTCCTAAGCTTTCAAATGCACCCTTCAGATCTGCAATGCTGCAAGCTGCAAGCTTTGTATGAAATTTTCAAATTCCTCAATATTTATACCTCCCATAACTTAAACAACCGCTGCCAGAAATAGCAATAAACATTTTGGAAGCGATCCATCCAGTCCTGGATTAGCGCAACAAGTTTTAATTTTGTCTGGAAATTTGTATGGGAAATCAAAATTTTTCATTCAAAAATCGCCAGAGCTGTACTGAAAGTTCCAAAAAATATAACTTTGAATGAAAAATATTCCTTGATTCTTACAGTACAATTCATGTGAATAAACCACAAACCTAACTTTTACCCCAGGAAAGATATTCGATGTTATACAAAATTTTTGATTATTTTTTTTAAATTTTAGCATTTTTGACTGCTTATTTAAAAGCTGTGAAACCATGAAATGAGAATAAAAAATCTCAAAAAACAGCTTTGCAAAGCCAGGAAATTTATTGATTTGTATAACATTTGCAAAATCACTTCATGAAATTATTAAAAGCTCTAGCAAGCAAAGCCTGCTATTTTTAAATACTTTTCAATGGATTCTGATTTTTTTTAATTTGAAATGGTTATAACTTTTTTCATGAAATTCTTTGCTGCTTGTCATGTTAGCAAAAAATGAAGCTTAAGCGTAGTCAAAACCAAAAATTAAAGACCGACTTCATTTCAAGCTTATTTGAATTTTCTGGATGATTCAATGTGCAAAAATTTCTTCTTCCATACAAATTTCCATACAAAATTGAAACTGAAACGCGTTGCGCTAACTCAGGAATCAACCAAATCATTTCTTATTTTACACTGATGCTTGATGACCCCAAAAGCATCGAAAAAACATATGGGAGCAAAAAGTCTCTTTTTTAACAGATTTGAAAATGTCCCACTTTTTTCGGCTGTGTCGCGCTTTTTTTTCTCAAAATTTTCCATCTTTTTTTGAAAACCATCTGGCGAGCCTAAGGTCGCATTAACCTCTATCAAAACGTAGAATAAAATTATTGGAAAAAACTTCAAACGGGGTCCCAAAATTACACAACAGCCTAGAAATTATTAACCAATGGATGTGAAAATTTAAAATACTTTTGAAATAAGGACTCCACAAAAATTCTCCTTGTTCAAAACTTTTAGAACAACATGACATTTTTTACTCGAAAAAAATATTTTAAGACTCTGGATGTTTTTTTTATGGCCATGGTTGTGAAGAAATATTCCGAAGGGTTTACGGTCTATTAACCATATTAGGAATATTGTATTTCCGAAACATCCGAAATGTTTAGATTTTTGTGTAAAACTTCCGAAGAAGCAAAAAGCAACTTTTTGATGAGGTCGGATAAAATCCTCTGGGGCGTTTATTATTTTTCATGTGATCTTCAAAACAAGCCAAGAGTGAATTTGTTTCTACCTAATGACCTTAAAAATGTTTGAGTGTTAGTGGACTAAACATGAAAAGTCTTCCGAAACGGAAGTTTCTATATTTTATTTTATTTTATTTTGCATGTAAATAATTTCAACTTTTTTGAATTATTTCTTATTAATGACAAGATTCCAAAACCTAATCTCACACTTTTTAGTCGTATATGCTCGATTATTTGACATTCTAGAGAGTCGAAGATTAAACCTATTATTTTTCGTTAGTTGGTGCACTTTTTATTAGTTGAACGGTTTTTGATATCAATTATGTTTTAAGGCAGATGTGCTTGTTTGTATTAAAATATTTGCTTTAGTTTGTTTTAGTTTTCCTTTTTTATATGGGAGTGTGGGGTATCATGGGCCACTTTTTTCTTTACTTCATAACTTCTTTATTATAAAAGATAAGAAAAAAAATGGTAAGATTTTCTACATTTTTAAGGAATCATTATGCAATATTTTAAATATTTGAATGAATTATTTTCCCCGTGTTCTGACTGTTTCAAGAAAAGTTTTTTTTTTTGGATTTTTTTAAAACGGTGGGGAATTGTGGGCCACCAAATCCAAATTGACTAGATAACGTGCCATGAACTTTGCTGACCCAAAACAGTTATTGTATAGTTCATTTAGTTATTTTTTAGCAATTTCAGGCGAGGAAATAATAAAGTGATGAAGTATATGATCGAACAGTTTCAAAAACCTGGCTCACGAACATTTCGGCAACATTCCTTATAAAAGATTTTTGTTCATTTCTATCGTAAGGTTTCCAGAATTTTTTCAGCACGTATCCGGGCCGAACAAACCAGGCAATTTTTATATAAAAACCTGGCAAAATCTGAGCATTCAGTTTCAAATTGACGACCATAAATCCGGGCAATATCCGAGCAAATTTGGTCAAAACTCAGAAATTCCTCAACAAAAATCAAGAAAAAAATGTAAAAAAAGTAAATTTTTCATCAAAACTCATCGATCGATTTTGAACTATATGTAAGGCTTCCAAAAAACCTTCCATGATTATTTTTATAAAACTTACTCAAACAGTTTCGTTTTGGAGGTGTTTGTCGTTTGTTTTTGTTTAATTTGCCAATTAAAGTAAATAAATCCGGGAAAAAATCCGGGCATTTTTTTATGAAATCCAGGCAACCGGGCCGGGCCGGACTGTTCTCAAATTTAGTATCAAATATCCGGGCAAACCCGAATACAACCGGGCAATCTGGCAACCTTATTCTGCATTTGGCATAAGAATACTTTACAGATAGGAAAAATGTATTTTAAGTTTTGAAAAATCATCAAAAAACATTAAATTATAGGTGGCCCAGGATATCCCACAAAATGTGGCCCACGATTCCCTACAAGCTATGATTTGCAAATTGTTTGCGTTTGTGTGACTTATTGATGTTTCAACAAAAAATCCTTTTCCACGTGGAAGAACATGACAAAACTAAGATCATAAATGTATAATCATGCTTTTGTTATAAACTCGATGCAATTTGCGGGGCTTGTTTAATTATGTAAGAAAATTTTTCTAGAATTGATAAATAAAAGAACAGTCAACAACAGTCAACATAAGTCAACAACATATAGAAAAATATGCTTACGCGAAACGACAACGATGACAGTTAGATTGAGATTTTTATCTCAACACACATCTGAGATATTCAGAATGGCCCACGTTACCCCACTCTCCTTACGTTTTTATAACCAGCTTATTATTGCAAATAGTTAATATTTAAAAAATATCTGAAATTGAGAATTAATATACTATGTCAATAATTATCATGATAAACAAATTTTTCAAACAAGTAAGCTTATGAAGATAAAAAAATCAATTTGATCAAATTTTAAATAAAACTTGTAGATATTTAAAAGGTTTTTTTTTAAATATTTTAAGCCAATTTTATATTTATATAAATAATCAGGTTAAAAAATGTTTAAAATAATCTTTAAGGCGTTTAAATTGATTATTTAGTTCCCTCTTGAGTTTAATTTGTTATGAAATTTATGTTTTGATATTTAATTGTTAGTGATATATCAATTAACATTTTACACTCAAATACCAGTCACTTGTTGGTCTAATTTCTAGGGGTGGAATTTTGATATTCATCATTCTATTACCTCGAAATCTTGTTCAAATGAAAAGCTTAACCTATCTCCGGTCGTTCCCTACAATTGGGGGAGTGAGTGATATTAAATCAGTGGGAAATTAAATAATTTGTAATAAAAGCCATTTAGGGCGAAACGAGCCGAAAAGTTTCCCCCGTCTGAACAGTGACACAGTGGCTTCCCCACTGGGAAAACCGTCAAATTTCGTGTACAACTTTTTCACTTCATCGTTCTATTCGGAACCTGGCTGCTCGGTGACGCAGCTGGTGTTGAAATGTGTAGACAGGCAGCTCAGGGAAGGATGAGGCGAACGAGGAAATGTTCGTTCCTGTTTGGCTTCCCGATTGTTGTGGATAAAGAATTGGGAGGATTTTTCTCTTTGCGGAAAGGGGCAAACTTTCAACACCCCCCTTGCCGGGGAAAGACTCGGTGACGTTTGGGGCAGACTTGATGAGATGGTGAGAAATTTGCAAAAGTTGTGCCTTCCTATCTTGATGGAAGAGAAAGTTCAATTTGTGATGGGCAAGGTGACCAAATGTTCAAGGAAGCACTTGATGGCAGTGCATTTACTCTCTGGAGCCACTCTTTCTTCCGGCAAGGTAAATCCGTTATTCGAAACTCTCGGGTGGTACAGAAAATAAAAAAAAACAGTAACCCTATCTAAAAGAAACCTCTTCTGTACTGCATCCGGCAAAGGAAGTACCATAACGACTCCTGGAAATGCCTTCGGGGGACATCTTCCTCGGCACAGATAATACGGTTTAATCTATCTCGCTGATGCTGTCTGCCAGCCTTCCAGGCTTCCAGCCACCCGAATTTATCCTTATACCGGCCGGCTTCCGGTATTATACCACGAGCGGCTGCAAAAAATACAAAAATTCTGAGTGAAGGGTGTCTAACAACAGTAACAACAGCGTGCCAAAATTTATGTTTCCCCCGGTGGCGATGGCGCGTATGTTTTCCCTGTCTTCGCCATACCCATCATTTTCCGAGAAAGATATTATCCGGTTTCGGTTTCCTTCCGGAACGTCCGCGAACTATCCGTTCCTAAGAATGAGACATAGTGGATAAGATGCTCCTAAAAATTGTTAATTATATTATTTTCTATATAACTATGAAATTAAACATGACTTCATTTGTCTTAAAGCAATTTAAGAGATGCTCCTTTAGTAATAAGGAATTTGATATTTGAGCTGTAATACATTACCATTACCTTACTTTTTTCATTCACATGACGTGAAATGATGAAACAAACATTCCGATTAATTTGGAATAAAAAAAAATAGGTTAGAATTCCAATACTTTTTTTTAAGTAAACAACACTTTTTTTTAGTTTCAAGTCGTAGATGGCAGCACTAAATGCAGTTGAATCCAAATCAAGTCTTAATATTGATTTTTCGGATTTATTTAGGCCAATATTCACCATTTCTAGGTATTTTTCCAACACAGTTTTGTTAGAGTTCACTCTGCAGAAAGCATTTCCGGGTTTGCAAAAAATCACCAGAACAAGAATAGGGTTAGCACTAGGTTATTGAACAGGTACCAGATATTTAACACTTGTAAAACATTAACCAATTAAAACAATAATATGCAGCAGAAAAAATAATTAAAAATTGTTGTGCCACTGTTGAAGCATTTTCTACCTCTGTTCAAATTTTTGTCAAGAATTTCGGACTCTTAAAGCAACAATCCCCGGAACTAGAATGTGTTATCAAATTTTGGCTTGATTTTTCGACTGTATGAAAAAAATAGCCTTTTTTTGATTGCGGGAAAAATTGGATTGAAGACAAATAAACGTCTTAGATAATTAAATGAGTGATTTCAACTAAGTGTTTTTGAATGATTTCTGGAAGAGTGGCAGTCTTTATTATCCCTATTTTCTTAAAATTTAACAAATTAAAGTGTTAAATCATTGGATCACAGAAAACGCCAATGTTTCAATTATTTAACGTTCAATCTTGCAGTACTCGTTTCGTAAAGAAATGCATGTACCAATTATTGAACAAACATCGGTTGGTGTTTGGAAATATAAACAAACTGTTTCTTGGTTGCTAGCTCAAAGCATACTATCTAGCGAAATACCCCTAAATATAAACTATGACATTCAATGTTTACGTGTTCAATAATTAGAACATAGCCTGTTCAATATTTGAAACATTGTTGGGACAAAAGTAATTTTGAATAAAAAGGCTTAAGTTATAGTTTCAAAACATATTTCCGCGAAAAAATATATCGATTCGAAGCTAAGAAACATGCTTAAGCTACACCATCAAAAAATTATCCCAAAAAACCTTTCATTATTATTCATTGGCCACAAATGCGTTCAATCCCAAAGATGGTGTTCAAGATATAGTGTTCTTACTACATACCAAGTTTCTGCTCAGCTCAACTTCCGATTCAATTGCAAATCATAATAATAATACTGTCAGCCATCTGATCCATCAAGCCCCATCAGAAAGTACAACATTATTCTGATTATCGGTCCAAAAAACTCACTTTTTACTGACTTTGATGCAATTCAAATGTTTTGATTTAGTGATCTAAGAACTTCTAAGGCGTTCACACTGTACCAAGTGCTTATTTCTTGATCAAAATCATCCAGCACACCTTAATATTCCTGGAAAGTCGAAAATGGGTGTCAATTTCGTTTAATAGCGAGATATTGCTGCCATCCACGACTTGAAACTGCACAAATAGTGGTTGACTGTTTAAAAACATAAGTATTTTTTAACGAGAAGCCAGTTTTTGGACATAAATTCAGCCTTAAATCCAGGCCCGTGCGAAGGGCCCATCCATGGAGGAAGGGGGGGGGGGGGGGGGGGGAGGAGTGGTTTTCGAAATTCAGATTTAGCTAGTAATAATAACAATACCAAAAAGACATAATACGATTTTTTTTATCCATTTTCTTACTCATGACTATCACACAAACTCGAAAAAATAATAAACTTTAATGATATGATTTAAAATAAATCAGGAACAAACTTTCAAATAAATGCTATTTCCGGCTAGTTAGTTGCAACAATTCAAAATGATAATTCTTATTCTGAAATAGGTTTATTCAGTCAATATTTTCAAAATACAGAAATCGAATGCGTATAAAACTTTTGAACCAGAATTTAAAGGTTTGGGCATAAGAATCAGTGTAAAGCAATAGAATACATAAAATGTAACACCAGAAAGGCAAAAAAAATCAAAATTTTTAAATAAAATTCAAACGCAGATCAGAAAATTAACCATGTTAAAAGTTGTTAAGCGAAATTAGAATAATTTAATTACTAACCATATTAAATAACATTTATTTTCTTTATTTTCAATGGAATGGTTTATTGAAAGAATCCTCTGTTGTATGTGAAATTTTAAATCATATTTTCTATAATGAAAAAAAAAAATCCATTTTGTTATTTATTTGTCTTAATATTTTATGAACATGGTTTTCCATGTTGAACTAATGAGAATTTTTTTAAAACCCGTAGAAGCTGATTGAACTGAATTTGATACAAAAAAAAATCAATTTTATTTCAAGAGTGCCAGTGATCATAGTTAGAGATGAAATTCTTTTTTATATTCAAATTCTTCCAGTTATCAGAATGAAAGGCTACAAAAGTTTGTTTTTTTTTTTTTTCATAACGTTTCAATCTATTCCAAAAAAAAATATTAACAATACAATAAAAAACAATGAAAATAAGTGAAACGTTTATAAATTTTCAAGCGCAATTAAAGTTTAAAATTTCAAGCTCTGTATTTTTGTCGTCGTCAAGTAAAATATTGGGCCTCGGAAAGAAAAAGGACGAAACAATGTGTTTCTTAAAAAAAAACTTGATGTGCTTCCGAGAAGATGTTTACAGAACACAAAAAATTTAGAGTTGAATAACGAAAACTTATTCAAAATATAAAAAAAAAATTGTTGAAAATGCTTCTATCTACTCTACACGCTCATTATCAATTTTTATTAATTTCTCCTAATTTTCTAATCGCTTGTAGTTTTCATAATCTTGAAATGTGCTTACTAGGAGAAAATTAAATTAACGAAAAAAAATGAAGTTTATTAGATTCAAAATGAATAATAGCATATCTTTTTTCTTAAAATTCAAAAATACTCGCTGTTAAAACTTAATGTCCTCAGATAAACATACCGCTTGTACATCAAAAAGTTTTCAGATTGATGGGGCATTGAAGTAGTCTGAAAAATTATTGGTTTCACCAGTTAATTTGAAATTTACATAAAATTGCGATTTTCACCTTTCTAAGAAAAAAAGGTAAGTTGCAACAAAAAAGCAATGAAAAATCAAATGAAAACGTTTGAAAATTTATACATTTTAATATATTTGTGATGTCATAACGCAAGAAGCATCAATTGCAATTATTTTTAGTTTTGTTCGAATTGAATTTTACATTTTTTCTGTCAAAAATGTTTTTAAAGAAAATTATAAATGTGTTGCATACATTAAGGGGTAAAAAAATACTACTAGCTGAAATCTTAAAAAAAATATGTTTGGATGGATGCAATTTTGTAATAAACAAACAATCATATTCCAGCAAATGGAAACGAGATTTTAATGGTGAACTTTTTATTTGCATTTTATGCATTTTAGCCCAGACTGGTAACTGAATTATAAAAATATTTATTTAAAAAAAATTGATGATTGCTTGGAAAATATTTTTACACCGACAGTGTTAGTATACACAGCAAAAATTATTTCCCGTAAAATTACGCAAATGTCCTGTAACAAAAAGGAGCAGGACATTTACCGTAATTTTACAGGTCGAAAACATGATTACGTGACATTTAATTTATAGTGTACTACTTTTTTAGAGGATATTTGCTGTAATAATAAGTGAATCTTCGTTAACTTTCAAGGAAAACAATTTAAAATTACAGGTTTTTTTGATTACAGGTAATTTATTTTAAGGTTGCAATTTTCAGTGACACGTAATAGTCAAAAATTTTTCTGTGTACTTAAAGCAATATAAAGTTTGTAAGTGATATCAATAAACCAATCCGTCATATTGGTTTAAGTTTTTTATAGCATCTCAAAATGTATAAAAATGTACATCTATGGCTCGATTTTTTTTTAAATTTTCAATGAGAATCAAAAACTTTAAAAAACTATCCCACGATGTGAGAAACAATGTCATCATCGTTTTTCGAGGATATGATGGCAAGTATGCCATGGCCGGGATTTGATCTCATGCCCGCTGGCTTAGAAGACTTGAAGGCTATCCTCTATGCCACGGGCTACGGCATAAAATGATAACTTTATGATATTTTATTATATTAAAAAAAAATTTGAATAAGTGTCGTGGTGTACAAATGTTGCATCTAACCCTGCTATTACACGATGTTTGAAGGCATCTGAAAAACTAGAGCTGAGAAAAATAAATAACCAATATATTTGGAAATTTTATTTGGAATCAGCGCCCTCAAATTATTCAAAATTTCTTAAATTATTTACACCTTGTGAATTTTGTGCCTTGTGTAATCAATGTGAATTCTTGTTAAAAATTAGTACAATCTAAAAACTATTAGATCTATCTATCTATTAAAAACAAGATTCTCAAATGTTTATTTATGTTTATTTGAAATGTAAATCTGAAACGGAATCTGATTGGGGAACGTTTTACTACGTTTCATTCAATCAAGGATTAAGATGTTGCCTAGCTCTCTCGTTTTAGTTAAAGGTTAATCAACTAAGTTCAGAAAAAATAAATTTAAAAATATAACCTTTATTCTGTTATTTCTTTATTTAAAACGGCTCATACCTTGAGGCTTGAAAAAACTTGGTTATTGATTTAACATCATAAATTTGAATATCTTTGTATTTTTTGCGTAAGAATTTCTTAGAGTGGAATGTTAAAAAGTAAAAAAAAGAAAAAAAAATTACATACTTTCAAAAGTTAACCTGTGAATCTTAAAAAGTTGAACTGATGAAAACAAAAACGAACTGTATTTTTGGATTCAGCGCTCACAAAATAGTGAAAATCAGCTCTCAAACTCTTGGCATCTAAGCAAAAGGTGAATTTATTTGCCTTGTGTAAACGCATTCAGTCTCTGGAGGCACATTTCCATTTAAAAAGGTTTAACTTTTGTAAAAATATCTAAGATAGGGCAATAAAGAAAGTATAATCAACTAAATATAAATCATTCCAACAGCTCGACCACCAATCCTTAAATATATGAATTGCGAATTCAAAGTTTCAATTTGGAATGATAATCCAAATAAAGAATAATGTATCTATATTTTGAATACGAAATCTAAATTGTGAGTTTTGATAGATATCCAGAATTTGAAATATGATTCAGGTATCTGCAATTTTCAATCTATAATCTGCAATTAAAAAACTGAAATCTGAGTCCGGAAATCCAAATCTGAAATCTGAAGTTTTATATTTGAAATCTCATAACGGTTATCTGAAATCTGAAATCTGAAATCGGAAACCCAAATCTGAAATCTGAAATTTGAAAAAGGAAACCCAAATCTAAAATCTGAATTCTAAAACCTGAAATCTGAAATCTGAATTCTGAAATCTGATATCAAATATGAAATCTGAAATCTGAAATCTGAAATCTGAAATCTGAAATCTGAAATCTGAAATCTGAAATCTGAAATCTGAAATCTGAAATCTGAAATCTGAAATCTGAAATCTGAAATCTGAAATCTGAAATCTGAAATCTGAAATCTGAAATCTGAAATCTGAAATCTGAAATGTGAACTGTAATCTAAAAATCTGAAATTTGAAATCTGATATTAAATATGAAATCTGCAATCTGAAAACTGAAATCTGAAATCTGAAATCTGAAATCTGAAATGTGAAATCTGAAATCTGAAATCTGAAATCTGAAATCTGAAATCTGAAATCTGAAATCTGAAATCTGAAATATGAAATCTGAAATTTGAAATCTGAAATGTGAAATCTGAAAGCTGAAATCTGAAATCTGAAATCTGAAATCTGAAATCTTAAATCTAAAATCTGAGATCTGAAATCTGAAATCCGAAATCTGAAATCTGAAATCTGAAATCTGAAATCTGAAATCTGAAATCTGAAATCTGAAATCTGATATCTGAAATCTGAAATCCGAAATCTGAAATCTGAAACTGAAATCTGAAATCTGAAATCTGAAATCTGAAATCTGAAATCTGAAATCTGAAATCTGAAATCTGAAATCTGAAATCTGAAAATTGAAATCTAAAACCTTAAATCTGAAATCTGAAATCTGAAATTAGAAATCTGAAATTTGAATTCTGAAATCTGAAATCTCAAATCTGAAATCGCAAATCGGAAAAAGGAAATCTGAAATTTGAATTCTGAAATCTTAAATCTTAAATCAGAAATCTGAAATCTGAAATCTGAAATCTGAAATCTGAAATCTGAAATCTGATATCTGAAATCTGAAATCCGAAATCTGAAATCTGAAATCTGAAATCTGAAATCTGAAATCTGAAATCTGAAATCTGAAATCTGAAATCTGAAATCTGAAATCTGAAATCTGAAATCTGAAATCTGAAATCTGAAATCTGAAATCTGAAATCTGAAATTTGAAATTTGAAATCTGAAATCTAAAATCTGAAATTTGAAATCTGAAATCTGAAATCTGTTAGCTGAAAATTGAAATTACAAAATTTAAATATTTTTATGTAGTGTTTTATATCCTTTAAGCCTGTTAAAAATTTCAAGAGATAATTTGTTTTGTATACAATAACGGATAGTGACACTAGATAGTTGCTTCAACTAGAAATATTTTTTTTTACAAAATTTGATATTTAAACATAAAATCTTATTCAAGATCCCGCTGTGCACCGCGAAAATTCATCCCGTCTCTAAATTAAGCCTGGGACCACCACCAAACGAACTGCATGCAGCAAGGTGATGAATTTTGCACCTAAACGTTATCAATCTACTTGAACGTTTCTTCCGGTGTGTCCTAGAATGTACTTACAGCGACTATATTAAGTAAGTGAGTATCTACGGGGAAGTGATTTCACCGATCAAGAGTCGCAACATTTGCATAATTGGATTGGAAAAGTGTCTTAATTTATTTAACCATTTGGCGGCACTTTCGGTTTAATGGCCCAGCTGGTGGCTTCCATGGGTTCGATTGGTTCATCCGTCAGGATTTGGGGCTCTAACGTTAATGGATTTTGGATACCGGCGATTGATTTGGGCAGGAAGCCTCTGTTCGATCCATTGCATGGCACTCTTTTTTAATGCAAGCTTCCAAAATTGTTCGAAACGTTAAGTTTTGATTATCAGAATCCAAAAATAGTCAAAATTTTAACGAAACTGAAGAATAAACGAAGATGAAATTAATTTTATAATAAAGGTAAAATTTGCCTATGTCCCCAAACACGGCTCTTGCACATGATTGTTTGCAAAGCAAATGGAAATCTAAAACTATTTACTCTAAGCTTTCGAGGAATCGATGAATGAGGAGGATTTCAGACGAGGGATACTTTGGACAACAAATTAGGCCTATGCAGTCATTTATTTAGTCGAACAAATTTTGTTGTCCTAAAAATTTAGGCAATCGAAAAATCTAACGTAGTATCTTTCGAAAATAATTTAGTGGTTGTTAAATTACCGAAAAAAAAAAATTGAACGATGATGTTGATGGCGTTTGGTTAAGCACAAAAGCAGATAATTTTGTTTTACTTGTTTAATGCACCATTTCGTTCGACCATCACAGTGTTTGACTTTAGTTCTGGACAAGAGTAGCTCCAAGATCTGGCAGTCTGTTTTTGTCTTATTGTAGAAGTAGAAACCCACTCCTTGCTGCAGGATACTGTGGTAAACGCGTTATTTCCGCAAAGGAGACATCTCTTTCGCAATAGTAGGATGAAAGCTTCATACAGGTGTATTCGGTCGCTTTCCCAAAGGGCGTCGTTTGATGCACTTAAAAATGCCCGAAATAAATTAACACCTCTTTTTAATTTACATCTACATAGGGCTGTTTCACACGGTGTATCTGTTTTCATGATTTCGAGTTTTGTGAAAACATATTTTCCTTTTCTACACCTATGGAACGGTATAAGGGAACCAGAAACGCTCACATAACCTCAATTTAGGTTTTTTATTTTTGTTTCGATTATAGTCGTTTTAACATCTTTATGTCATTCGCGACTTATATCAACGATGAAGTTGGCGGACAAGTCATTGAAAAACTCATCCGGTACAACTGTGATCGATGTTTACTCTTGGGCTCGAACTCACGGACATCTGCTCAGAAAGCAACTGACTTGCCAACTGAGCTATATCACAAGCCCCTCAATTTAGGTACAAACTGAAAGAGGAACGAGGCATTGCTGGCTGGTGCTGCAATAACGTTGGAATTAATGTTTTAAGGTTAAAATGTACCCTTTGAATTTAAATTAACGCCAGCAACATCGATTCTCGGTTCCAACTGAGGGATGAATGGGGGAGTTAGGATTTTCTTATGCTACTGAATTTGAGCCCCACTTTTGAAGTGGAGAGGTTTATGTCTCGGAATGGGTTAGGTTTTGTTCTTCAGTCTCTCGGTTTTCCACTACCAAACAGACTCTTTCAGCAGGAAATGGAATGTTTGGGGTGCCAACCTCCCTAATAAGTTGTGATTTGTTATACGAGGGTAAATCGTGGGCTGGTTTTGATTTGACGCACTCACTTCTGGAAGTAAAATGTTGATTTGTTTGGTTCCTGTTTCCTTTCAAGGAGTGAAAAGTTAAAATAATCAGGAATTAGTGCATTAAAAAAATTACTTTAGTATTAAAATACGCTTTCCGTTAGGCTTTCTTTATTTAATGAGAAATGATTTTATTTTAAATCTCCCGTGTGGTTGATTTGTTGTACATGAGAATCTTTTATAAGTATGAGCATATTGCAAAGTTTCTCTTGATAATAAAATATTCTAATCTCTGTATCTTTTGTCACCTGAGAAATATCAGCTAAGAACGTTCTGGGGAATCGAAGCCTTAAATAAGATTTAAAATCTGTTTATGAATTTTGATGGAAAAAATATTTATTTTTCAATATTAAATAATTTGCCAGTATATTGCCCGGATTTTTGGTCGTCAACTTAGAAATTAAATGCCCGAATTCTGCTAGGTTTTAGAAAAAATTTCCCGGATTGTCCGGCCCAGATACATTTTTTATCAAATTCCACTTTTTTTTTAATTTCAAATAGACCTATCATTTTCCTTGCTAAATCTGATCCATTTAACCAATTTGGATCGTGTGAATGTTTAACGGCTTAGAACTTTTTAATTTTGATCATTATGCAATGTAGGTATTTGTTATTTGCCCTGCCCTATAAGCGCTAGTGTATTAAAATCCACGTTTTTCTTATAAATGAAAGGGTGTTTTGTGTTATTTTAGAAAGTCCATTCGTAGTTACTGTTCATTTCGCAAGTTTCAATGAGAATTTTTATCTTTGGTTTTAGTAGTATTGATAGAATTACAAAAATATGGATGATCAAAATTTCCTACGTTGAACCTACTGTTCCTGTATTGGTATTGGACTGGTACCCTTTATTTAACCTAGATCTAAAATGCTAGTTCAAAGTAAGATTTTGGAAAAAAAAATTTTTTTTTCATCTGCACATTCCTCAGCAGCATACTATTTTTGTGTTTATTCGTAGCTTATTCACCGAAAGCTCACAAAAATATTGAAAATGCGAAATATAGGTTCTAAATCATGCCCTTATGAAAATTATCACCTTAATTGATTGGTTAATATTGAAAAAATTATGTCACGTTCAAAAATGGAACATTATTTGTTTATTTGTTTATTATCTTGATATCATCTGACAAAGGTGGGTGTCTGAATGAATAAAACTTAAATCTAAGGTTTTTAAGGTTTTATTAATGACACTTTACCATCTTTGTGGCATTCGTGTCTTACTTAAATCTAGGTTTACATAAATCGTTTGCTAGTTTCTTAATCGTTCACTCATGCTATGCTCAATCCGTTGTTTGAAAGTTGTAATGGACACATTAAAACCGAATAGGTTATAATAACGGAGGAAGCATATTTTTGCGGAACGAAGGAAGTCGTTACTGCCATAGCGCGTACTTCTTGGTTTCAATGAGAGCCAATCTCGGTTACGAAGGGTTCGTTCCGGAGCATAAATGTTACAACGGGAAAGCAGCCAACAGCAGTCAATTTCATTTCTCGAGATCTTTGCCACGAACAGTGATCGACCAATGGAATGACGATCCGCCAGCGTATAGAGTCCAAGCAGAGCACATCGTTGTGGATAAGGCGGTAGATTTAACGGGTTTTCCCAAGGTAGTTCACGGAGAGCATACCGCACAAATCGCCGTTGAATTGCTTCGAAACGCGCAACCCACAAAGCCTCAAACGGCCACCATACCAGATTCACAGATTCCAATATTGATCGAACCAGGCAGCAATATAAAGCTCGCAGGCAGACGGGATCAGTGAATTCTGTACTCAGACGTATAATAAATCCCAGCATCCTGTTGGCCTTCTCGAGTACCACAGAGTAATGGGGCTTGAAAGTCATATGACGGTCCAATAAAACTCCAAGATCCTTTATCTGATCCACACGTTGCAGAGACTCACCCAGTATGCTGTATTCATATATGAATGGATGTTTCCTCCGACCGAATGTAATAACACAACACTTAGCAACGCTTAAAACAAGTAAATTATCAGCACACCAGTTCACAACCATGTCCAGGAAGCCTTGTAACTCGTAACAATCAGCTAAACTGTTTATGACCAAAAATATTTTGAGGTCGTCTGCATACAGACAATAAGAAGCAAATTAATGTCATTACAGAACATTGTAAACAACAGAGGGCCCAAGTTGCTGCCTTGTGGAACCCCAGACTTTGGAATAAAGTCAGGAGATTCTGCAGAACCTATTCTAACAGCTAAACGGCGATTCGTAAGATAACTTTTTATCCAAGCACATAGTCGTTCGGAACATCCCAAACGTTGGATATTTTTTAGGAGAATATCGTGATTCAGAAGAACAGTGGTGTGGAATCAAGAATGCCTTTATCACGACGAACCATGGTACTCTCGGTAAAGTTTGTGGAAGACGAAGTGAATGGATGTCGGATGAAACCTGGAGGATGACCGATGATCGGAGAAAGGCGAAAGTCGGAATTGAGCAGGCATGTTCCGGGTCAGCCAAAGCAGCCGCCCGCTTACGATATGCGGAGCTGGAAAAGGCAGTTAACGAGCTTGTAGACGAGACAAGAGAGCCTGGACAAACTCCGTAGCCGAAGAGGGAGAAAGAGCCGCCGCCATTGGGAATATCCGATTATAATATCCGATTATCCGATTATAATATGGTGCAAGAATGCCGCTGAAAGACCGAGCAGGTCAGCTGCTGACAGATCGAACAGATCAGCTCAAGCGTTGGACTGAGCATTTTGAACAATTTTTCCGAGTTACAAATAGCGATGGCCAACAAAACCTGCAGCTCGAGGCGCCCACAGTAAGTCGCATTAATGGCGTCAACTCGGGAGCGCCCTCGCTGGCTGAAATAGAAGCGGCAATCAAGGACATGAAATCCAACAAAGCGCCTGGAATCGATTGCATTCCTGCTGAAATGCTCAAAGCCGACCCTGCCTTGACAGCACAAATGTTGCACCGTCTTTTCGCTGACATTTGGGATACTACAACATTCCCGGCCGACTGGATGCAGGGTATCCTCGTAAAGGTCCCGAAGAAAGGAGACCTAACAGAGTGCGGTAACTGGCGTGGCATAACTTTGATCTGTACAACCTTAAAAGTACTCTGCAAAGTGATCCAGGAGAAAATCGACGCTACACTCCGACGGCAACAAGCTGGATTCCGATCCGGACGATCATGTGTGGACCACATCACAACGCTACGAATAATACTGGAACAAATCGACGAATTCCAGGACTCTCTTCTGCTGGTGTTCGTTGATTTTGAAAAAGCATTTGACCGACTGAACCACGAAAACATCTGGGCTGCTCTTAGACGACGAGGGGTCCCAGAGAAACTAGTCCATCTCATCGAAGCACATTACGAGTCATTTTCGTGCAAGGTCTTGCACGACGGTGTCTTGTCCGAACCAATCCCGGTAACTGCTGGAGTGAGACAAGGATGTATTTTGTCACCGCTGCTTTTTCTCATCGTAATGGATGAGATCTTGACTGGATCGATTGACTGTAGACCAAACCGAGGATTGCCGTGGAATCCTTCATCAATTGAGCAACTGAACGACCTTGACCTGGCAGACGATATTGTTTTGCTCGCCCAAACACAACAAGACATGCAGAGCAAACTCGACGACCTCACCGAAAGCTCCAAGGCAGCAGGTCTCAAAATCAATGTCGGAAAGACCAAGTCGATGGAAATCAACACAGAAAATCGTTCTAATTTCGTGGTAGCTGGACAACAGGTTGAGACAGAGGAGTGCTTCCAGTATCTTGGTAGCCAGATTACGCCTGATGGTGGTACCAAGAAGGACATCGAAACCCGGATCAGAAAAGCCCGATTTGCGTTTGCGAGTTTCCGCAACATCTGGCGCTCACGCCAGATCTCTCTACGAACTAAGATCCGAATCTTCAACTCAAACGTCAAATCCGTATTACTGTACGGGTGTGGAACTTGGTGCACATATGCGGTGGCGACGCGAAAACTGCAAGTTTTCGTGAATCGCTACCTGCGGAACATCATCCGCGCTTGGTGGCCTGGCAACTGGATCTCAAACGTTGAACTTCATCGCCGGTGTCATCAAAAGGCGCTAGAAATCGAGATTCGGGAACGTAAGTGGAGATGGATTGGGCACACACTGCAGAGAGATGAAGAAGAGATTTGCAGAGAGGCACTTGACTGGAATCCAGAAGGGCATCGAAGAAGAGGCAGGCCCAAAAGCTCAAGGCAGCGAAGTTAAGCCGCTGAAATCCGCACAGTTGACGAGAACCTTGGCGGGCAGCAAGTGAAGACGCTGGCTCCGGATCGCCAGCAGTGGAGATCTTTTATCTCAGCCCTATGCGTCGGTCAATCGGCGCCAGACCCTTAGGTAGGTAAGTAGTTCATGATTCACTGAATCGAATGCAGCCGAAATATCAGTATAAATTGCATCAATTTGCTTTCCACCATCCTTTTGTGATATGCAATATGATGTAAAAACTATCAAATTCGTGGTTACCGAACGTTTAGAGAAAAATCCGTGCTGATTTTCGGAGATCCAGTTCCGACAAGCTGAGAAAATTACATCGTTTACGATCCTCTTTAATAACTTCGAACAGGCAGCTAGTGATGTGACACCATAGCAGTTGAAAATATTTTGCTTATCACCTTTTTTATAAACTGGGCCCATACACGATCTTTTCCAGAGGTCGGGGAATTGTTGTTGTTCTAGGGACCAGTTATGGTCCGGTTCGACCGGTATGGTCGAAAGTGTCCTATTGTTGAACATTTTTCCTATTTTCCGAGTTTTCCAATGATTTTTTTTATATTACATAAAACTGGTAGTCATATTCATCACAGCAATCGTAGTTACCCTTAAAACTTAGGCTTGAAATATTGAATAACGTCATTTATTCGCAATCCCTCCGATTTTTTAAAATGCTTCCCACTAGTTGTGCTGCCTATTTTATCACTGAAATAAAAGTTACATTTTAAAAACGTTGAATTAATTTACTTATTATGGCAAATAGCGGTATGATCGGATGCAGGAAGAATAAGACTTCATTATTTATACATGAGTGCCTTACATCTTTGCAAACGAAATGAGTTATTTATTTCCGATTTTCAGCATTTTGGGACCAAAGTAGGCTCTAGTTCAAAAGTAAAGTCACTCACCCTATATTGAATCAATCAAGGGAGTGCAACCATTATACCATAAGCCAGCTGGAAGTGGTTGATAGCAAACTCTAGCTAAAGCCCTTCTCTTAGTATATTCTATTCTACTCTTCTTTAATCCACTTTAAACTACTCTACACTACACTACTATACTATCTTTTCATCTAGACTCGACTCTACTCTGGTGGAGAGTAACGTAGAGTAGTATAGATTTTGGTAGAGTAGAGTGGAGTGAAGTACCCAGACAACCATTTGGTGGGTATTTCGAATTTGCAACACAAATATACGTGCAAATATAAGTGTAAACATATCGTATATAATGCAGCAAAACCAGTATATACGTAGCATTTTGGAGGCCATATAGGTACATTAGGAAACCGGCCGTGCATAGTTTGAAGGGGTTGCCCAGGCATTAAAAACCCAAAAAAAAATGCATTCCAACTCTATCATGATCTCCAAGTTTAGATGACTGAGTTTTTAAAAAGTTCATATTCACAGGTACGAAATTGGAGTGGCTTTTTTTCGACAGTCAGTCATAGGTTGCTATTTTGACTGATTGGGGGCAATGATGGAAACGTGAAATGTAGACCTTGAATGGAAAATTATTTCACATTCATCCAAGCATGTCAACAGTTTTGAGCACTATTAGCATACATATTCTTGATTTGGATTGTAATGTCGTAATAAAATAATGCAATGTATTTGAATACGATAAAGAAATGCATGGGCTGCACATTGTAGCTGCAGATATACGAAAATAACATGCTATACGATATAAACTGTAAAATAAAATAAGACTTCTGGTTGTCTGGGTAGGATAGAGTAGAATCGAGTAAAATACAGAACAAAGTAGAATATAGAATACTATAGAATAAATGACAGTATATTGGAGAAAAAACAATATAATATAGTACACAGAGTAGGGTATCCTACTTCAAGCATCTCTAATCTTCTCTAATTTTCTTTATTCTACTCTTCTCTATTCTACCTTTCTCTATTCCACTCATCTCAATTCTACTCTTCTCTGCTTTGCGTTTTTCCTTCTTCAATTTTTTAATCTTAATTCTAATAGTTTTGCTTCAATTGATGTCGTTTGCAAGTATTATCCAAGTGATCGATTTTCGCTGTTCTAAAGAAAGTGCAATCATATCTGCAAATCACATTGAAAACCATTTTGTTTGCTCGCCTCCGGCCAATTTGAAACTACATTACAATTCATACTTTTCCAGCCCTTGCCACACTTTTTCATTGAAGATTTTCCTCTTTTTTCAAGTTTTCACCATCTTGCAGCGGAAATATTTTTGGATGATTCGCTTCGAAATGTTTACATACAGCCCGGAAGTCCTACTCCGAGTTCGTATCTCGGTGCCAAAATGGAAAACTCACACGCGCGCTCCTTTCGTTCGAATTTTGTTTAGCCTCCGGGTTGCGCTTTTTACTTCTTCCTAACATTTCTACGACAGATGTGCAGCAGCGTTCAAAAGCTCTTCCTCCATATCTACAGATGCAGTTCATATCGTACAGTGTTGTGCTGTTGCTGCTGTTTCAATTGCTTGTTTCCTAAAAAACGAAGCGGATAAAAAAAATTAGGGAAACAGGCACAAATCCGGGGCACTCCCTGTACACGACTGTCTGTCGGGAGATAACGTGTACGGGATTGTCTTCTTATTGCCACTTCCACGTGCCACAGTTTTCTCCGTTAACCTTCGCGCGCGCTAAAATGACAGCGGAAGTGTGGCGCGATACCGAGTTACAAAAAAAAAAAAATACGTAAATGCTTGCGGATTTTCGGTTTTCAAGCAGCGAAAAACGAGAGGAAGCAAATAAGCAGAAATTTAATTTAAAATGAGCAGCTTTAGTAGTTTTTCGAAGGGTGCTTCCTGGTCGTTGTATATATACGGAAAAATAGGGATAAACATGTTACACTCAAGCGAAACTATTAGAGATGGAGCAATTCTTTCGTGTCGTGGGGAAGTGTTTTCTTTTTGGAATTTTAACCCAATCTTAATTATTATTCAAATTCAATTATCTGATGTGTATTTTCTTTAACAAAATTTTAAGAATTTCATCGATTATAACAGCTTATTTTCGTTATCTCAAAAGATATTTTTTAATTAAAAAAATGTTTTTGAAAAGTTTGAAATATTTTGGTAAAATTCAATTTTTTTTCATAGGACTTAGCTTTTAAGTGTTATTCAAGCAACGTACACGACAGCCTCAATTCGAAACCGCAAACCACTAACGAAACCAAAACATGTTTGATTTGTTTTCAATTTTCTCTTCCAGGTTTCCATCTGTCACTACAATCAGGGGGGAAAAGTTTGTGCTCTAAAACAAAATGAATAATCTCTTGAAAATGGCTCTCAGCCCGGAGAGGACCATCGAGGACCAATTCCCGAACCAAAGACGTCCTTCTACTGGTACAGTTCTGAACCTACCTGTCGGTTTTTGGAGATCTTGATTTCACAGTTCGATACACACCGTCTGAAGTCGAACAGATGGATGTACGTACAGGCTTGACATTTGTCGGAAACGTAAGAATTGAATTTTCGAAATTTGTCCACCTACCAAGCTCCAACCACACGCTTGTATAAATAAATAGATGGCTGAAGTAGGAAGCCAAACCGACAATCTGTTACGGGTCAACTACATCTGGAGTACGGACGGATCGACTGGGGTAGAATAAAATATCGTCAATCCGGGTGATGTTCCGCATCCGAGTGAGAGAAATCAATTGTGAAGTCAAATAAATATAGACCGGTTTGGAGATTGTTCTACGATTGTAGAAAGTGATTTTTTTTTTATTTTAGTTACATGTATTTATTGAAATTATTTTTTCGTGATTGTTTCTACAAAACTATGGTCAATTTGCAACGAAATGTTGAAAAAGATTTAATTTATGAAAAGCATGTGTTTTTTGTCCATTACCTTTTGCATATTGTTGATTTTTCTATTTAAGCATTGTTTATTGTCTTAAGTCCGTTGTACACTGTCGATTGTGCACTGTCCATTCACCATTGTCGATTATCTCTCGTTTATTGTTCATTATTTATAGTCCAATGCCCTTTTTCATCTGTTTATTGTTCAATGCAATGCCCTTTGTTATTTGGCTTTTGTCCATAGAACATTTCCCATCATCTATTGTCTATTGTTTTTATTCATTGTTCATTGTGCATTGTTACTTAGTTTATTATCCGTTGAACATTGTACACTCTCTGTTTAGTCTTGACCTTTCGGTTTCATCAAGTTGAATACACGAGCATAAACAGTATTTCAGTTCCTTGATATAGAATTAAATAACATCGAAACGTTGAATGAAGCTCATATTTAAATTGTTAGTACGAACTTCGTAAAACCAAAAGTCCAATACAAAACCTTTAAGTTAATATCCAGAGATGTGGGTAAAGAAACAAGATTCATCAAAAAAAAATGAGAATCCTGAAATGAAGATTTTTTTATGAATTTTCTGAAATGAGAATGCAGGAATGAGAATCCAGCACGGGTAACAAAAAATATTAAGCAGACTTGAGACTTCAAACATACAGAATACAGAAATAAAAAAAAACGAGAATAAGAATCAAGCACAGGAATTTAGAAAATCGTTGTTCAGAAATGAGAAACTACTAATGAGAAATAAAAAATGATCAAAATCAAGATATTTAAGTTTAGGAATGAGAATCCATAAATGAAACTTCAGATCGAGAATTCAAAATTGAGAATTGAAAAATTGGAATAATGAACTTTAATATTATCCAGAAATTGATACCCCAAAAAAAGAACTTGGACTAATAATCCAGAAATAATGTCAGAATAGAAAGTCCAGATATGATCACTAGACCGTTGCAAGCTTTGTATGGAAATTTCATTTTTTTTTTGTTTTTTTTTGCCAGCAATAGCAATAAATATTTTGGAAGCGATCCATGCATTAGCGCAACGAGTTTTAATTTAACAAAGTTTTTTTTATTCAAAATCGCCAGAGATGTACTGAAAGTTCCAAAAACATAATTTTGGATGGAAAATATTCCTTGATTCTTGCAGAAAAATCAATTTGAAAAAGACAAAAACCTTACTTGTCCCCCAGAAAAAATATTCAATGTTTTACAACTTTTTTTTACAATTTTTTTTTGTATATTTTTGCGTTTTTGACTGCTTGTTTGAAAGCTGTATAATCGTGTTACTTTTTTCGTGAAATACTTAGCTGCTTGTCATGTTAGCAAAAAATGAAGCTTAAGAATAGTAAAAACCAAAAAAATCAAAAACCTACTTCATATCAAGCTTATTTGAATTTTCTGGATGATTTAATGTGCAAAAATGTCTTCTTCCATAAATTCCATAATTCCATAATTCCATAATTTCCATACAAATCGCGTTGCGCTAACTCAGGAATCAATCAAGTCAACTCAAATTTTAAATTGATGCTTGGTGACCCAAAAGGCATCAAAAAACATATGGGAGCAAAAAGTCGGTCTAATGACCACAAAAAAAAATCCAGATCAGGGAAGCAAATCGAGCAGAACTTATAATGATAAGTAGTTTTTCACTCGTTTAACATTTTGCGTTAAATATGAGAACGCGAAGATTACTCATCCGTTTCCAATGACAATCAAGATAACTCTCTCGAAATTATTTTCTCTCAGTCAGTTCTAGTTCTGAGAATATTCTGCTACAAAACTGGAATCGAGCAAGAGAACAAACGCACCAAGAGAGTTTTCATCTTTTCGCAGCGTGTGCCCAATCCATCTCCACTTACGTTCCCGAATCTCGATTTCTAGCGCCCTTTGATGACACCGGCGATGTAGTTCCTCATTCGAGATCCAGTTGCCAGGCCACCAAGCGCGGATGATGTTCCGCAGGCAGCGGTTTACAAATACTTGCAATTTTCGCGTCGTCACCGCATATGTGCACCAAGTTTCGCACCCGTACAGCAATACGGATTTGACGTTTGAGTTGAAGATTCGGATTTTTGTTCGTAGAGAGATCTGGCGTGACCGCCAGATGTTTCGGAGACTCGCAAACGCAAATCGGGCCTTTCTGATCCGGGTTTCGATGTCTTTCCTGGTACCACCATCAGGCGTTATCTGGCTACCAAGATACTGGAAGCACTCCACTTTCTCAACTTGTTGCCCAGCTACCATGAAACTGGAGGGATTTCCTGTGTTGATCTCCATCGACTTGGTCTTTCCGACATTGACTTTGAGACCTGCTGCCTTGGAACTTTCGGTGAGGTCGTCGAGTTTGCTCTGCATGTCTTGTTGTGTTTGGGCGAGCAAAACAATATCGTCAGCCAGGTCAAGGTCGTTCAGTTGCTCCATTGTTAAAGGATTCCACGGCAATCCTCGGTTCGGTGCACAGTCGATCGATCCAGTCAGAATCTCATCCATTACGATGAGGAAAAGTAGCGGTGATAAGATACATCCTTGTCTCACTCCAGCAGTTACCGGGATTTGTTCGGACAAGACACCATCGTGCAAGACCTTGCACGAAAATGCCTCGTATTGTGCTTCGATGAGATGGACTAGTTTCTCTGGGACCCCTCGTCGCCTTAGAGCCGCCCAGATGTTTTCATGATTAAGTCGGTCGAATGTTTTTTCGAAATCAACGAACACCAGCAGAAGAGAGTCCTGGAATTCGTTGATTTGTTCCAGTATGATTCGTAGCGTTGTGATGTGGTCCACACATGATCGTCCGGATCGGAATCCAGCTTGTTGCCGTCGGAGTGTAGCGTCGATTTTCTCCTGGATCCTGTTCAGGATCACTTTGCAGAGTACTTTGAGGGTTGTACAGATCAACGTTATGCCTCGCCAGTTACTGCACTCTGTCAGATCTCCTTTCTTCGGGACCTTTACGAGGATACCCTGCATCCAGTCGGCCGGGAATATTGCAGTATCCCAAATGTCAGCGAAAAGACGGTGCAACATTTGTGCTGACAGGGCAGGGTCGGCTTTCAGCATTTCAGCAGGGATGCAATCGATCCCAGATGCTTTGTTGGATTTCATGTTTTTGATTGCCGCTTCTATTTCAGCCAGCGAGGGCGCTTCCGAGTTGACGCCATTTATGCGACTTACTGTTGGCGCTTCAAGCTGCGGGTTCTGTTGGCCATCGCTATTCGTGACTCGGAAGAGTTGTTCGAAGTGCTCAGTCCATCGTTTGAGCTGATCTGTTCGATCGGTCAATAACTGACCTGCTCGATCTTTCAGCGGCATTCTTGCATTAGTCCTTGCACCACTGAGGCGGCGAGAAATGTCATAAAGTAGGGTAAAACTGTACAAAACGCACCAGCTAAGCATAATTGCTATTTATAGTGATACCAATCATTTAAGAACCAAATTGAGAGTTGACAACGATTCAAGGATGAAATCTACGTATTATCGAAAAGAAAAAATATGATAAAAACTCGATTTTGACTATATTTTTGTAAAAAAACTAAAACAGCCAGAAAACAAACCGCGGGGTAGAACGCCAAAACTAGTGGACAGAACGCACCAAACAGGAAGGGTGGTAAGAAATAGAACAATGATTATACGGAATGTAATCATTGAAACACCAAATGTTTAATTACATGTTCATCGTAGTTTTGTAAACTACTACAAGGACGAAATTTGTTATAATTATGCAATGTTATCGTCATTTGGGAGTCAGCAAATAAAAAGAAAGGCATTTTGTTTTGATATTCGTGTTTTGTCAAAAGTTAACAGCATTCAAAATTTGAGCGTAAAACACGTGGTTTTGTGGGCATTCTGCCCCAATTTTCATATCTTTGATTTTGGATAAAATTTGTAGGAAGTTAATAAAATACAACAAAATATTTATAGTCTTCCGAAAAAGCACATGAGTGGTAAAACAATAAGCTGTAGTTTGATCAGATTGCGCAAGCTGTTTTACCATAAAACCTTATATGCAACTTATGAAAAATTACAAGTTTCACGCTGATTCCATTAATTCCTCTGTTTCTAAGAACTAAAGTAGATTTTGTGAACTTTTCATCTATTGAATGATGAAAAAGCTTGTTTACTACAATAAAAATGAAGAAAAACATCATTCGAAGTCATAGGTTAGTGTACATTTGAGAAAAAATGACATGGGCCATTTTACCCCGCTGGTGCGTCTTGTACAGTTTTCCCCTAATCGGATATCTCCATTGGCGGCGGCTTTTTCCCCCTCTTCGGCTAGGGAGTTTGTCCAGGCTCTCTAGTCTCGTCTACAAGCTCGTTTAACTGCCTTTTCCAGCTCCGCATATCGTAAGCGGGCGGCTGCTTTGGCTGACCCGGTACATGCCTGCTCAATTCCGACTTTCGCCTTTCTCCGATCATCGACCATCCTCCAAGTTTCATCCGACATCCATTCACTTCTTCTTCCACAAACTTTACCGAGAGTACCATGGCTCGTCGTGATAAAGGCATTCTTGATTCCACACCACTGTTCTTCGACTGTTCCGTCTGTAGGCAGCTCCGAGGCTCGGGATTCTAGCTGTTCAACGTATGCCCTTTTCACCTCTGGATTCTCCAACCGGTGGACGTCGTATCGACACCCGACTTTCTCCTCGCGCCGTCGGACATGCGCAACTCTCAGTCGTATCTCGCCAAGGACGAGGTGATGGTCAGATGCAATGTCTGCGCTTCGCTTGTTGCGGACATCAAGAAGGCTCCTTCTCCATTTTCGGCTGATGCAGATGTGGTCAATTTGATTTTCTGTTCGGCCATCTCGGGATACCCAAGTGACCTTATGTGCTGGTCGATGGGGGAAGAGCGATCCACCGATCACCATGTTGTTATTGCCACAAAATTCTACAAACAGCTCTCCGTTTTCGCTCATCTGTCCTAGGCCATGGCGCCCCATGATGCGCTCAAGGTCTTGATTGTCGGAGCCAATCTTTGCGTTGAAGTCGCCCAAATGGATTTGAATGTCACCCTTCGGAATTCTCTCTACCACGCTGTTCAGTTGACTGTAAAACTGCTCTTTCTCCTGCAAATCGGCAACGTCAGTTGGCGCATAACACTGGACCATTGTGAGGTTTCTAACCCGTGTTCTAAATCTGGCTACGATTATTCTTTCGTTTATCGGTTCCCATCTAATGAGGGCCGCGTAGGCCTGCGGGCTTAACAGGAAACCAACTCCTCGTTCCCGAGTAGCATGTTCTCCTCGTATGCCAGAGTAAAGCAGGACTTGCCCGGACTGTGTCTTGTGTTCTCCAGTGTTAGGCCAACGGACTTCGCTCAGTCCCAGAATTTCAAGCTTGAGGTTCTTCTCTAGCAAGTTGAGCCAGCTTGCCTTGTTGAGCAAGAGTTAAAACATTCCAAGTTCCAATTCGTGTCCTTGTTTTCATGCTAAAAGTCGTCACCAAAGTTCCAGATCGGTCATTTCTTTCGGATTCCGTAACAAGTTATGAATCGGGAGCAGTAGGTTGTTAGCCTAAAGTCCCTATCCCGCGATGGGGCTGCCATCTTGGACTTAGCTGGCGGGAGCCGCATTTCATAAATTCAGCCGCTTGCTGCAAGACAGACGCTGTTTGAGCCGCCCCTGACCTGGAGAACAGACGCTCGGTTGTTGTTGCACGCCGCCCCTGACCTGGGGAACAGACGCGTGCGGCCACCCTCTCAGTCTGCATGCGACCAAAGCATCCACCGGGGTTGGGTACCCGATCTCCGCTTAGGTTACTCGCACCCCAGCCGGCACCGCGGGGAGGTAGAGATAGGAGTTGTGAATAAGAGGTGATATGACCACTATGGGGTCTCGTGTTGCACATTATCCACCGTTTACCAGCCCTTCGCCCTTTAGCTTCATGCAAAATAGTGAGAAATTTTCTCTTGTTCGTGAGCGACAACTTATCCTTAACGTAAAAAGAGAAGATAAATTTGAATCAAAATGCACAATTTATCGAGAACAAAATTGAAATTGATAAGTGCTAGTATAGTGTTCTTGCGGTTGAAAATCTCTCTCATTGGTGTTTTTATCAGCGAATTCTATCGAAGGATAACGATTTTTGGATTCCCTGTTGCAGATACTTTTTTTTGGTAATTTTTACGACTGATATTGTTTGGTTCTTTATTTTCTAATTGGTATTTCAGTCTTCAGGAAGAAAATTACAGAATTTTACAATTTGCCCGACATTTCTGCCTTTGATCTTGGCCTTCTTCAAGGGATAATTTGCATTATACTGTATATGTTCCTGAGTGTATACTGATTGAAGAGAATTTCTGTCGAATTTTAACCTATTTCAATGAATTTTCACAATCGTACTGATCGTTATTAAATAAAAACTGTAGAATTTTATGTGGACATACTTCTCGTAGCTTACTTGTAAACAAGTAACTTCCGAGAAATGTGTCCACATAAAATTCAACAGTTTTTATTTAATTACGACCTCTGCGATTGTGAAAATTAATTGAAATAGGTTAAAATCCGACAGAAATTTTCTTCACACAGTATACACTCAGGAACATATATAGTATAATGCAAATTATCCCTTGAAGAAGGCCAAGATCAAAGGCCGAAACGTCGGGCAGATTGTAAAATTATGTAATTTGCTTCCAATAGACTGAAATTTTCAAGATACAGAATCCAGTAATTTAGATCCAAAATCCAGGAAAAAAGAGGATTCATAAAAAAAGGCTTCGTGAAAAAAAGTCAGCAACAAGCATCATAAAACTTTAACTCAGAAATAAAAATCCAAGAATGAGTTTGTAATAAAAAAAAATAATCGGAAAAATATGATCTTAAAATGAAAACCCATACTTGAAAACCCTATAATATACAGCTGAGAACCCAGAAATGGAAATCCCGAAATACGAAAACCGCAATGGGACAAAAGTTGAAAATTTAAAATTACCATCCAGAATATTAGATCCAGAAATGAGAATACAAAAATAAGGTACCAGAACTGAGAGTCTGGATATAAAAATTCCGGTTGCCGCCCGTGGCGTAGAGGATAGCCTTCAAGTCTTCTAAGCCAGGGGGTATGAGATCGAATCCCGGTCACGGCATACATAGTACTCTTTCGGTGGGTTGGTGGTTTTAGCATTTGTAAGATGCTAGCCATCATATCCTCGAAAAAGGTACGCTTAGAGTTAAGAAAAAGGAATCTCTTCGAGGAAACATCATGTTTTTCTCAATGAAACATTCAATTCAAAATTTCAGAATTCAAAAAATTATTATAAAGATTCAGAAAACGACTTCCGAGTTCAGAGGTGGGATTGAACACCAATTCCGAATCAGAATTTTTATTACTATTTGGAATTCTGAAACCTGATTCCGATTTCTCAATCAAAATCCGAATTTCAAGCCCTATTTTGAAATACCGAATCCAAATACGAATGCTTATCCTGGATCCAAATTCAAAATACAAATTACAAGTCCGAATTCCGAAATCGAAATTATAAAAAATTTAGAATCAATGTTAATTTATTATCTGTTTGTCTGTTTGTCTGTTTGTCTGTTTATCTGTTTGTATGTTTGTCTGTTTGTCTGTTTGTCTGTTTGTCTGTTTGTCTGTTTGTCTGTTTGTCTGTTTGTCTGTTTGTCTGTTTGTCTGTTTGTCTGTTTGTCTGTTTGTCTGTTTGTCTGTTTGTCTGTTTGTCTGTTTGTCTGTTTGTCTGTTTGTCTGTTTGTCTGTTTGTCTGTTTGTCTGTTTGTCTGTTTGTCTGTTTGTCTGTTTGTCTGTTTGTCTGTTTGTCTGTTTGTCTGTTTGTCTGTTTGTCTGATTGTCTGTTTGTCTGTTTGTCTGTTTGTCTGTTTGTCTGTTTGTCTGTTTGTCTGTTTGTCTGTTTGTCTGTTTGTCTGTTTGTCTGTTTGTCTGTTTGTCTGTTTGTCTGTTTGTCTGTTTGTCTGTTTGTCTGTTTGTCTGTTTGTCTGTTTGTCTGTTTGTCTGTTTGTCTGTTTGTCTGTTTGTCTGTTTGTCTGTTTGTCTGTTTGTCTGTTTGTCTGTTTGTCTGTTTGTCTGTTTGTCTGTTTGTCTGTTTGTCTGTTTGTCTGTTTGTCTGTTTGTCTGTTTGTCTGTTTGTCTGTTTGTCTGTTTGTCTGTTTGTCTGTTTGTCTGTTTGTCTGCTTGTCTATTTATCTGTTGTCTGTATGTCTGTTTGTCTGTTTGTTTGTTTGTCTGTTTGTCTGTTTGTCTGTTTGTCTGTTTGTCTGTTTGTCTGTTTGTCTGTTTGTCTGTTTGTCTGTTTGTCTGTTTGTCTGTTTGTCTGTTTGTCTGTTTGTCTGTTTGTCTGTTTGTCTGTTTGTCTGTTTGTCTGTTTGTCTGTTTGTCTGTTTGTCTGTTTGTCTGTTTGTCTGTTTGTCTGTTTGTCTGTTTGTCTGTTTGTCTGTTTGTCTGTTTGTCTGTTTGTCTGTTTGTCTGTTTGTCTGTTTGTCTGTTTGTCTGTTTGTCTGTTTGTCTGTTTGTCTGTTTGTCTGTTTGTCTGTTTGTCTGTTTGTCTGTTTGTCTGTTTGTCTGTTTGTCTGTTTGTCTGTTTGTCTGTTTGTCTGTTTGTCTGTCTGTTTGTCTGTTTGTCTGTTTGTCTGTTTGTCTGTTTGTCTGTTTGTCTGTTTGTCTGTTTGTCTGTTTGTCTGTTTGTCTGTTTGTCTGTTTGTCTGTTTGTCTGTTTGTCTGTTTGTCTGTTTGTCTGTTTGTCTGTTTGTCTGTTTGTCTGTTTGTCTGTTTGTCTGTTTGTCTGTTTGTCTGTTTGTCTGTTTGTCTGTTTGTCTGTTTGTCTGTTTGTCTGTTTGTCTGTTTGTCTGTTTGTCTGTTTGTCTGTTTGTCTGTTTGTCTGTTTGTCTGTTTGTCTGTTTGTCTGTTTGTCTGTTTGTCTGTTTGTCTGTTTGTCTGTTTGTCTGTTTGTCTGTTTGTCTGTTTGTCTGTTTGTCTGTTTGTCTGTTTGTCTGTTTGTCTGTTTGTCTGTTTGTCTGTTTGTCTGTTTGTCTGTTTGTCTGTTTGTCTGTTTGTCTGTTTGTCTGTTTGTCTGTTTATCTGTTTGTCTGTTCTCATAATCTTTTCATAATTATTTCTTTATATTTCACATTTTATTTTTCACCTCTAATATTTTTTTCAATTCCAAAATTGCTAACCTTTCGGCATTTGCACTCAACTGGCAAAGGTCAAGCAGCCAAACCAAAAAGAAACAGTCACAATCTTCTCAGATTATGTGAACGCAAGCAGATTGTCTGTGTTTGCCCAAGTACCAACCTAAAAGAGGAAGGGAGAAAGGTCTCCAAAAGAAACTGGAGAAAATACAACAAATGACCGTACAATTGATTTAAGTTAAAAGGATCTTCCTCCCAACCATGTATCGGATGATTTTGCAGGACTTTTGCCAAGCAGACAAACAAACATGCTTTTGGGGATCAAGAAACAGTAGATTAAGGAAAGAGGGGAAAGGTCGCAAAACAGGAAAAGTGATGATTGGGGTTGGATCCGGTTTTGTTTTTTAAGTGGCTCGATTCCCGTCAGAGGATTTCCTCTCTTGCTTAAGCTGGAAAAAGGAATACAGCGAAAAGGATATCATCATCTAGGAAATAAGTTTCCAACCTAGACGACTTCGGAAATGGTGTGGGTGTGGTTTTGTGTGAAGGTTTGTATACACGCCCTGGAGTGCCCGTAACGACCTCTAGAAGTGTGAGGGCGTATTTGAATACCACTAGACTAGCGCAGTACAAATACGAATGTACGACCTACGGAGCTATTCAATTTCACTCAAGAGCGAAATTGAATAATTGGATCAACTGCCTAGACGAACCACAGAAGCTTACGAGCACCATTTAAAGCAGTTAAACTATCTTTGAACATCATTCCCACTGATTAACTGGGCTATCGTTTGAAAGTTGATTCAAGTGCTCCTCTGTAAAATCTTCATTCCTTGCCGCATTAAAATGAAGATGATATCACTAAAAGCTTTCAATACGGGCTTCTCTTCAATCAATCTTTAAGCATAAGCCTTTCATTTGTTTCCAAATTTTTCATTTCTACAATCCTAAAAACTTATTGAACTTCGGCTTCGGTAAAACTTTTCATTAGAAAAAATAGGGGAAAAAACATTCAAGCAGAAAACGAATTCACCATTCAAGCATACACCTCCAATTGATAAAAACGATTGAATTCAATTTTTTTCATCAGCTTTTGGTTACATTCCAATCCAAATTTCATCCCTAGCTACAAGATAACTGAAACAAAAACCACTATCCCCGCCAAGGATAGAGAAGGATACTAAATTTTTACGATAATCATCTCCCAGTAAAAGAGTTGTCAAAGATCGGCACTCGTGATAGTGGTGGGTGGATGAATGGGTAGAACGAAGCAGAAGCAGATGCAGAGGAGGGTGCACAAATAATCGCGACAAGATTTCCATAACCATTTTCACTTTATTACTCCACCCCGATATAACAAGTAAGAGTAACTCTTCTTCGGGAGACTTGGAACTTACTGGCTGGATTGATTTGTTTAAAGAGAAAAGAAGTGAGTTTTACGGGGTGTGATAAAACTTTATGGTGAATGCTACGCAGCCAAAAAGTTCAACTTCCTATCAATCTGTGGTACTACTTCAAGTACGGTGATTGATTGAAGGTTCGTTGAACAATTTAAGTAAATTTTTTGATTTGAACTCCGTCTTTGAAAATAGACCTTGAAAGGCTTAGTACCTACTTATTTAGAAACAAAATGGAAGTTTATTTACATACATTTATTAACAAATAGGTCAAAATCAGTGCTTACCACATCACAAGCTTTTAGCCTGAAAGTAAAGTTGATTAAAATAAACTTTATCATTTGTTTTCAAATTAATTAATATTATAAAGTTATTAAAGTGAACGACAAAACTTCTTTCATTAGTTCATCATCGAAATTCAATAATAAAAAAACTTGCTCAGTAAATCGCCGGGCATGTAAAAACGCGAATTACAAAGGAGGAAAAAAATCAAAACTGATTTGAATTAAACGCCAATTAATTACTGTCGCCTGGTTGACCGCTTGACAGGTGAAACAGATTGAACTGATATCTAACGGCCCTCGCTCGGGGGGAGTAACACGCGAATCTAGATGTAAAAGGTGATACGGTCAAAATTTGCTCAAGGGAAAACGCGTGTAAATCGGTGAAATCGTTTATTTAAAAATCAAATTAAATTTCTTTTTCAAGTTTAATTAGTATAAAATTTAGGAAAAATATTCAGTTTGACTTCCGCTTTTCCAAATCCGAATTGCCTTACGCTTAACCCCTGCCATCAGATTTTGTACAGCCACCTTGTCCACCTTCTTCGCCCAGAAAGCCAGTTTGCCTTGAACTGCTGCTCGCCCTTAGCAGTTTTTTGGTCTTCTTTAGATTCCGTTTGACAATAGCCCAGTATTTCGGCGGAGCTCTGGCGTGTTCGGAGGGTTCTTGTCCTTGGGAACCACCTGCACGTTGTTGGCGGCGTACCACTCCATGGCCTTTTTACCCTAATGGCAAGATGCCAAATCCGGCCAAAACAGTATGGAACAACCGTGTTTCTTCAGGAAAGGCAGCAGACGTTTATTCAAAACTTTTTCACGAAATTTTCTTGATTGGCAGCCTCGGAAGCTATGAAAATGCTGCTTTTCAAGCCACAGGTACAGATGGCTTGCCAAACCAGATATTTCTTCGCGAACTTTGACAGTTTCATGTGCTTGAAAATATCTGCTACCTTTCCCCTTCCTTTTGCCGTATAAAACTCCTGTCCCGGGAGCTGCTTGTAGTCGGCTTTGACGTAGGTTTCGTCGTCCATTACCACGCAGTCAAACTTTTTAAGCATCGTCGTGTACAGCCTCCGGGATCGCGCTTTGGCAGTCGTATTTTGTTTCTCATCGCAATTTGAAGTCACTTTCTTAAAATAAGTCGATAGTCCGGCTTATTTTTTGGCTCGATGCACGGTTGTAGACGATACACCCAGCTTATTTGCGGCATCTCAGAGAGAGGGGGTAGGGTTTCGCTTGAAACTACCGGCAACTCTCTTAGTCGTCTCAGCGGCTTTCGGTTTTCGATTTCCCCTCGATCCAGACTTCCTGGCTGTCGACAAACGTTCCTCAAACACTTTAATTGCATTTGTAACGGTTGATTTGGCAACTTTTAGCGATTTTGCCAGCTTTGCGTGCGAGTAGCTCGGATTTTCGCGATGCGCGAGCAAAATTTTGATACGCTGCTCTTCTTCCTTGGACGGCATTTTGACAACTGAAGAGTGAATTCCAAAATCAAAATAGGAGCAACATTCTACACACACACATACACCTTCAAAATGAGGGGTGTTCAGTAGGGTGTCCCAAAATTGCATAACTTCTGGGAATCTGGGGGCTCACCCTCAAAATGGTAGATTAGGATGTACAGAATAAACTTTTGTATGGGGCCGACTGAAAAAAAGTATGTTTAGAGGTTCCGCAAGCGCGATCTTTGAAAAAAGTCCACTTTCAAAAGATTTGATTTTAAATAAATTCTGGGTCCAAAAATTTTCATGAAATTTATATATTTTATATTTTTTAATTTTGTTCGAGTTAAATACTACACGTAAATAATGAAGATTGAACAAAATTTGTATCAAAATGTAAAACAGCAAGCTATTTCCAAGGAAAAAAAATTTTTTGGTCCAAAAATTTTGAATTCAACTGACCATAATGTGTACCAAGCGTAAAATATTTTTGATACCAATGCCATCAAAAGATGCGGATTTTTGTGCACTTAAACTTTGTTGAACAAAGAATGTTGTTTGTATCATCGTGTGAAGAGCTATTTACGGTTTGATGCTTAATAAAAATCACAATTTAGGATATATTTTATTTAACCCTTCGTTTCATAAAGTAACAAATATGCAACAATTAATTAAATCTGTTCTAAATTTCGCATAAAGCTTAATAATCAACTTTTTTTTCGATGGCAATATTATTTCTAACTTCAAGTTTGCATTCAATCAAAAAAAATTTTTTTATTGTTTAAAAGTACAAAAAAAAATTACATTGAATATGAATAATATGAAATATTGAAAATGTCTAATTTTTCCGATTTTTGGCCTAGTCTAATTCACATTCAGATTTTTTTTTTGACATTAAAAAAATATTTGCGTATTCTCAGTAACGTAATTTATTCAATGGATACAAATTTAAAATTTTTTGGTTTTTCTCTGATATAATGGCGTTTTATTAATTGTTGCAAATATGTAACACCATGCAACGGTAGCACCCTAATAAGGTTTATGGGTCCCATTGTGTGTTTTTGAAACGTTCATCATTCTAAATAGGGTATATGTTTTCCAGTGGAAATTTTATCGTTTTAAATGATTTAGAATCTTGTTATCTTGACTTTTTGATAATGTTTCTGAAGAATATGCTCCACACTGAAAAAAAAAAATATGAAAATTACAGAAATATGGTAAAATCAAGTACAAATTTTATTGATTGGATCATATAATCACATAAAGAGCATGACCTGCAGATACAAAGCCCCGAGAGCATTGGACTGGCTGTTATAGCACTTTTTATGCTAAAATAGGTATTTAAAAAAATATTTTTAAACAGAAATTCCTTTTTTTAATGTTATATAAGTTAAAAGGTAATATGTTTTTTTCGTTTCCATGTTTTGTTCTCATTATTTGCCAAAAATTTTACTATCAGTTTGCAATCCTTTTTTTTTAACTGTCATATCAATTGCTCGTCATTATGGCAAAGATGCTATAAACTTTTAAATTATGCTTAGTTAAAAAAAAATGACGATGGCGGTGTTAGTTTAGCTCAGCCAGTATCCGTCATTAATCAGCTGAGGAAAGTGAGGTATTCTTGTGACTTTTGACTTCCTTTTGCTCACGTGATAAAAGCCATTTTAGTGGTTTGAAATATTATTTTTCAAGGTACGTTATATTTTAAATCGATATAATTCCTCATAGTTTCATTAAATGAACTTATTTTCAGAATGCTCCCGATCAATAAACCGCTATCCGAAAAAGAATTGATGGAAATTGTGGAAGGATGGGACGAGAGTGAGGACGATTTTGATTATTCTGATGACGAATGCATTCCCCAGAAAAAAGTCCTTGAAGGCATGGAACCTGAAAATATGCAGGCGGAACCTCAAGATTTGACTCTGGGTGAGTCCACTTATGCAGTTTCTGGTAAGGTTGTCTATAAGAATATTCTATGGAAAAAGAAAAATTTGAGAATCGATGAAAAAGCATCGGCGTTCAAGGATTCTACAGCGCTTCCTAACTTTTTTTTAACGGAAATGACCTCACCGTATGATTTCTTCAAATACTTTTTTGACGATGAATTGATAACCTTGATTTGTGAACAAACAAATTTGTATGCTATTCAAAAAATCCAAACAGAGGAAACTGTTACGATACTACAGATGTGAAGAAATTCATAGATATATGTCAATATATGTCTACAGTGTCCTTGCCTAGAACAAGATGCTATTGGAGAGAGGATATTGGTGTTCCTGATATCATAAAGACAATGTCTATTAACAAATTTGAAGACCTTAAATCAAACTTGCATTTCAACGACAATTCTAAAATGTTAGATAAAAATCACCCAGAGTTTGACAAACTATATAAGATAAGACCCATAATCCAGATACTAACTAAAAAATTTTCATCAATTCCAAAAGAGCCCAAGATGTCTATAGATGAGCAAATTTGCGCCACGAAGACCCGACACCACTTGAAACAATACCTTCCTATGAAACCGAACAAGTGGGGATTTAAACTTTTTGTTTTGTGCGGAGTGACAGGTTTTGCATATAATTTTGAGATATACGTGGGCCAAGAAAATTTCCTAACAGCAAGAATTGATGGCGAACTAGATCTTGGAGCCAGTGGCAACATCGTTGTCCGTCTAGCAAGGGTTATACCAAAACAACAAAATTATACCCTTTATTGTGATAACTATTATACATCTCTTCCACTTGTTGTTTTCATGGCAAAACAAGGAATTGGAATGCTAGGAACAGTGCGTAGAAATAGGATTCCCAATTGTAAAGCTTTGGACGATAAAGATTTCAAAAATTATCCAAGAGGAACGTCAGTGGAATACACAGCATTAGTTGATGGAGTAGAGGTCAGCAACGTTTCATGGCTTGATAACAAGCCTGTAATGCTACTCTCAACATGTGCAGGAGAGCTTCCAAGAACCAAAATTAAAAGATTCGACCGCAAACAAAAAAAAAAAAACAATCGAAATTGACTGTCCAAACCTTATCAAAATCTATAATCAACATATGGGGGATGTCGACCTCCTTGATAGCCACATTGGTAGAAGTTCGATTCACCTCAAATCGAAGAAAAGGTATTTCAGAATATTCTGCCATTTGATCGATTTGGCGAGCATTAATGCATGGTTGCTGTACTGCAGAGCATTGGAACAAAATGGAGTGCATTCCAACATGCGTTTATGAGAATTTCGAGCGGAAGTTGCAAAAAGTCTATGCGTGATATGTTCTCCTTCAAAAAGAATGAGAGGACGACCTAGTGATGAACATCAAATCAAGAAGCGGCGCGGTTCAGCTGTCCATTTACCACCCACAAATATACGAACAGACCAAGTTGCCCACTGGCTGGAACACGATCAACGTCGTCAACGATGCAAGTGCCCAGGGTGCCATGGAACGACATATTTTAAATGCTCAAAGATTGTATTTTGGTTACAAAATGTCCTGTAAAACGCAATGAGTAAAATGTACTCATTGTGTGATAAACGATAATTTGCCACAAAAATACTATCTTGGAACAGTCATAACTTTTTTGTTTTATGTCCAATCGAGTTGCAGTCTTCAGTTGAAATGTTAGTCTTAATTGAAATTTTAATAAAATCTACATAATCAAGCAATCGATTGGTAAAGACAAAAATGTATGATGAAAAACCAGTTTTTTATGCTTTATGCTTTATGCATAGTGTTCACTATGTCTCAGAATCCCTTTCACACTTGAGATTCAGTGCAACCCCTGCCTGTTGTCCGATTCCGCTCATATTTGGCATATGGCCTTATGATGACTTCCTTAAACCATCCAAGTTTTTTTTGCAAGTATTTTGATTTTAAAGTAGGTATTTATTATGACAATTTGATAAATTAATTAAAAAATATCCTTAATTGTGATTTTTTATTAAGCATTAAACCGTAAATAGCTCTTCACACGATGATACAAACAACATGCTTTGTTCAACAAAGTTTAAGTGCACAAAAATCCGCATCTTTTAATGGCATTGATATCAAAAAAATTTTACGATTGGTACACGTTTTGGTCAGTTGAATTCAAAATTTTTGGACCAAAAAATTTTTTTTCTTGGAAATAGCTTGCTGTTTTACGTTTTGATACAAATTTGGTTCAATCTTCATTTTTTATGTGTAGTATTTAACTCGAACAAAATTTAAAAAATATAAAATATATAAATTTCATGAAAATTTTTGGAACCAGAATTTATTTAAAATCAAATCTTTTGAAAGTGGACTTTTTTCAAAGATCGCGCTTGCGGAACCTCAAAACATTTTTTTTTTCAGTGGGCCCCATACAAAAGTTTGTTCTGCACATCCTAATCTACCATTTTGAGGGTGAGCCCCCAGATTCCCAGAAGTTATGCAATTTTGGGACACCCTAGTGTTCAGGTTTTTTAAATGCAAAATTGAAAGAAATGCGTCAAGTTGATACTGACCAAATTTTGACCGTATCACCCTTTACTAGATTTTAGGACCAACAATCCTGGTTGCGAGAATTACGCGACACAGCACAATAAACGTCGTCTTCCGGTAACATCCGGTTCGTGCTCACTTACACGACGGAAATTGAACAATTCCAAATCACTTTCTGCGGGGGAAAATTCACCCAAAACCGCGCTGAGATTTAATTTTTTTTTCTTCCCTACGAAATTCTTTGCTGCCGCAAATAGCCATTCTTCCCTGCCGTCATCGGTGCCCATTAAATTGTATGTTTAATTCTATTAAATGTAAATTGTATTATCATAAAATAATATTTAATTCCACACCGTCTGCTGCCGGCTCCTGGAGCTTCCTGCTGGGATTGTGTGGAACAGATTTTCCGCACCACTTTTCATAACAACCTCTTTCGCTTTCCGGCGCAGTGACTTTTTGCTGTTCCGGAAAATTTGCTCGTTGCTCTCGTTCACAGATTTCCGACTTGATCTTCTTATGTCCCACCTTTTTCCGTGCCACTTCTTGCGCCTTGCTGCCTGCTTCAGTTTAATATTATCATTATTATCATTGTTATTAGAACGATACTACTATTCTTCTTCTTTTTGCTTCGGGTGACTCTTCCATAGCTTTCAGTCGCACAAACCGAAGAAAGTCTGGGCTATTGTGTGGATGCGAATACTATAAGAGGTACCTAGTTCTACTGTAAGAGTTACTATTTTCAACGATGGTTATCTTTCCCATCATCGTTTTGCGGTGGGTGGAGAGCTCGAAGATGCCGATCCTCCAGCATCTCACCCTGCACAGATTTTGAAATTTACCCCACCCACCTCCGCCAACACTTTCCCGATTACCACGTGGAGTGTCTGGCTTTACTTTTCAGTAGAGATATGATTTCATATTGTTGACTGTGATGCACATTACAAAATATTGCCAAGTTTTTCACCAAAAGTAGAGAAAAGATAAATCCCTATTATTTAAACTGCCCAGACAACCAGAAGTCGTATTTTATTTTACAGATTTTTTCGTATAGAATTTTAATTTAAACTCATTTTCGTATATCTGCACCTACAATGTGCGGTCCATGCATATTCTTTATCGTATTTAGATGCATCGCATGATTTTATTACGACAAGAAGAGAGACTCGTATTTATGTACATATGAACTCGACCTTTGTGTACGACAGTTCGCAAAAAATCTGTGAAACGACCGATATACCCCAGACAACCAGAAGACGTATTTTATTATACAGATTATATCGTATACAATTTAATTTATATTCATTTTCGTAGATCTACAATGTGCGGCCCATGCATATTCTTTATCGTATTTGAATACATTGCATGATTTTATTACGGCAATACAATCCAAATCAAGAAATTGTGTGCTAATGTACCTATATGGACTCCAAAATAATACGTATATACTGGTTTTGCTGCATCATATACGATATGTTTACACGTATATTTGCACGTATATTTGTGTTGCAAATTCGAAATACCCACCAAATGGTTGTCTGGGACGATTTTTTTTTGTATGAGAAGATCCACTGCGACCAACTTTTTGTGATCTATTGTGGAATAACCCAATTTATTATTTGTCTGATCACGCAATACTGTCATCATTGATAGAGATGGCAGTTGTAGTCGAAATCGAGACATTATTCCAGTCTGGGATGGTATTTCTTATGAATCCCACCACCTTACTGGCTTTCATCTTCCAAATATCATCGAGCGTTAAGATTCTCTTACCAAGAACTTCCAGTCGATGTGTCATAAGATATCCACAGTCACACATTAAGTGCTCAGTCTACTTCAGTTTGACAAAACCGGCACATCTCATTACTGAGTTTACCTATTTTATGTAAGTGGTAGTTGCATGGACAGTGCCCTGTAAAAAGGTCTGTACTTGTTTTAAGATCCCTTTTCTGGGACGATGATCAGACAGATTTTGTCGTGCTATGCATAAAACTATTTGAAATTAAGATTTTTTAACATGAAATACGATTTATATCGTCATAAGAACCAGGTGTCAGATCTTAGCAGAAAGAAAATAAGCTCGCTACTTTGTTCGCCACTTGGAGATATATGCTATAAACTCGTTTATAACTGCAATGATTCGTAATAATGTGCATGCAATCGTATACCTATGCAAATTAATTCGCATGTTCGATTTTCGTAAAACGTATTTGCTGGTGTGGTGATATCATAAACTTGAGGCACACTGTAGGTTGAACCTGTTATCGCTATACACTTATGTACGCCTCCGCTGCAAGCTATCTCGTGTAGCACAGTTGTGCTGCTTGCGAGCGCTGATACGGCATTCGTGTGTGGGCCACCAAACGTACCACTTTGGCTCGCTGTCACAAGTGGCGACGAGTAAAAAATGGAACGCGTGCGGGAAGAAATTTATTTTGTGCTCGAAGTAGATTTCGAGAAAATCGTTACGATAGTGGTCAGCGCGAGTGGAAACAGAAATAGATATACAAAAAAATTGGCAATCGGTTGGCTTTAAGAGCGCACATAAAAGCAAATGAAAATGGTTGGTCTGAAAGTGACATCAAAGTGAAATGGAGTTGTGGATAAATGATTTCTAAAAATCTCCTCGATTGTTTATAGAAAGTAAAGAGAAAATGGAAGAAAATGTGGTGCCATTAGGTGGAAAAAATTCAAAGGTTTTAAGTGAAAAAAATGGGTATAAGTGATGCTGATGGTATTTTGAAACAAAATAAAAAAAAAATGGTTATATTGGGAATAATTCTAAAAAAAGTGGAAAAAGCAAATTGGTAACTCCTTTGTCAAAAGGTTGGATTTTGTCTGTATAAGAAATTATGGATCAGGTATGTACATTGTGAATTGAATTTTGGAACGTGTGAGCCATAGGCACGTCATTTTTGTAGCAGAAAGATGTAGGTAACGGTAAGTTATCGCCGCATGGTCGTATGATCGTGGAATCAAACTAAGCCACCGATGCACTGGCTGTGTTGCGGTATAGAAGAGAGAGACAGCTATTGAAGTAGCGGCAATAGCCGTTTTCGGTTATTGTGTTCACATACGTAGTTGAGGGTGCTCGATTAGCCTGAGCTTTATATCTTTCCAGCGAGGCTGCCGGCCGAAATAGTGGAAGAAGAAGCTTTATGCCACCTAGGTTGTTGTTTTCTTGTTTTTATTTGATTGCGACTGATGACGATATGCACATACAGTAGAGTGCATGTTTCTGGAAAAATAGCACTATTCTTCGCATTGAGGAGAATTCTATATTAAAATTATGTTATTGAACGGTTTTCTTCTAAAATTTCGATAGAGGGAAAGTATGTCGTGAAACTCGAAAGAAATGCGATAGATTGAGAAATCAAGGTTTGGAAATTTCAATGATTCAAGTTCATTGGAAGGTGTAGCGGGACCAAGAGTCTGAGAATTGAATAAACAGTACCTTCGACGTAAAAGAAAAGGATTCTAGGAGTCGTGTTGGTTTGATTGAATGGTAGTGATGTTAATTGACGTGATTATATTTGATAATTATAAAGAATGTAATGGTTGAAGTTAGGTCGACAAACAAAACTATCAGTTTTCGGTAAGTTAAAGGTTGATGTCATTAAATGAAGTGATAACGATGCTTGCAGATATGTAGCTGCAGAAACGATGTACTAAAAAAAAAAATGTCTAAAAATATTCATTTTCATCAGAGTGTTGTATCTGACACTGAAGGCGGGAATCCTAAAGATGATGAGAATTAATGGGAAATTGAACCTTGATTAAAAAAGAAAGAAAAAACCTCGATTACTTGAAGAATTGAAAACTATAGATGCAGAGTCATGGATTGTGGAAAATTCAGAAGTGTTAAAGAACATATTTGAAGAGAGGCTCGAGATGATTGAATTTGATTGCTAAGAAATGGTTCTGAGCAACGCTGGAAAAAAAAAGTTTGCTCAGAAGTTGTTTTGAGTGAAAAACAAAGACATACAATTTAACCTTAAGCGGTTTATAGAGAGAAAAGCGAACTGGAAGCTCAATGTACTGAAAGGCGCTTCCAATCAATTTGAAAGTATGGGCAAATGAGAACTGTGAACTTTGAAACTTGGACTGCGACATTTGTGCGGGCTGTCAAATTTGCTACGCGCTAACTGAATTTGTGTAAGCTTTGTGCGAATATAAGCGATTTTAAAACATTGAACGGAATCCATCTAACAGCACAACGGACAATATGTATTTCAGAAATTAAGTTCACTTAAAAACGGTTTTAAGTCAAATTTGAAAGGAAGAGGGCGTTCACCGAACGCCATCGAGCGTGATGTTTTCATATGTTTGAATGATTTCAGTTTTATCATTTGGAATTTCAAAATGATGTATGTTTTGAAAATGGTAATCAATGAATACAACATTGTCATATATAAATTTCAGAATCGACGAGAGTAATGTCGACGTATTTTTCGTTCTCAAACGCGATGGTGACAGCTTAATTTCTAGAGGTTATAAAATTAGTCGTAGGTAATTCCTCGAAATTGAAAGGTCGAATGTTACAGTTAATTGATTTTTAAAATAATTGTACAATATTACGGAGTGTCATTGGTTAAAAAAAAAATGGATACAGAATTGCACGCACCTAATATGATATTTAAAAAAAAAGAGTCAAATTTCAAATGAAACTAACTGTTTGAAGTAAGAACGAAATCTTATAGAGAAAAATGTTATGGCGCTAGTAAAAGAAGAGTCACTTTAGTTTAAGATGGTTCAAATGATAAAAGCCTTTGAGAACCTGAAAGTGAAAAGAAGAAAATATTTATTTATTTTATTTCTGTTCAAGTTTTGGAAACCAATATCTTAACTGTAGTAGATACTGGATATTTACTGAAGAAATCAAACGTTTTGATCACGTCTTTGGTACAGTTTTGTACCTAAAACTTGTTAACAACAATTGTAACAAGATGTAAAATTTAGAAAATGTTGTGATATTAATCACTTTCAATCTGTTTTGATGGAAAAGATCACTTTTCAAAGTTTTAGTATGTCTCAAAGTGTTTATTCGGCAGCTTAACGCATTGAAGGTTGGTAAATCAATCGATTCAGCAATAAATCTCATCATGTTGTAAAGTTTAATCCATATTCCAACAGAAAATTCCTCAGTATCGTATGGTGCTATCTATTTTGATGTGTTTGCTTGTTTTGCTCCATGCTGGGCTCAATATGTTGTGTCAACGTTTTCTGTAGCAGTATTTTAATGTATAGACCATAGCCAAAATGATAACATGCATTTGTTGCTTTTTCTTCTTAAGAAAAAATGTTCCTGTGGATGTATGATAAGTCATGGATGAAACAGTTGAATTAACAGGAAGCTAATAGTTTACTCAGAAAAAGTTTTGAGTGAAATGGTTGATTTGAGTTTTCTCAGAAATAGTTTTGAGAGAAAAAGAATCATCGATGGAAAGAACAGACGGCTTATGGAGATAATAGAAAGAATTGCGTTAGCATTGGTTGGGAAGTTTTCTCAAAATGAGTTTTGAGTTAATCAACCAAATGAAGATTACTCAGAAACGGCTTTGAGTGATTCAAAGGAGAAATAAACAACAGTTCAATCAAACAGATTTTTGATTAAAATGAAGAGAGCAGAGAACATTTTATGGCATTTTGTTCAGAAGTTTTCAAAATTGACTGAGAATTAAGTTTGGTAAGAAAACATTTTGAGAGCATAAGAAGAATTCAGTTCTTACGTCAACTGATACTGAAAGTTATGATTTAGAAAACCTGTAGAATACCTCTACTAAAATAGTAAAAAAAATGACTATTATTGTCAACCTGATGATATCGTCACAGCAACATGAACGTGAGCTGATAATAACAGCTCGTTAGATTTCAAATCTGTTATGGAATAGGTTAATTGTTCATCATTTTATTTATTTGGCTCTGAAATCATCTCACTGAGATTTCTCATGACTAGCTGAATATTAGTTTCACAGGAATGACACCTAATGGGTTTTTCTTTTCTCATTTCTTTGTGGGTAACTTAAATCAGATTCAATCCGACGTTAAATGGTTGAAGTGAATATATTGAAGTCAAAGGTTTTAAAATAACGTATAAAACGCCTCAGAGTTGTTTCCATAACATATTTTTGAAGAGATCGATTTCATGACATTTGGTACATTTTTTTTGTCATGTGGGGTCGATCTTGTCGCTAAAACGAATCCAATAGACTCCCTCTGTGCCCGACGAAAACCAATGTTCCAGCGAGAGATAAATGCTTGGACTACATGTTCGAAACCTAACTTCCTTCCCCCTCCTCGTAAATCGACTAATACCTTAAAGTGTAAGCCGTTAATAAAATCAGTTTTAGTAATTATTGTGTTAGCTGCAAAAAGTCTAAAGAAAACAATTGTATAAGTACCAATGTTTCCAGTCATGAAATCTGAAAAAAAAGAGTTAAATACGATTACGGGCTACATGGCGTATTCATTAATTTCAACCAGGGCGAAATTTGATGTTTCTTGAAACTGCTCGGAAATGTCATTAAAGTTTTAGAAAAAAAAGATGCATAACAGTGCAGACTTTTGATCATGATCATATAAAATTGATCCCGAAATTGAATGATACGACAACAACAGATCCGGTACCTTATGTTGAGGCAAAGGCTTTAATTTCGGAAACCACACTGACGTTCGTGTAAACCATGATGCATTTACTAGTGGTTTGACAGCAGATTCCGTCCTCTGGAATATTATTCATCAGGTGTGTTCAAACAACACTTCTCAGAAACGGTTTTGAGTAAAATAATAAAGTTTATGTGTATTCAGAATTAGTGTTGGGTGAAACTAATAAGCAAGTTGCTCAGAAACAGTTTTGAGTGAAATTAAACAGGATGGAACTGGTTTTGAGTGGAAAATAGAAAGTTTACTCAGAAACAGTTTTGAGTGAAAGTTGACTGGAATCATCAGTATCAGTTTAAGTAAATTGTTTAATTGTATATTTTCATTGGTAGTTTAGATAAAAGAAATAATATTGGTAATAAATATAAAAGTTATACATGAAGTCACAGGCTAAATCATTTTTTTTCAATGGAAACGTTAACAAACCAGCAATCAGGCAAATAATAAATTTGTACGGAATAAACTTGAATTTGACAGCAAAAAACGAATTTATTTGAAATAATCTTATTTTTATTATTTTTGGGGATGAATAAACCAATTGGTTTAAAGTGCAAAAAAAAATAATAATTTTATTTTTATTCAACTGACGAAAAATGAGAGCCCTGCACTCAAGTCGCAAAAGACGACCAAATAAGTCGTCAAACTTTCCATATTGATACGAAAAATGTCGTATATTACAACCTCAATCATCTATATGATGATATAAATTGTCATAGTATATTCCAAAAAGAATCAGGGTAGTCGTAAATGATGCGCATGACAAGTCGTGCAAATCGTAATTTAATACAATCCAAATCAAGAATATGTTTGCTAATGTACCTATATGGCCTCCAAAATGATACGTATATACTGACTTTGCTACATTATATACGATATGTTTACACGTATATTTGCGTTGCAAATTCGAAATACCCACCAAATGGTTGTCTGGGTGTGATATATTCAAGCTTATTTGTCTTCTACATAGTAACCATACTGTATTCTTTTGTATGTACATTTACATGAAAAAGGCTCTTAATCTTTTAGGAAAACTTGGATTCCGGAATTTGTAACCGTTTTTACCACTTTATTAAAGTGGCGATATACACTATAGGGTGGCTTAAAGAGACTGCATATAAAGAGGTGCAGTCTGATCCCTTTTGAAATAATAAGCTTGCAACCCTGATGTATACCGCTTTGAGAACAGCTTGGTTTTGCTCGATTGGAATGACACTGACAGAAAATCTAAATTTCCAATCGTGACATTTCGTCTCTCTGTTTACTATAGGCTCGTTAGGTTTTCCTATTATTTCCAAGCATTTTGATACAGCCCTGCTCATTCCGGATGACGTATAAACAGTATATTTCACTCTTGTTGCAGTAACAAATTGAACCCGTCTCTTTTAGAGCTGCATTATTTTAATTAATGATGAGTTTATATACGATTACACCTTTTTGGCACTGGCATTTGAAAATTTGATTTTAAACTTTTAAACAACGACCTGTTTCAAGTCAATTTTCAACCTATTTTTTTGGTGGCAGCATTTGAAATTTGACACACTTTTTTGAAGAATTTTTTTTCGAGCTTGTATGTCTGTTCTCTGTGCCCAGTACTATTTTGACCAGATTTAACATAAATTCTCTACTCGAAGGACATTACACGGAAAATAATAAAAAGGTAAACTTCACGGAGATAGCAAGGTGAACGCTCGTGAAAGCCAAAAAGGTAACTTCTACCTCTTCGAGGTGAAACTCACCTCACAGCGAGGTAAAGTTTACCTGAATAGAGCTGAAGAAAAAGGTACAATTCACCGAAAAAAGGGTGAATTAAAAAAAGATTTATCTTACCTTGTAGTGAGGTGAAGTTCACCTGAATTGAGCTGAGTTAAAAGGTATAATCTACCTAGAAAAAAGGTAAATCGGAAAAAGGTCAAACTTACCTCGTACCGAGGTGAAGTTGGCCTGGATTGAGCTAAACAAAGCGGTACAATTTATCTCGAAAAAAGGTAACTATTGAGGTTAAGCTGTTTTAGTCATTCAGGAACAATTTTTGCTCCGTGCTTAATATGTGAAAATCGGAACAGAACAGTAAATGTTTTCTTAGATTTCTTTCGTAGTGCTCGCCATAATACTTTGCTTTTCTTGTTACAGATTGGCCGACAGAGCTTTCAAGTGTTTTCCACTTCATTCCGGAACATCCCACAGATCATTCCGGAAAAGCGGGACCTGTCCGGATTAACTGAAGGAGAAGGACATGAATGTTAACGCAAAGCAAGAGGTCAGCGTCTAAGGTGGCTCGGAAGAACGCGAAGAAAATGACCGTAAGGAAGCAGGAGTGTTTGTCCTGCAATGAAGCTGAGCCGAATTGCCACGAGCCTGGCGAAGAAAGTTAATTTGGATTTGGCTCAACAATAATTTTTTAATAAACACGGTGGTGCATTAACTGTTCGCTGTTTTTGCGATATTGACGTTATTATACATCGTATTCAGATGAAAATTGGTACACGATAGTTTTGAGTGACGTGCAATCGATTTGAGGTATCCAATTTAGTGTAAGGGGCCGGCAAAAGGGGTCGTCCATATTAAATTTTCAGTATCTTAGTGATATTGTCGTTCTTATACATCGGAGTGGGATGAAAATTTGCACAGAGGAGTTATTAGGGACAAATAACTGATTTCACTTATCCAAACTAAAATCAGGGGTCGGCCAAAGGGGTCGTCCATGTTAACTATTCTCTGTTGATGCAATATTGTCGTTATTATACATCGGATTCACACGAAAATTGGTGCACGAGGGTTTTGAGAGATGAGCAATGGATTTCAGGTATTCAATTCAGTTTAAAGGGACGGCAAAGGGGATCGTCCATATAAACCTTTCAATATTTTTGCAATATCGACGTTATTATACATCGGATTGAGATGAAAATTTCCACACGGTAGTTTTCAGAACGTACAATCGGTCTCAGATGTCAAATATTTTGCCAGGGGCCAACGAAAGGTGTCGTTCGACGAATTTTCACTATTTTTAGCAATATTGACGTTATTATACAATGTATTGCTTTGAAAATTTGCACACGGGTGTTTTGAGGGAAGGGCAATCGATTTCAGATATCAAAGTTTATATAAGAGTCCCCGAAAGGGGTTTAGCTTTTTGGCAATAATTGCGTTGTTATGCAATGATTTAGTCGAAATTTACACACGTGGTTTTTGATTCCTAATTTCATACTTAGTAGCAGACGACAGGAAAAGTTATCAGTCTAATATTTTAGCAATTATAACTTAACAATGAATTCGGAAGTGCAGCTCCAAAATGCTTGGCAATTGACTTTCATACAAACTGTTCATGACATATTCCAAGTTGAAAGCGAAACGGAGGTCGTATGGGATCAGCTAGTCTTAAATAAATATCAATTTTTGAACGAATTTTGTTTTTGTTTTATTTTTATTGAAGAAACCAACCAAACCAGCAAGCATTAATACCTCCTCAATCAGAAAATAGGACAACGGTATTATTTACTATTTTGCTAGGTGAATGCGAAAAAGGTAAAATTTACCCTTTTGGTGAATTGAAAAAAGGTAAATTTACCTTTTTGCTAGGTGAATGAATGAAAAAGGTAAAATTTACCGAGAAAGCTGGATGGAAAACAATCACCTTGCAAAAAGGTAAATTTTACCTTTTTTTATTTTCCGTGTTATGGATTGGTATCAACCCAACAATGTCCAGATCGCATCGAATTAATTGAATCCACCAAATTGTCCTCAAGAAAAGCCCGCCAAGTATGCAGATTCTTTCGAAAAATTCGTAAAACATTGGAAAAAGTGGGCAAAATCATCCAAAATCAGTCTGTGTTGAGGCAAAGCAAACTTCGATTTAAGCATGAAAGTAACGTTAAACAGAGTAGGGGAAAATGAGGATACTTGATCCCTGGGGATACTTGATTCCTTAGCTATATCTCGAAACTGTAACGTCTTACAAAGATCAAATGTTCTAGAAAATTGTGCCGAAATGAGCAAAATAACGAAACTAGTAGTTTAAAATTTTTTAACAAAATAATTGTTTGAGTAATTGAACTTTGTTTGAAAAATTTCACAAAATGTAACTTTAAGATCTTTTTTCATCGCTTTAAAATGTTCCTTACATGGGAAAATTATGAAAAAAATATTTGTTCCAATGTATCAATCGTTTGAGCGTAAAATAAACTTCATAATGCCATATTTTCAAAGCAATGGAAAACTCTCAACTTTTTTCCGAAAAAGTTTTCTAAAATGTTGATTATGGGTACAATTGATCCCCTAGAGTTGGGTACAATTGATCCCCCTTTTAAACGGCATATTCTTCTTCTGAATTGATCGTTATGATTACTGATTACGAAATTACTAAAATTTATCCAAAAACTAATATTTATCAAACAATTGTCTGAATAAAAGAGCAAAAATAATTAATTTTCTCTTAGTTATAAAAAATAGCGCCTTTGAGTATGCAATGTTTTTAGCGTTGAGACAAAGTTATAGAATTTTCTTCTAATGTCTGCTATAAATTGTGAAATGAGAACAAAGATGACCAAAATAGTCAATTAACATTCTATATTGGAGTTTTGTTTGATTTTTATACAAGGATTAGGGCTTCCTGAATAAAAGATCAAGTCTCCTTCAGTAGGGGATCAAGTCTCCCCTAACTTCAGAAAAAACGCAATTTTTTTACTCCCACGAAAATGCTTCTAGTTCATCAACGGGTTCAAGTATTGTTCTAATTTTTGGAGCATAGAAACTTGAAGTTACAAGCTGTCAGAAAATGTCAAAGACGGTGAGTTGCTAAATTTTTCCAAAAAGATATGGTGAAAATAAGAAAAGGGGATCAAGTATCCCCACTCTCCCCTATATATAAAAAGCAATTTCTGTATGTTTGTTTGTTTGTTTGTTTGTTTGTTTGTTTGTTTGTTTGTCCTCTATAGACTTAGCCGTCTTAAGAGCTAGAGGTCTGAAATTTGGCATGGATACTCATTAGGACCAGGAATGATGAAAAATGTTTTCAGATTTTAGGACGACCCCTTCTGAAGGGGGTTGTCCATACAAGTCAAATATTGTTTTCGAGATATTGACGTTAATTTTCGTCGGATCGTTTTGAAAATTTGCACATGAATGTTTTGAAAGACAGGCAATCGATTTCAGGTGTCAAATTTTGTGTAAGGGGTCCGCCAAAGGTGTCGTCCATATTAACTGTTCGCTGTTTTTGCAATATTGGCGTTATTATACATCGTATTCAACTGAAAATTGGTACACGATAGTTTTGAGGGACGAGCAATCGATTTGAGGTATCAAATTCAGTGTTAGGAACCGGCAAAAGGGGTCGTCCATATAAACTTTTTAATATCTTAGTGATATTGACGTTTTTATGCATCCGACTGGAATGAAATTTTGCACATAGGAGTTATTAGGGACAAACAATTGATTTCACTTATCCAAATTAAAAACAGGGGTCTGCCAAAGGGGTCGTCCATATTAACTGTTCACTGTTAATGCGATATTGTCGTTATTATACATCGGATTCAGATGAAAATTTGTACACGAGGATTTTGAGGGACAAGCAATGGATTTTAGGTATTTAATTCTGTGTAAGGGGCTGACAAAGGGGGTGGCCCATATTAACCTTTCAATATTTACGCAATATCGTCGTTATTTGACATCAGATTGGAATGAAAATTTGCACACGGTAGTTTTCGGGGACGGGCAATCGATTTCAGATGTCAAATGTTTTGCCATGGGTTGACGAAAGGGGTCGTCCATGTTAATCAATTTTTCACTGTTTTAGCCATATTGACGTTATTATGCAATGGATTTCTTTGAAAATTTGCACACGGGAAATTTTAGGGAAGGGCAATCAATTTCAGATTTCAAAGATTGTATAAGAGGCCATCGAAAGGGGTTTAAATTTTTGGCAATAATTGCGTTGTTATGCAACGATCGAGTCAAAATTTATACACGGGGGTTTTTGGCACGGTCAACTGATTCCTGATTTCAAATTTAGTAGCAGACGACAAAAAATGTAATCGTCCAATATTTTTGCAATTATTACTTAACAATGAATTCGGAAGTGCATCTGGAAAATGTTCGGCAATTGACTTTCATACAACCTGTTCATGACTTATTCCAAGTTCAAAACGAAACGGAGTTCGTATGGGATCAGCTAGTTATAACATAAAACACAGGGTGACAAAAAAGTCTGGTGACACATTTTTGGGGTCACCTGTAGCCTACACGTTGCGTCTCTCTGGTGCCATCTATATGTCAAATGAAAGGGCTAACTTTGCTGCTCGAAGTGGCAGAGTTTCGTTTCTTTGCAGTTTGTTTACATTGAATTGTGAGCCATGGCAGAGTTGAGAGCAGCATTAATCGCTGAATATGTGAGAGGGTACAAACTCATACACATATTCAAACACCTAAATCAAACACCTCAGAATCAACCGAGAATTCGTGAACCGGACTATAAATCGGTACCTAGACACCGGAGGCACCAAGGACAAGGCACGATCTAGACGACCAAGGTCTGTAAGAACTCCAAGGCTAAAAAAAATTATACGAGACCGGATTCTCCGGAATCCCGCCCAATCTGCACGGAAGCTGGCCAGGAACCTTAAAATGAACCTAGAATCAATCCGCCTACTTCTGCGCAAGGATTAAAAACTTACACCGTACAAAAACAGGTGGTTCATGGGGTTACCAAAGCTACAAAGGACAAGAGGTACCAACGGTCTACTATAGAATAACAAATTTGGAACAATTCAAGCGAGTTATTACGAAAATCTGGGACGTGATGCCAATGGAGCACGTGCGCGCCGCTTACGACGACTTTCCGAGACTTCTGAAGCTAGTTCGATCAGAAAAAGGTGGTGAAATTCTGAGATATCGGCTGTGAAGTATCTTTATGAAGTATTTTTATGAGTTACTGAGGAAAGCTATGAAAGCCAGTTTCAGATTTTCTTCTTATTCTTTGAAATATAGAGATTTTCCTGTGTGACTGCTTTTTTGTCACCCTGTCATACTGAACTGTCTAGAAATTACTAAAAATACCCTAAAACAGTGTAAATTGACTGCAAACAACATTTTTGTAATTCCTCTTTGTTTGAAAAGCTTATTTTGTTTTTATTTTCATGGTTTTCCGTCTCACGACATAAGCTGATGAACAATATTCCTCCAATTTTCTCGGTCCATGGAAACCGTTCTCCGCTTTCTCGGGCATCGCCGCCGGCTTTCGCCACCAGTTTGATGAACGTCTAGAGAGGATAATTTCAAGTGAATGAACTGCAAAATAGAGCCAATACTAAATCTTTTGAAAAATTCAACCGAAAATACTTCGAAAACATTTTTTCAATGCTTGAATACTCAAATTGAGTATCTCAATTTTTATTGTTTTCGTCTTACAAATGAAAGATTTCAATCAAAAATAAATCATTCATTACAAAAAACGAAATTCATCACAATTTTTTTTATATACAATACTGACAATTTGAAGCTGTTTTGTCTAGGTCGAAAATGGCTTCTAAATGCCATTTTGATTCTATAATCAACTTTGTTAACCAAATCAGCTCCGTCTTCGATAAGATTTGTTTAACATTTTCTGCAAACTAACCTATCCTTACTTTATTATGCTACTGAATGTTTTGTACATCGTCAATTTCATGAACTTGTAAAAATTGTTTAAGTTGTATTGTACAATTTCTGCCGCTCATAGCAAGTCCGTCCCATTTGCGTTTTCATCTTTTCTCAGTTTATCGCTGGAATCAGTTTAACTTTATCTGTAGTTTCAAGAGAAAACATTGTTTTCAACACTTTGTTCTGGATGAACATTGAAAAAAACCTCAAGTAAATTTGTCCCATTGAACAAATGATCGCAAGTCGGTCCCATATGGCATAAATCATCGCATGTTGGTCCCACAGTCATAAGGGCCCAGCAAATGATTTTCAACGGAATCAAATCGAAAAAAATATCTTTATAAAGCGAAAATCTTTCATTAGCCTTTGCAGTGATAGATTCAGTTGATAATTTTGATTAAAAACGCATACAAGTGCCGAACTACCATTGGACTTTTAACGATTTTTCAATGCCGTTTTTCTCATTTCAACAAAAACGCAAATGGGACGGACTTGCTATGAGCGGCAGTATACCGTATGTATGTATTCTAGGGTGGCAACGAATTGGGATATGTCAAATTTTGAAAACCAACAATATACATTTTGTAGATTTGCCAAAAAAACTGACCTGTGCAAAATTTTAGCTCTATCAGACTTGTGCCTTAAAGCGCTTAAAGCTTCGTTTTTTTACCGTCTAAAATCACCATTTTTTTCAATGTAACACCAGATTTCAAAATTTAATGCATTTTGAAGTCATTTGACATAAAAATTAAAATTTCGGTTTTCCCGATTTCTTTTGGTAATTTTTAACGGTATATAACCGAAAGTTTTAGCTATTGTGGCACCCCAGTTTTAGACGGATTAAATTTATTGCTAGATAAATGCCATAAGAGTTACTTTCGACTGGACAGAATTTCAGTCCCTTTTTTAAAACATTTTTTACTTATTGGCTTTTTACGGTGAGTGAAAATCTTTTTTTAATATTTAAGAATAGAAATCACCGTGAATTTGTTTTATGAAATTAATTTGCGGCTTTATCGGTGAGGGTTGAAGAGTTGAAATGAAAGACGGATAAAAGGTCAGAAGAAAATTCTAAGGTGGTGAAAAGAGCGAAGAGCATTTGAAATAGAACTTGACCACATACTAAATTCTTTGTCCCGCACCAATTAACTGTATTGAAGAAGTAGTACCCAATAGAGGAGGCACTACGTTTTTCAATACAGTTAATAATGGATGGTTCGACAGTCATGTGAATGCACATGTGTCGAACGGACGACACATAAAAACTCCTGTCCCGGAAGCTGCTTGTAGTCGGCTTTGACGTAGGTTTCGTCGTCCATTACCACGCAGTCAAACTTCGTCAGCATCGTCATGTACAGCCTCCGGGATCGCGCTTTGGCCATCGTATTTTGTTTATCATCGCGATTTGGAGTCACTACCTTCTTGTAAGTTGATAGTCCGGCTCGTTTTTTAGCTCGATGCACGGTTGTAGACGATACACCCAGCTTGGTTTTAGTGGGACGAACCCACTCACGGCAGCAAACACCCGGCTGTTATGGTTTGAAGTCAAATTTCCATCTTGTAAAAAAAAAACACCCAGCTTATTTGCGGCATTAGGGAGAGGTTAAGGTTTTGCTTGAAACTACCGGAAACTCTCTTTGTCGTCTCAGCGGCTTCCGGTTTTCGATTTCCCCCCGATCCAGACTTCCTGGCTGTCGACAAACGTTCCCCAAACACTTTAATTACATTTGTAACGGTAGATTTGGCAACTTTTAGCGTTTTGCCAGCTTTGTGTGCGAGTAGCTCGGATTTTCGTGATGCACGAGCAAAATTTTGATACGCTACTCTTCTTCCTTGGATGGCATTTTGACAACAACGTGCAGTGAACAGGTGCAGCGTGCAACGTGCAGCGGTAGGAACAAGACGAGCGGGGGCGCAACGAGCGGGATGGTTAGACCAAGTGGAGCGTGATCTTGCGAACGTGGGATGCCCGAGAAATTGGAGAACGGTCGCCATGGACCGAGTGAATTTTAGGAATTATGTTCGTCAAGTTATGTTGTGAGACGGAATACTATGTAAATAAAAAATAAAAACCCACCCACACACACACACACACACACACACACACACACACACACACACACACACACACACACACACACACACACACACACACACACACACACACACACACACACACACACACACACACACACACACACACACACACACCTTCAAAATGAGGGGTGTTCAGATTTTTTAAATGCAAAATTGAAAGAAATACGACAAGTTGATATTGACCAAATTTTGACAGTATCACCCTTTAGCGATTAACTTTAAGGATATCTTTTTCATTATGAAACCAGACGAAATTGTTACGAAAGTTTAGCAGCAATTTTTTTTAAACATGCCAAACAGTTGATACGACCTATTCAAAACTGACCAAAATTTTTTTTTTGCCAGTTTGGTTTTGACAGTTCTCTTTGGTACGATTTGGTACGATTAGAGAATGGTGGCCCAGCTAAAAAAAAATTGATTCTAAACGATCGTTGGAAAATTGTTACACTAGTTTCGTAGGTAAGCTTGTACGTCTGTACCTTGTGATTTAAGTTCAATATGATTAAAAGCTTAAAATTGAAAGAAAATCAAAGTTGATCTCTACTGGATATAATTTTGGTTTTTTCCTGATCAGTAAAAAATCAGAATGGCAAGATACAAGATCGCTCAAAATGGTTGCCAATGTTGTAAAAACTTGAAGATAAGTTTCAAAAAAATTAATAGAATTGTGTTATAAAAAACGTTATTTTTTCAAGTGTACATTGTAACTACTGCTCCACAAACTCTCCATCACACCTACAAATATGCTTCACCCGAAAGCTGTGGAGAAGCATTTATGTTTTCCACAGTTTGTAATAACAATCATAACGAAACAGTTTTTATATCACAACACTCCCTGGGAGTTCCTATAGCGAGTCCTCACCCCAAGCTGTCGGCGAGGTTTCCCGAAAAATGTGAGAAATGAGTAGGAGGGAACGGAGGGATTATTTCAACATATCTCGCAACACCAATGAATGCGGAGAAAAGGTTGGTGTTTTTATTTCACCGCCAGCACCGCTGGGAATTCTGGCCATTTCGACTTCGCACCCCATTCCACACTTTTACACATTTACAGCTCCACGAGTGTTTGCTCGATTGTGATAGCCCCCTTTTTGTGTGAAGTGGAGAGACAACCAGAAGTGTTGTTGTTTCATGATAATGAGTATTTAATTTTACGCTCATTAATGAGTGATTTAATTCCGGGCCAAACTAAACGCTCTCTTGCTTTTTGGGGCTTTAGTAGGTGATAATTGTTTGGGAGAACGAAGCAGGGATAGATTTGCAGGAAAAGGTAAGGAACTGGGGAAATAGGGATGTACGCTGTATGAAGTGGCAGCTAGTAATGGATGAAGAGTTAACTAACGAATTACAATTGAAAATATGTACCTATATAGATCTCTTTTTTCTGTTCCATTTCAATGGTACCTAAGTGGGATGTCTTAGCTATCGCAAACTATAAACTGGCAATCTGCATAAGTGAATTCAGCTTGGTTTTCAATCGAGTTTTGAAGGTATTCATGACATCCAACAGAGAGCTTTCAATCTATATAAAATTTCAAATTATATAAAAAATAAATAAACTCTTAGTTTTCTTGAAGCATTAACCCTAATCCGAGTGTCAATATGACACTACTGGAAGTTTGACGGCATGTAACTTTATTCGGGTGCATCCACATCAAAAAAATCTTCGAACACCGTCAATGAATTTTTAAATCTTTAATTTTCATTATAAGTCCATACAGCCCATACAAAACGCACCCTGAAAGCCAAAGAAAACAAACTCCCTAATCAGACCTTGAGTGTCAATTTGACACTCCTGGCTCAAAATCACTATATCTTTTTTGTTTTTTGTTATTCACCTACAACTCTTCAGTTTTTCGCTATTCAAAGCCTAAGAAAAAAAATCACAGTTGGCACAGTTTCGCATCTTTAGACTTTCAAAATTCGAAATACAGATTTTTGACTATTTTTAAAAGTAGCTTATTTTCTAACCTTTTGTCAATTTGCAATTTCTCAGATTTTATTGTACTTAAATTCAACTTTGCACTGGATTTTGACGAGGTTTCCAAAACTATAAATTTTGTAAATATCGGTTGGGAAACAAAAGAGATATAGCGGTTTAAGTCAAGAGTGTAAAATTGCCACTTCAGGGACTGTAACGGGTAAAAATTTGAGGGACGGATGAGGGATAAATAATATTTCGCATCTATTGTCACACAATGATTAGTATACCAGTTACCGAGTGATGGGATAGATTGATGCATCAATATCTCATGCTGATGTTAAATAGATGACTTTTCGATTTGATATTAGAAATTTTAAGCCACATTTTTGCAACCAAAGTCATGTTCTCGTTGATCGAAACATTTGTTTACATTTGGTTAGTGCTGACTCGGCTTCGGAATCAAAACGGCATAATAATGCACCAGACATCAGATCATCATCTTGCCTGGGTGCCCTTTTTCGGACCCACCCGGAGAGAAGAGCAAAGCAAATAAACCCCCGACCGCAATAAAATCTGATTGAAAATCCATAAGTGGGTATTTTCTGGCAGTCTGTTCAAGTCAGAAGTGGTAAGAGAGAACTTCTCATTCCTTTCTCCATCGACATCGGGAATGATGATCCAAAACCACAAAACCAATTTATACCCACAAACACACAAATACCCCTATGGTATCCTTCCACACTGCCACCCTTTACTGGAATCGGTTCCTGTCCAGCCGATGCATGGCAGATAAGCAGTCGAATGTTGTTCCAACTGAGTCATCCCGCCGCCAATATTCTGATGGCCGTTTCAGCCAAACAGAACTTCTAACGACACGAACCCATGACGTTCTTTGGCAAAAAGGAGTTTTCGATTGAAAACTCAATTGTGACTCGATGAGTCGAGTGCGGTTTGGTTTCACTCGGTTTAGTTTTTCTGACACCCGGACGATGGTTTGGGATAGCAACTTCATTGGTATCCTTAGAAATATGTGTTCAGAGAACTTATTTCACAAAATCCTATCGATGAGTACAATTAGGATACAATGTTTCACGAAACTATATTCTCATTTAAAACTTAATGAAGTGTACACAGTCAGATCACATTTATTTGGAATATATTAAAAATAATAGTGAAAAATAAAAATAATATTTTGTAAATTTATTTTCGGCACATGCAAAAAGAAGATCAGGAATGAAAATTTATATAGAAGCAAAGAAAAGGTAAGCGAAATTTTCCTGGTGTCAAAAAAATGCATTTTTGCAAGGAAAACTTATTAATGTATACTAAGGCTTTGATTTTACGTGGTTAAATTTTGCTCACTTTTTCATACCCGGCTTGTTTTTAATTTGGTCAAGGGCGTGTTAATCGGTGAAATCGTTTATTTAAAAAATCAAATTCAATTTCTTTTTCAAGTTTAATTAGTATAAAATGCAGGAAAAATATTTAGTTAGGCTTCCACTTTTCCAAATCCGAATTGCCGGGCCTTACGCTTAACCCCTGCCATCAGATTTTGTACAGCCACCTTGTCCACCTTCTTCGCCACAGAAAGCCAGTTTGCCTTGAAGCAGCTCGTCCTTAGCAGTTTTTTTAGTCTTCTTTAGGTTCCGCTTGACAATAGTCCCGTATTTCTCAATTGGGCGGAGCTCTAGCGTGTTGGGAGGGTTCTTGTCCTTGGGAACCACCTGCACGTTGTTGGCGGCGTACCACTCCATGGCATTTTTAACCGTTATGGCAAGATGCCAAATCCAGCCAAAACAGTACGGAACAATCGTGTTTTTTCAGGAAAGGCAGCAGACGTTTATTCAAACACTCTTTCACGTAAATTTTTTGGTTGACAGTCCCGGAAACTATGAAAATGCTGCTTTTCAAGCCACAGGTACAGATGGCTTGCTAAACCAGTTTCATGAGCTTGAAAATATCTGCTACCTTCCCCCTTCCTTTTGCCGTATAAAATTCCTGTCCCGGAAGCTGCTTGTAGTCGGCTTTGACGTAGGTTTCTTCGTCCATTACCACGCAGTCAAACTTCTTAAGCATCGTCGTGTACAGCCTCCGGGATCGCGCTTTGGTCGTCGTATTTTGTTTATCATCGCGATTTGGAGTCACTAACTTCTTGTAAGTCGATAGTCCGGCTCGTTTTTTTGGCTCGATGCACGGTTGTAGACGATACACCCAGCTTATTTGCGGCATCTCGGAGAGAGAGGTTAGGGTTTCGCTTGAAACTACCGGCAACTCTCTTTGTCGTCTCAGCGGTTTCCGGTTTTCGCCGATCCAGACTTCCTGGCTGTCGACAAACGTTCCCCAAACACTTTAATTACATTTGTAACGGTTGATTTGGCATCTTTTAGCGATTTTGCCAGCTTTGCGTGCGAGTGGCTCGGATTTTCGCGATGCGCGAGCAAAATTTTGATACGCTGTTCTTCTTCCTTGGACGGCATTTTGACAACTGAAGTGTGAATTCCAAAATCAAAATAGGAGCAACATTTTACACACACACACACACACACACACACACACACACACACACACACACACACACACACACACACACACACACACACACACACACACACACACACACACACACACACACACACACACACACACACACACACACACACACACACACACACACACCTTCAAAATGAGGGGTGTTCAGGTTTTTTAAATGCAAAATTGAAAGAAATACGTCAAGTTGGTATTGATCAAATTTTGACCGTATCACCCTTTACAAGGCTCTCCCGAATCAACCCGTTTTTTAAGCGTAAATATTTCAAGTCCTCTACGTTATAGGCGGATTTGACAACAAAATTGTATTAAAGTGGTTTCTCAAATAATAGGTATCAGAAATATTTCTCGTTCTCAAATCCTTCTTATTAAGATGAGATCTCTAGTTGTGCAAAATATGTTATGCGAGGCTCCCATATCTCTTCCTATATCTCCAATGGGAGAATAGAGAGGTTTCAAATAATCATATCTGTAACAAAACGTGAAAAGGATCTATCTCCGAAATTAAACAAACACCATTTTCAGTACCTTATGATAGGCCAGTATTTGTAAACCCCTTTTGAGAAAATGAACAGTTACATTAAAAACTCAATTCGAACAAAGGATTTATAAAAAAATTCTAAAACCAGAACGGCCATCACATTGATATACACCGTTTACTCCGGAACAATTTTTTGCTTCTACTCCGCAAACAAACTCAAAATAATCAATTTGACTCTTTATTCAACATAAAAACATATTATGTGAGCTAGGTTCTATCTACGATAGCGCGTTGTTTTTTCATGAAAATTGATATTCCTCTATTCTAACATATAGGAGATGCTTCTGAAAATCGTTTGTTTTTTCATAAAATGCAAAAAATTCAAGTGATTTTTAATTAGCGATTTAAAATAGGTTGTACTTTTTTAAACGCGTTATTCTCGATTCGCTATACATGGAGATAGATCCTTTTCATGTGTTGGTACAGATGTAACCATTTCTCGTATCACATGCTCTTTTTTTTTTACTTACTTACTTAACTTACTTACTTAATGATCCCGCGCCGATCCTCCGGTGCATAGGGTCGTGGTAAAAGACTGGTAAAAGACTCCACTGTTGACAATTCGGCCGGAACCAGCGTCTTCACTTGGTCCCAGTCAAGACTCTCGTCGACAGTAGGGGAGAGTGGGGATGCTTGATCCTCTTTTCTTATTTTCACCATATCTTTTAGGAATAATTTAGCAACTCGCCGTCTTTGACATTTTCTGACAGCTTGTAACTTCAAGTTTCTATGCTCCAAAAATTAGAACGATACTTGAACCCGTTGATGAACTGGAAGCATTTTCGTGGGAGTAAAAAAAATGCGATTTTTCTGAAGTTAGGGGAGACTTGATCCCCTTTTGAAGGAGACTTGATCTTTTATTCAGGAAGCCCTAATCCTTGTATAAAAATCAAACAAAACCCCAAGATAGAATGTTAAATGACTATTTTGGTCATGCTTGTTCTCATTTCACAATTTATAGCAGACATAAGAAGAAAATTCTACAACTTTGTCTCAACGCTATTAACATTGCATACTCAAAGGCGCTATTTTTTATAATTAAGAGAAAATTAATTATTTTTGCTCTTTTCTTCAGACAGTTGTTTGATAAATATTAGTTTTGGATAAATATTAGTAATTTCGTAATCAGCAATCATAACGATCAATTCAGAAGAAGAATATGCCATTTGGAAGGGGGATCAATTGTACCCAACTCTAGGGGATCAAATGTACCCATAATCAACATTTTAGAAAACTTTTTCTGAAAAAAGTTGAGAGTTTTCCATTACTTTGAAAATATAGCATTATGAAGTTCATTTTACGCTCGAACGATTGATACATTGGAACAAATATTTTTTCATAATTTTCCCATGTAGGGGAGATGAGGGCATAATGGGCACCTTAAGGAAAATGCTTATTTAACCATAGAGAACAGCTGTAATATGTGAATTACATAATTGTTTCGTGTTCCGACACTCAAATAGTCTATTGTCTAATTGGATGAAACTTGAAAAAGTAGATAAAAACGTTTAAAAATACATTTTAAAAAATTTTGCCGAAAGCTGAAAACCAGTCACTGTAGAGGCATAATGAGAAACCCCCCGAGGCAGTATGAGCACCATTAATGAAGGCATAATGAGCATTTTCTGCCGGGGAATCTAGCAGCGAATTCGACTCGATAAAGTCAATTGAGTAATAGAGCTACAGCTCAACTTGTATCGTCTGACGATTTGGCCTATTGGTTAGATGTCGGAGAGATAATCAGTAGGCTCGAGTTCGATTCCTGGTGGAGGTGATTTTTTTTTCTTCATTTATCATTTATGATCATGATTGCACTAAACGTTGAGGCGTAGATTCATAAAACAAAGCAAAAACAAAATAATCTAGGTATGTTTGTAGAATTCAAAGAATTAACACATGTTCATACATTATGTTTCTGGTGTTTTGTTTGACGGATGATGCTTTGATGCTATTAGCCGTATAATGTAACAATAAAAAAAATCAATCATGAATGGTATGTGAAAAAAATCCCCTCGGACAGGAATCGAACTCGAGTCTACTGATTACCTCTCCGACATCTAACCAATAGGCCAAATCGTCAGACGATACAAGTTAAGCTGTAGCTCTATTATTCAGTTGACTTCATCGAGTTGAATTCGCCGCTAGATTCTCCGGCAGAAAATGCTCAATATGCCTTCATTGAAAGTGTTCTGTTCGCCTCTAGTGAACAAATTAAAGTAAAAACGCGTTTTACAATTGATTAAAGTGAAAAATCAAAAATTTTATGATGCTGAAAATTTAGAAACAATGTGTAGATCATGTTGCAGTGCATACATTTCAGATCAAGATGATTTAAAGGTCATAAAAGCTTATTTGGTGGTGCTCAAAAATTATAATATTTTCGTCACTTGAGAACCTAGCTGGTTATTATTTAATATTTCTGTAAATATGAAAAGGATATTTCTTTTTTGGTGAAAAATTAATACTATAGGTAGTACGAAACAAGTCCTCATGAAAATTTGTTTGAGAAAATACGTACTTATGTAGAAAAATGGACTTCTCATTATGCCTCGGGTGCTCGTTATGCCCTCATCTCCCCTAAGGAACATTTTAAAGTGATGAAAAAAGATCTTCAAGTTACATTTTGTGAAATTTTTCAAACAAAGTTCAATAACTCAAACAATTTTTTTGTTAAAATTTTTAAAACTACAAGCATTGTTATTTTGCTCATTTTGGCACATTTTTCTAGAACATTTGATCTTTGTAAGACATTCCAGTTTCGAGATATAGCTAAGGAATCAAGTATCCCCAGGGATCAAGTATCCTCATTCTCCCCTACGTATTTCGGCGGCTAGGCTACGCCGCCAGGAGGTTCTGGGTCTGCCTCTTCTTCGATGTCCTTCTGGATTCCATTCAAGCGCCTCCCTGCATATCTCGTTCTCATTTTTTTGCAGCGCCCTTTGATGACACCGGCGATGTAGTTCCTCATTCGAGATCCAGTTGCCAGGCCACCAAGCGCGTATGATATTCCGCAGGCAGCGGTTTACAAATACTTGAAATTTTCGCGTCGTTACCGCATATGTGCACCAAGTTTCACACCCGTACCGCAATACGGATTTGACATTTGAGTTAAGATTCGAATTTTCGTTCATTGAGATATTTGACGTGACCGCCAGATGTTTCGGAGACTCGCGAACGAAAATTGGGCTTTTCTGATCCGGGTTTCGATGTCTTTCTTGGCACCACCATCAGGCGTTATCTGGCTACAAAGATACGGAGGTAGCACTCCACTTTTTCAACCTGATGTCCAGTTACAATAAAACTGGAGGGATTTCCTGTGTTGATCTCCTTCGACTTGGTCTTTCCGACATTGACTTTGAGACCTGCTGCCTTGGGGCATTCGGTGAGGTAGCCGAGTTCACTTTGCATGTCTTGTTGTCTTTGGGGCGAGCAAAACAATATCGTCAGCCAGGTCAAGCTCGTTCAGTTGCTCCATTGTCGAAGGACTCCACGGCAATCTTCGGTTCGGTGCACAGTCGAGCGATCCAGTCAGAATCTCATTCATTGCGATGAGAAAGAGTAGCGCTGATACGATACATTCTTGTCTCACGCACTCCATTTGTTACCGCGATTGGATCAGACAAGACACCGTCTTGCAGGACCTTGCATGAAAATGTCTCGTACTTCGATGAGATGGACTAGTTTCCCTGGGACTCCTCATCGTCTAAGAGCAGCCCAGAACACCAGCAGAAGTGAGTCCTGGAATTCGTTGATTTGTTCCAGTATTATTCGTAGCGTAATGATGTCGTCCACACATGATCGTCCGGATCGGAATTCAGCTTGCTGCCGTCGGAGTGTAGCGTCAATGTTCTCCTGGATCATGTTTAGGATCACTTCGCAGAGTACTTTGAGAATTTCACAGATCAATGTTATGCCACGGGCTTGTGATATAGCTCAGTTGGCAAGTCTGTTATCTCCTGAGCAGATCTCCGTGAGTTCGAGCCCAAGAGTTAACATCGAACACAGTTGTACCGGATAAGTTTTTCAATAGCGATCCGCAATAACGATATAATCGAATAAAAAAAAATGTTACGCCACGCCAGTTACTGCACTTGGTCAGGTCTCCTTTCTTCGGGACCTTAACAACGATACTCTGCATCAAGTCGGCCGGGAATGTTGCAGTATCCCGAATGTCAGCGAAAAGACGGTGCAACATTCCTGCTGACAAGACTGGGTCGGCTTTGAGCATCTCAGCAGGAATGCTTCAGAGTTGAAGCAGTTAATGCGACTTACTGTTGGTGCGTCGAGCTGCGGGTTCTGTTGGTCAACGCTATTTGTGCCTCGGAAGAGTTGTTCAAAATGCTCAGTCCAACGCCTGAGCTGATCTTTTCGATCTGTCAACAGCTGATCTGCTCGGTCTTTGAGCGGCATTCTTGCATCAGTCATTGCACCACTAAAGCGGCGATAAATGTCATAAAGTAATCGGATATCTCCAATGGCGGCGGCTATTTCTCCCTCTTCGGCTAGGGAGTTTGTCCAGGCTCTCATGTCTCGTCGGCAATTCCGAGGCTCGGGATTCTAGCTGTTCAACGTATGCCGTTTTCACCTCTGGATTCTCCAACCGGTGGACGTCGTATCGACAACCGACTTTCTCCTTGCGCCGTTGGACACGCCGTTGGACAACTCTCAGTCGTATTTCGCCAAGGACGAGGTGATGGTCTGATGCAATGTCAGTGCTTCGTTTGTTGCGGACATCAAGAAGGCTCCTTCTCCATTTTCGACTAATGCAGATGTGGTCAATTTGATTTTCTGTTCGGCCATCTTGGGATACCCAAGTGACCTTATGTGCTGGTCGATGGGGGAAGAGCGATCCTCCGATCACCATGTTGTTGTTGCCACAAAATTCTACAAACAGCTCTCCGTTTTCGATGCGCTCAAAGTCCTGATTATCGGAGCCAATCTTTGCGTTGAAGTCGCCTAAGTGGCTGTGAATGTCACACTTCGGAATTTTATCAACCACGCTGTTCAGTTGACTGTATTCTCTCCTGAAAATCGGCAACGTCAGTTGGCGCATAACACTGGATTATTCTAAGTTTTCTCACCCGTGTTCTAAATCTGGCTACGATTATTCTTTCGTTTATCGGTTCCCATCTAATGAGGGCCGCATGAGCCTGCGGCATCAACAGGAAACCAACTCCTCGTTCCCGAGTCGCGTGTTCTCCTCGTATGCCAGAGTAAAGCAGTACTTGCCCGGACTGTGTCTTGTGTTCTCCAGTGTTAGGCCAACGGACTTCGCTCACTCTCAGAATTTATAGCTTGAGGCGGCTAGCTTCTCTAGCAAGTTGAGCCAGCTTGCCTTGTTGGGCAAGGGTTAGAACGATCCAAGTCTCAATTCGTGTCCGTGTTTTCATGCTAAAAGTCGTCGCCTAAGTTCCAGGTCGGTCATTTCTTTCGGATTCCGTAACTATTTAAAAATCGGGAGCAGTAGGTAGTTAGCCTGAGGTCCCTATACCGCGATGGAGCTGCCATCTTGGACTTAGCTGGCAGGAGCCGCATTTCATAAATTCAGCCGCTCGCTACGAGACAGAGGCTGTTTGAGCCGCCCTGACCTGGAGAACAGACGCTTGGTTGAGGTTGCACGCCGCCCCTGACCTGGGGAACAGACGCGTGCGGCCACCTTCTCAGTCTGCATGCGACCAAAGCATAGACAGTGGTTACTCGCATCCCAGCCGGCACCACGGGGAGGTTGAAGATATGAGTTGTGTGTGAATAAGGGGTGATATGACCACTATGGGGCCTCGCGTTGCATATTATCCACTGTTTACCAGCCTTGAACCGAACACCCTTGAAATAAATGATATCACTTCTAGGTACTCGTCGACTCATTTGCTTAAATTTAAAACGTGTAAAACAAGACTGTTAAGGCATTATTGAAGTTGCATTTGGAAGAGCTTGAAAAGTATAATACTCATGGCCTTAAACAACCTACAAATTTCATTATTTATTAAATTTGAAAATGGATACGTCTCGAGAAACTGTAACACTCCATTTTAACATAAAAATTTAGCATTCTGATGATTTAAACAAAAAATTGCTTTAAAAATTGAAATTGACAAAACCTTCGTACAAAGTAGAACAGAACTAATTTTGGGTTAATTTAGAGATCACAGTTGTCAAAAATTTGTTTATCAAATCCTTCCCAATTCAACGAAGAATTTTGTGTAATTGTAAGTATTTTTCATTTCATTTGTATCTGGATGATATAAGATTTTGATTTTTTATACTAGTTTTCCCAAAAAAATATCGCTTTTATGAATTTTTTAGTCATTTCCCAGCTTCCCAAGACCTGGTCGATTTACGCTTTTTTCACTATTTCTATAGAATACTGTGACAGGCCAAGCAGAAAGTTTGCCCAAACAACCGTCCCCGTACATCCAAGATTTATCAACCTGGATAAAGTTTGTGATGGGCCGTGGTAGTACGGGTGTGGTTGCACTTTCAAAGTTAGCTCGGGGCAAAGTTTTCCCGTCTTCGCACTTCGGTCGTTGGGAAGATGCAGTTCGATTGGTCCCACTGCCTTCCAGAAAAGACCAACTGTCGCCTTTTTCGATACCGAATCCTTTCCAACTGACTGGTGGTTAATTAGATGAAAATTTTATCAGCTTGGATTATTCATCCGTGATCGATCTACTGCGATTCAGAAATGGTGGGTCTCCGGTGTTGAAATAATCTCATGAATCAATTGTTGAGAATTTGGTAAATTTAATTAAAAAATTCGTCTTTAAATTTTGCCCTTCTTTAAACTTTTTCACAAATTTAATTAAGTCCAACTTTCCGTAAATCTACGTAGCAGCTGTTGGCTAAAACTAGCCGCAAACCCAAACAGAGAATCGCTCCAAACACGATGACGCGAGTTTGAAGAGTACAAAAACTCGACAATACGGATTTGGTTCCGGAAAGTGAAAAAGTTTCCACCGGTCCGTCCAAAGCTGCTCAACTGTAAGCGGCGTCAACAAAAAAAAAATTGGTATCACTTCTCTCTTGCTGGAAATCACATTGTTTTTTTTTGTTACGGGGGGGCTTTTTTGTCCGTGCCATCTTGCTGCTGTCCACATTATAGATGAAAATGCTTTTAACGAAACCGTCACATGTCCCATTAGGACTTCTGGCAAATAGGTATTCGTGATTGCATTTACTACACATGTTTTAGGTGCTAGGAGAAAAAAAATCTTTCTTAAAGCCAAGCACAAGAGCGTGGTGTTTGAGATTTTCTCAGGAGCTTATCTTTTTAGGTCGGAATCTAAGGGCTTCTCAAGAGTAAAAGTAGCCAAAACTGTCAGTTCAAAGAAGATGTTCTGATATAAGAAAACTGTAGTTTTATTTCAATCTATTATTATGTGCTTGATTTAAGCAAGGGTTTTCTAAAATCAATTGAATGTGAAATGAATAACTAAGGTTTTAATATTTAGAAAACTGTTGTGATTTCAGATTGACATTGATTAAAATACATTGTTCATCTCAATTAAATATACCACAAAGTCGACAAAACTTTTGTGTATTACTTTGATCTATAATCTTGAAATTTATGTCTAAAGATACATAAGAAGTCACTTATTTCTGTTGGACAGATAATACTACTAACTCCCAGAACTAAAAACAATCTGACACCCTTTAAATGCAAAACAAGCTACTTGTAAAGCATAAAAGCATAACTTATTGAAGATTAAGGGCAATTTGATCTGTTATAAGGGACTTAAATTTATATACCGTAAACTGGGGGAACTTTGATCAGCGGGGTAACTTTGATCAACATGAAATTTTTGCAGATAATCATCATTAACTAAGTATAAAGTTAAAATATCTGAAAACTGTTTACTACGTTTGAAAGCCTATAAATTGAGTTACAAATAAGCTAAATTTGGTTTTTATTAGGAGATTTTTGTTGTTACTAAAAATGTAATTTAAAAATCTTAAAATATCTTGTTTATTGAAGGCTCACAAACAAACATCTCTCCTGATCAAATTAAGACATTAAGGAGCAAACGGGTTGTTTAATGTGAAATTTCAACTTTTTTTCTTGGTTTAGGTTAAGTTTAAGTGTTATTTTTATGATCATTCGATGATAATTTTTTGATGTTGAAAAAAAAACGGTAATTTTCTATTAAAAAGCCCGTATAGAAAAAAAGGCTAAAACCCTATCTATTGGTAAGTTTGAAGAAAACAAGAACGTGGGAACAGTGCGAGGACTTAGGGAATTGCATGAAGGTAAAATTTCATTTGTTTTAAAGGCCAAAAAATATTGAAAAATGTTTATAATTTTTGCCCCTAAATGTATGCAGCAACATTATCCATCTTTTGAGTATATTTGTTTTTGAAAGAAAAGGTTGAAAAATTCAATTGAGTCCAAACAAAAAATTACTGTTATCGATGTTTTGAGCCTTCTTTGCTAAATGGCATCTAGACTATAAATTTGAAGATGTTGAGATACGTAAAAACCATAGTGATCAAAGTTACCCCGAAACACGAAGTATGGATTTGTAACAAACATTTAATTATTACCATTGGTGGTCGTTTGAATTAACTGCAATCAATGATCATGTTTAATACTCCTCACCTCAGTAAGTGTTTTAAAGCTTTTAGGTGTTACGAAAAAGCAACCCCTTCCAAAATATTCAAAAATGAATGAAAAAAGTGATCAAAGTTCCCCCAGTTTACGGTACATCACATTAACCAGGCAACTTCTCTTTTAGTTATTGAGCTGTAAGAATAAAAATTATACTTCTTTAGTTATAAAAATCCGAGGAATTGGTTTATTTTATTTGAATAATTAAAAAAAAAAATGATTTTTTCAATATTTTCTAACAGTTTTTTTTTTACCAACAAAACAAAATATCAAACCGAGCAAACAGAAATCGCACCATCGCACTATGGGACAGCCCCATACAATGAGGCGGCAAAAAGTATAATTATACTATTTATGAACTTTTTTGAAGATGAAATGAGTTGTTTACTTTCGAAACCCAATATAAACTACTTTCGGTTTTGTTTCACATGTGTGCTCAGAAAGGACAATAAAATTGGAACATTAACTCGTAAAAATGCATTGGGTAGTTTTGAAACAATAAATTGTTAAACAAAACTTATTTCGGAAACGCGTGCATATTTTTAAGTTCTGTGTTCACTTAATATATGTGAGAGATTAAAGCAAAACCACTCAGGGTATTTTTGTTCAAGATTATTCAGTTTTGTATGAAGAATTAAAGAGTACACGCTAAAAAATGCAGTATTAAAATTTTATAATTTTTGGGAAAATAGTAGTTTTATAAAAATCTCAGTTATTTCTACAGATATCAAAATTCTATCATAGCTTTTGGTCATAATCAATTACAATCATCTTCCTGCACGTTATGAACTATGTTTGCTTAATGATGTTTAACAAAAAACATACTATTCATCCAAAATGGTTAAAAATTACCCATTTTTTGTTTTTATTATAACTTTGAAGGATGCAAATATATGCAACTATTTTTTCTTGCATTCGAATTATTAGACTCTTAGCTATGTTTAAAAGTCAAAAAAAGTTTTGGGAAACGTAAGGCTTTTTTCTTAAAGACCAAAATGTTTATACCTTTTGAGTAAATCATAAAATTACTCATTTTTTACACTTTTTTGTTAACCGTGTAAAAATGAAAAATATTTCGAAAAGAAGCTTAGAAAATAAGCTTTCTAACGATGTGTTGGGAGCTGGTGTAGCATTTCATTTAAAGGAGAAAAAATGATTTGAATATTATTGGATCAAAAATATATTTTTCAAAATTTTCCAAGTCTGATGTCTGTGAAACGATTAGAGCTTATGATAATGATCTGAAAAATTGAGGATATCTTAGTTAAACATAAAGCTACAAACTGGTATATGTCAAATATCATTACGATGAAGTTAATTTTTGACTTTTTGTCGCCTCAAACCCCATAGTGCATCGGTTGGCAGTTGAAAGAACTTATCATTGGAAGGAACAAGTGAGCTAAATTGAAAGCCATTGTCAATTCGCTCAACTACCGTGCTTTTGTTGTTGGAGTTTATTTCTCGTTCTCTGTTTTCTCTTAAGTATCCGACTCACCACTTCCCAGAGGCAAGCAGCTTGTGTGTGTTTTGATTGTTTGGAAATTTAAATAAGATGTGTTGTGAGTCTACTTGGTATCAATCGAAAACGCTCACTGAAGAAGATAGTAAGTTAAATACTATCGAAATACAGGTATCTAAACTTTTCCCATACCGTGGTTGAATTTAACGGAACCTTTCGATTGCTTTGATAAAGGAAACTACAAATTTTCGAAAACTGGTGTAAATAAGAATCACTGCATTCCTTGAAACTTGTACGCCAGTATAAATTTTGTAGAGGATTTCTGAGGACTCGAATGACTTAAGGCCATGCAAAGGATTATCGATACGAGCTTTCAGTTTGAATTGGAATTTCAAAGTTAAAAGCAAAAAACAAAAAACGCTACCTCTACATTTCAACATCTTGTTCAAAATGCTGTAACCTTATATAAAAGTTATGTATGATGAAAACATTTTGAGACTTCAAGTAATTCAATGCAATTAATGGTGTTAAGTTAGTTGAAACCGGTTCAGTAGCTCCTTAAAGTTAAGATGCAAGATCTGGCGTTCTAATTATTTTTTTTCGGTTGTCCTTAGTGTTATCTTGAATCAGGTTTTCGGAGCAAAGTTTTTTTTTAATAATGGTAAATATGGTGCGAAAATAACCGTGTTAGTTCCCAAAACCGTGTAAAAAACAAGCTAATTGTGGAAAACACGTGTAAACAAACTTTAAAAGTTGGGACTAGGGAGACTTGGTCCGAAAGTTGACATTAGACATGAAACTGGCGACAAGTCACTCGAGATCGGAGACCTGAGACCTGAGACCTTAGATCTAAAACCTGAAGACTGAGACCTTATATGAGACACCTGAGAAACATGAGGCATGAAACATGAGACCTGAGACATGAAACATGAGACATGAAACATGAGACATGAAACATGAGACATGAAACATGAAACATGAAACATGAAACATGAAACATGAAACATGAAACATGGAACATGAGACATGACACTTACGAGACCTGAGACCTGAAACCTGAGACCTGGGAACTGATACATAAGATCTGAAACTTGAGACTTGAGACCTGAGACCTGAGACCTGAGACCTGAGGCCTGAGAACTGATACCTGAGACCTGATACCTGAGACCTGAGACCTGAGACCTGACTTGAAACCTGGACCTGAGACATGGAACATGATACATGAGTCGTGAGACGTAAGACGTATGACGTGAGACATGAGAAATGAGACGTAAGACGTGGGACGTGAGACGTGAGATGTGAGATGTGAGACGTGAGACGTGAGACGTGAGACGCGAGACGTGAGACGCGAGACGTGAGGCGTGAGGCGTGAGAAGTGAAAGGTGTGTAGTGAGAAGAATGACGTGAAGTGGAAGCCCTGAGAAGTGAGAGGCGAGGAGTGAGATTTAAGACTCGATAAATGAAAAGAGAAACATCTCACTTCTATCGGGGAGTCTAGAACATTTTTCTTTGAGGTGATGATTGAAATTTTGACTTTATATTTTTTTCTAAAAATTGAATAAAAAAATCCTGTACTTATTGTTCAACAATGTATTGTGTTTCCCCTGAAAATAAAAATCATAACATTTATTTTTTAACTTGCTTTCTAATATTTTAAAAAATGTAACGAGGTTCTTCTTGGGGGCCGTTCAAAAATTACGTAACACAATTTACGGCTATTTTCAAACCCCCCACCCCCCTACGTAACACGTTCGTCAAAGACTTTTAATCCTAAATCCACAAAGCGTAACAAACTCTTACACCCCCTCCCCCCTAAACGCGTTACGTAATATTTTAATGGCCCCTTGGTAGTACATAATTTTAAAGGAATTAAAAAAAACAATTTTGATTAGACTCTCACATCTTCTTGCCAGTATGTAGGCAGCATATTGTCAGATTTTCTAGAATAAGCTCTGATTCAGAAAAGATATAGTATGTATGTAGATCCACCAAGGGTACACGGATTTATCGCAGTTTCGCCAACGTATGCGCTGAACTGAATGTAATGAATGTGTTTTGTTTATGTGTGAGTCTTATTTGGCGAACGAGACAATTAGTTTTGCAACCGTGTAAAATTCATCACATTTTCAGTGTTATTAATCTACGATAGGTATTCCGCACTCGTGTATATACCTGGCCAGCTGGCAACCAATTGAACCTTCTTATTATATAGTCAGTTATAAGAGAAAACACATCTTACCTGTCAGCCACTTATGGGATTCAAACCCAAAAGTTTTCTTGCCGATACCGGGAATTGAACAAAGTACGCTTGGCATACCAAAACAAGACTCGCGACGTCAGCCTATCCACTAGATCACATCGGCGCTCTAGCTCTGATTCAGAAAAGATAAAGTGCGTTTTTAACACGTAAATCGTTTAGAAAAAGAATAAAAATCAACGTTGCGAGGCTTTTCAAAGTTTGTCAAACATGTCGTGACAACCTACGATGATCTAAATAAATAAAAAACGTTGCAAAGCGTTGTTTTAAAGTTGTGTTAGAACTAATGCAAGTTAATTTTACCACAACATAGTTTTTAAGACCTCCGCGTTTGTTTGATAAATTGAAAAATGACCCCAAATCGACTTAAGTTATTGGAACCGTTTCTATTCCTTTATTTTTTGGTTTATTTACAGAGGACTTTAACCAACTTGGTAATTCGTTCTCTTAACAGATACTTTCTCTGTTAATGTTCTAAGATCAACATGGTAATAAGTTGTTGAATTTGTTGAAATAAAAATCTTATTCTGCGATCAAAAAATAGCTAAGGCTATGATCATTTAGAATCCGGGCAGTTACAAACGTGTGTATTTTAAAAACTTTTCATTTGATCGAAAATCTTTCTATAGAGGAAAAGAAGATGTTTACATGATATTCAATGTGAAAAAATATAAAAAAATTATTGTTGATCACAAAAAATACTCTTAATTTATCATAAAATCTCTTTTTTATCATTGCACACTTTTTTCAGTCATGTATTGATCTATTATTTTTACCACAGAAGCAAAACCTTAGCAAATCATGATATTTTACACAAATTCACCTGGAAAACCCAATTGGAATCTGGTTGGAACGTTTCATGAATTAATCGGTTCTGCTAAAAGAATGCTATAAATTCTACTAATGATAATTTTCATGATTAAATCATAAACGATTAATCTACCTTCACCACCACCCACGAGCAGCACTGAGCTGGAGCTTTGCTGCGCACTCGAGGATGACGAGCAATTGGACAGCAGGAATCCTTCAGGGCTCGATCCATTCCGGACAATCAACAGTCGGCAGTGGATCAAACTGATTCCCCAACCCACTCATCGAATCCTGAAGCAGCTTCTTCATCTCGATGAAGATCGGATGTTCCTGCAGCCGCTTCTCGGACGATGGAATGTAACGCCTTGCTATGTTACCATCCGATTCGATGACTTTCTGCTGTTTCTAGATAGCTCTTGAAAGAAAAAAAAGTGTTTAATAAGCATAAATTTGTCATAAGTAATGTAAAATTAATGTTACTCACCGCTACCGACAAAGTTGGCACCGTCGTTTATAGGTCCAACCTCTTCCAGCTTTGCTTACCAGCCCGGAGCTCAGCCGGAAGATTTTGTTTCGAAATCTTTGTCTAAGCAACATCTTGATGATTGGCAAAACTTCGTGTTTTACAAAAAAACAGAGCACCTGGTATCCCAGCCAGCCAGCAGCCAGCCAAACAGCCAGCTGTCAAATTTCGGCTGCGTTTCACCCCCTCCTCCGCATCCAACCCTCGTCTACTTTTTGCCAAAGTGAGACCACCATATCTAGATTCCATCATGGTCGGATCTGGAATGTTTTGACAGTACTTTGTTCGGAAATGTCTCCTCTATCTCTCTAATGAAAATCTCATTACTATTCGTTTTGCTTCAAAAAAGTTACACGAGATTGAAGCCGCGAGACGAAAATTAATTTTGGACACCCATGTCAAAAATCCGTCGTAGTCGGGTTCAAAAATCGCGAAATCTGTAAAGATGGTCAAATCGATCGTGTGCAGCGTTATCAAATGTTTCCGTGAGATGTATACTATCGATTGGCTGGTTCATACCAAGCGTTATAGTGGATCTAAGCATCGGAAACTGCATTTGAAGGTGTTGAGAACGATCAAGGTAAACCCAGGGCAGTCGGAATATGACATCGCCAAGAAATTCGTCTGCACGAAGGAATACGATCTTATCGGGCCAGTAAGCAACCAAACCGGACATTGAAGAAGAATGTAGAAACCAAAGGATGCGCCCGGAAGTTATACAACAAGGTTCTAAAGAAGTACGACGGATGCATCCTCATGGATAACGAAAAGTGCGTGAAAATGGATTTTGGGCGGCTTCCTGGCCAAAAATTTTACAAAGCCACTGGTCGGGGTGATGTCCCCGCCAAGTTCTAATTCGTTTTGGCCGATAAATTTTCAAGAAAGGGTTTGATCAGGCAAGGTATTTGCAGCTGCGGACGAAAAACCCCGATTTTTGAGAAAAACAAAACCATTTTTCCGTATATTAGATCTCACAAAGGACCAGTAAAGTTTTCGCCAGATTTGGCAAGCTGCCACTACAGCAAAGAGGTACTAAATACAGTGGTATCGGATAAACGGGTGGATTTTGTGGAAAAGGACATCAACCCACCAAACTGCCCTCAATTTCGCCCTATCGAAAAATTTTGGTCAATTGTCAAGCAGAAGATGAAGAAGAATGGTAGAACGACTCGGGATGCAACATAGATGAAGAGATTGTGGAACAAAATGGCCGCTGAGGTCAGCGAATAGGGTGTCCAAACTATGATGAGTGGTACGCGAAAAGTTCAAAAATTCATCAAAACAACATCGGAATATTTGTTTCGTTATTTTTCCTTTAAAGTGCAATAAAACTCCTACATTTTGATTACAAAACATTTTTATTTCGTTAACATAGCTCCGAGATAAATCCTTTTTAATGCGACCAGATTCATCGTGATCCATGCTTTACTCCCGGCTGTCGGAAATGAGTTCACCTTACTAATCGAAGCGTAGCTCGTGACCACGTTGATAATAACCCTCTCGGAAACCGTCTTACCGACCTGGATAGAGGGAGCATGTCGTGTCTTCTGCGCTGGTGATCCTCTGTGCTTAGTGCATCTGCATTGGCTGGTCTTTCTGCACAGGATGTTCCTACACCTTCACTCGTCTTTGCGCTAGTTGGCTTCTCCTCTACCTGGTGGACTTTCCTGGGCTGGATGCTGGTCCACTTGCCAATCGCGGACGGAGGGAAAGGTGAGGCAGATCCAAACGTCTTAAGCCGTGATTGGCTTAAAAGATCGGCATGTCGCAAAGCTACGTCCAGAATTCAAAAAAGAGAGCTGGACTACGTACGTAGAGATAAAAGAAGATACTGACAAAATATGGCTGCTGTGTGATGGACGACGAAATGTATACAAAAGACGATTTCAAGCCAATTCCGGGGTTGGAGTTTTTCACCAGCCAGAGCAAGTTTTAAGTGAACGACAAATTTAAGAAGAAGAAAATGAAAGTTGCCTCCAAATATCTCGTTCGACAGGCCATCTGCTCTTGCGGCCTGAGGAGTGAGCCTTTCGTGACAAAGGGCACAGTAAATGGCGAGATCAACAAATCTGAGTGCCTGGAGAAGCGCCTTTTGCCGTTCTTGCGGCAGCACGACGAAACTCCGCTATTTTGGCCAGATTTGGCATCATGCCACTATTCTAAAAGTGTCCTGGAGTGGTATGAGGCCAACTCTGGCCATCTTGTTCCAAAGAACATAAACCCACCACCAAACTGTCCAGAGCTGCACCCGATGGAGCAATACTCGGTAGTAATTAAGCGGGAACTTCGGAAGGGAATGAAGACACTCAAAGACGAGAAGGACATGTCAAGAAAATGGAATAAGTAACCTGAGAAACTGGTACTGGATGACACAGTTAAGACTTTGATGCCCTCCTCAAGCGAAAATGCATTCAATTTTACACTCAAGGCTCCATCGATTTACTTTTTTTTTAAACTACCCTAAAATTTTGGCTTGATCCCAAACATCATAAGAAAATTGGCATGACTTATTTGGTGTCGCAAGAAAACCGTGTTCGCCCTCTATGTTTCAATAGTTTACCCATGTGAAATTTACGGAGCCTTGTTCTGCGAGTCACGTGTCGTTACTCGCCAAATTATACCATTTACTAATGACTTCAGATTTGACCTCATTCAAACTCACGTTGCGCGGTCAAAACACCTGTAGTCGAGCATAATCAACTTGGCGAGTCTCGTCACCTGACCGTATAAGCTTTTTGACTTTATAATTCATATTCTAGCAAAAACTATCAAGAGAATACCTCTCGAAATAAAAGTTTAAAATGTTGAGTCGGTCTATAATATAATGAGACACTCTGGCAAAGCGTCCTTTCCTAATTCATAGAAAAAATCTCAACACAACAATGTTAGCAGCTGGGTGCCGTCCCGGAAGAAATTCTAAATCGAATACTAAAATAAAAAAGTGACGTGACCACGTTAACAGCAAAAGTGACAAGATAAAACTTAATAATCTTTTACGGTTGCTGCGAGAAAGCCGTCACAACGTTTTGCTATTTTTTGTTGTTCCTTTTTCCGCAGCAGGTCTTCGAATGTGATCTTTCCGGATGTTTTACTTTGTATTTTTTGCAGCTTCTCCAAGTCGAAACGTTTTCACAATTCCGCTTTGTCACGACAAGAGGTAGGAAAACCTTAGATCCTGATTTTGTTTAGAAGAAATGAGCAAATTCCACTCCCGGCAGCCTTAAAATGACATAAAGTTTATTCTTCTGCCACCCAATGTAAACAGCACGTTGTGACTAAGCCGTGGAAGATTTCTGAGCTTGGTGGAGCAACGCTATTAGTGGTTTTTCCTCTTGTTGTGTTGTCTTACTGGACTAAGATTTGGCTTTTCAGCTAGCCGTAATCTTGTAAAGTTTATTGACGTTCAAATGGAAGCACAAATTGAGAGCAGGAAATATGATGACAACCTTAAGAAAACGGAATTTAAGCGGAAATGCTTCTGGCTTGTGTTCTAGCTGGAAGCTCTACATTGTCATCGGGTACAAAGTGTTGTTTATTAAAGCAATCTTGTCTTGTGAAATATTTTTCTCAAATACTGATTCAAAACTTTGAACATTATTTTTCACTCTTTCTGTAAAGTTAAAATAACAAATTTATAAGGTAAAGTAAATTTTCCACTCATTTTCTTTCATTTCAACCGATTATCGGTTTAAGCTACTAGCATCTAACATAATTGTACCCCAGCTAGCAAGCAGACTTTGGCAGAAATTTGATGGCGAAAAAGTTTGAACGATTTCTCACTTTGTCAAAGCTCCAGGAAGCCATTGTCGAAAACCGACAATCTGTGGCCTGTGTTTTACCACTAATGTCGGAAACTTTTTTGCTTCAATTTTCCTTTGGGAGCTGGAACTAGTAACTATAGCAAGTATCGCAGATTGCGATGTGCCGAAGCATAATTCACAGTGGGATAAGCCACTATTATTCCAAGCGTGTATAAAAAAAAACATGTTCGAAATTTGTTGAACAAATCCAAATTATCCATAAAGACTTTAACTTTTGGTATGATATGACAGAAAATATTTCTAAAACTTATCAGCGTTTATTTATCTCTACTATTTTCCCATTTCTATCTAATGTGAAAAAAAGAAAAGGATGTCTCCGCTTCCATTTTTCGCTAGATGAAGTCCTACCCTCACACTTGGTGTAGCTTTAGAAAGTTCCTAAACTGTGCCACAACCTCAATGGTTGATTGAATTTTCGAATATCCGCACTTGAGATGCGGAAATGGGGCACATGTTGAGATTTTTTTTCTCCTGAACAAAGCCATCGTGTTGGGCATTAGCGTGGAAATTTGGTGCGTTAGCCAGCCCAAATGTGACAGGTGTGATTGAGAAAGAGGAAAAACAAACATCGTGAAAATCCGCTGCAAAGCTGCTTAGACATAGAGGCCCCCGGAAAGACAAAAATCTGAGGGTAGCGAAACACGCAGATTATGTTGTCAAATGATACGCAAAATCTACGCAATCCGCAGGATGGTGTTGAGGATTTTTTCTTCTCCTCGTCGCGTAGCTGCCACGCGATGTGAAACCACGGATTGAATAAATTTGAATATGAATTGCTTCGGGTAGGATAGGCATATTGGTTCATGTGAACAGGACTCGAAAGGCGTGTGTTGTTGTTTCAGTGGCACTTTTATGCTCAACTCGAAGATAATGTCCGCATTCATGATTATGGCTTGGTAATGTTCTTATCTGTTACATAAGCTCTGGCATTAAAAAGCAGTACATATTTTAAAAATGTCTTGTTTCTGCAAGTTTAATTTGAAAAAAAAATGACTCCTTGGAATCAAAAATTGTTGTAATTGTCAGATGGATAATTTTTACACAATGTCAGACATTTTAAGATGGTGAAGTATAAAAAGACGACTTTAAGCATGAAAACACGGACACGAATTGGAACTTGGAACGTTTTAACCCTTGCCCAACAAGGCAAGCTGGCTCAACTTTCTAGAGAAGCTAGCCGCCTCAAGCTTTAAATTCTGGGACTGAGCGAAGTCCGTTGGCCTAACACTGGAGAACACAATACACAGTGCGGGCAAGTACTGATTTTTTTTAATTTGTCTTTATTTGTACCAATTTATCATTACATTTTGATTACATTATTACATTAAATTGGGTGTCAGCTCAATAATTAACTGAAATTTTTTCCACATTTTCAAGTAATTCAAAAAGGAATTTAAATTTGGTTGCAATCTCCTGCGTACCACCCGTAAATTTCGACCTTTGGCTGAAAGCAAAGTGTCGTCAGCAAATAATCTTCTTCCTTTTCCTTCTGGTCCATCAGAAAGATCAGAAGTAAAAATATTGTATAAAATTGGCCCAAGTATACTACCCTGAGGGACACCAGCTCTAATGGGTGTCCTTTCAGAGCATGAATTTTGATAGCTTACTTGTAAGGTTCGGCTAGTCAAATAATTTTGAATAATTTTGGTGAGATATACAGGAAAATCAAATCAAGCTAATTTAGCTACTAAACCTTTGTACCAAACACTGTCAAAAGTTTTTTCAATATCTAGAAGAGCAACACCAGTTGAATAACCTTCAGATTTGCTAGCATTAATCATATGGGTTACACTCAAGAGTTGATGTGTAGTAGAATGTCCATGACGAAAACCAAATTGTTCATCAGGAAAAATAGAATTCTGATCAATGTGAATCATCATTCTATTTAAAATAACTCTATCAAGTAGTTTTTAAAGAAGGAAGCAAACTAACTGGTCGATAACTTGAAGGCTCTGAAACACTTTTCCAGGTTTCAAAATTGGAGTTACTTTGGCATTTTTCCATTCATTGGGAAAATAAGCCAAGTGAAAACATTTATTGAAGATTTGAACTAAAAAATTAAAAGTGATTTCAAGCAACTTTTTAATAAGAATATAGAAATTCCCATCTTTTTCCGGAGCTTTCATATTTTAAATTTTTTTAAAAATCAATTTAAGTTCATCAATATTTGTCTAACAAGAACTTTGAAATACATTATGCTTAGAAAGAATATCATCAAATTTAAGAGAAATTTGAGCATCAATTGGACTTACAACTTTTAAATTAAAATCATGAGCAGACTCAAATTGTTTGGCTTATTTTTGAGCTTTTCTGCATTAGTTAAATGGAGTTTTTCCCCATCTTTCAAAGCAGGAATTGGTTTCTTGGGCTTTTTCAGAATTTCTGTTAATTTCCAAAACGGCTTTGAGTAGGGTTCTATGTCCTCTACTGCTTTAGCAAAATTTTCATTACGGATGAAATTTTAACGACGTTTGATCTCTTTTTGAAGGTCGCAATAAATAAATTTCAAATAAGGATCCCTAGTTTGTTGATATTGACGTCGACGAATATTTTCAGTCGTATCAAAAACTGAAGATCATCATCGATCAAAGGTTGATTAAATTTATGTTTAACTTTAGGTATTGAAGCGGCTTTAGCTATTGAAGTTGTCAAATTTGCTACAGCCAAATCATATCTTCAATTGAATTCAGTGGATCGTTTACATCTAAATTACGTTCAATAAAATTCCTATATCGCTCCCAGTCAGCATTTTGAAAGTTAAAAGTTGATTTTAAAGGGTTTTTAATGGGACTTAAGGATAAAGAAAAAGTTACTGGAAGGTGGCCTGAATCGAGGTCCGCATGTGTAACTAATTGACTACAATGCTCGCCTAAATCCGTTAGAACCAAATCAATTGGGGAAGCGTTTCTTATCGAAGAGAAACAAGTATGCCCATTAGGGTATTCAACAGTATAATAACCTGCAGATAAAGTCATTAAATAAAATAGTCCCATTTGAATTTGATGAAATATTATTCCAAGATCGGTGTTTTGCATTAAAGTTACTTATAAAAAAAATAGATTTATTTCTGGTGAGTTTTTGTAAATCTTCCTTCAAAAATTTTTCTGTTCACCGCTACATTGAAACGGCAAATATTCGACAATAATTATAATTTTCCCCATAAACGTTTCTTATTCAATTCCAACTGTTTCTAAGACTTTTGTATTGAAAGAAGGAAGAAGTCTAAATTTGAGACGACTATTGATGAAAATAGTTACACCCTCACCTTGTCGATCAAGTCGATCATTTCTCAAAACTGTAAAGAAAGCATTGCTTTTCAAGTTATTGTCTGGCTTTAAAAAGGTTCAGTGATGGCAGCAATATGTATGTTTTGAGTTTTCAAAAATTAAAAGAATTCTATAGTTTGTTTTGATTAAGTCGTATGAACCACCTGAGGTGTTTCGAGAAAATCAATGTTGAAATATCATAACACATTTTTAATTCTAGTATTTAAAATATGGATCAAAACTGTCTTAAAAATTCGGTTTTCAATTCAACAATAAATAAGAAACATGCTAGTGTAATCAACACAATCGTAATTCGTGTGATTATGCACTTACAACCTTTTGTATAACGGATTTGGCTTAAACGAGGTTTTGAAAATTCATAAATTTTATCTTAAAGCTTGATTTATATCGTCTTAAAATTCGCTTATTTCTGCTCACTTGCATGATTTCCAACAAGATTCGGCTTTCTGCAGAGTGGCCATGTGATTTGGTGGATGTGTCTGAAAAAGCAAAATAGAAAGAGAACTTACTTTTAAATAACTGGAACATTGTCTGGATCCCTGCGGGTGATATGCGCTCTACAGAACATTCCTGTAAATTGCACAACAATCGTAGGGCGGTCCCTTGTTATCAAATCAAGTCCTTCTAAAATCTGTACCCTTCTGCATTGGAAAAATCTCCTCTCCCTAGCTGCAACAGCTTGAAATCGGGGCTGCGAGGAACTCTCCATCAAATTTCCATTGTCGGATGTAAATGGCTCGTTACTCCCATTAACTCCAATAACCATTAATGAATTCAGTTGCGGAAACTTATCCAATGATGACGGTGGCCACTGTAGGAACAAAATGTGATGCTAAAAATTTGTTAAGTCATAAAAATATCACTTGAACTTACCCCGCGTCTTATAAGAACCACTCATTCTACACAGATATGTAGTTTAAACCATATTCGAAAACAAATTTCATTGAAAACTTCTATTTCTCAACACTAACCGAAGCATTTTCTGAGAAAATGAATAATGTCGCAAGAACCAGCTTTCCGAGTTGTTATTTTGGAACCTTTGTTTTGCACCCCAGCAAACATGAAATCGTAATAGAAATGATAATCCAAATCGAATATTAATACATTTTCAATAACCATCGTAAACAAGTTGGTATTGAGTGATTTTCTATCATTCATTTAGGACAAGCTTTGCCCAAAAAAGTTGAATCGGATAGCAGTTTAGTCAATTCGTAAATATGTCTCCAAATAGTTGAGAATACGCTTATTCGACATTTACGATTTGAGTGAACTGATTTACGATAAATGGGCGATCCTTCCTTCTTTTTTCCTTCGACCGGTTCGTGAACAGAAAATCTAACATATAGAGTAGACTGGCCCAAATTTGTATGGGATGATTTTTACAACATTTTTTTCAACGCGGCACCCCCTATATTGGTGCCTTTAGGTGAAAAAATGACTTTCTGAAAGTTTCAGGTTATTTGGCCGAAGCACGAGCTGGCGCAAAGGACTTAAAATTTGTATGAAAATTTTCGGCAAAATGTATGAAAAATCGACATACTTTCACTCTTTGTATTCTAAAATGCGTTTCCAGTATGCTAGAAAGCTCAGAATTTCAGGGATTGTAGTTCAAACAATGACAAACAAGTTTGTAGAAGATTGTGACGCAATACGAGTTGACTATAATGAGTTATCCGCAATTGAATGTGTGATCTTTTTCACATTTCATCGATATATCGTGAACGGTGTATAGTACTAACTTGATCGCATTGTCACACAATAAAAATATCAGATAGAAAGTTTGTGTCCTCGGCAAAATTGTAGCTTATTTTATAACAAATATCTTTGCAAAAAGTTCAAAGAAAGGTTTGATAAACTATGAGCTGCTGCATTGTGTGACGATGCGATCAAGTGAGTGCGATTATTAGCCCATACACCGTTGAAACTGTTTATGAAACTATCGGAATTACTTGTGCTAACTCAGTGGCACGAGACTCTTTGACTTAGTCTCAGAGTCGGCGAACCACAGGGTAATTGGAGGGGCTACGCGTTCAACGGTACAGCAAAGGCTCGTTTGTCTTGTTTCACCAAAATATATAAAACTGTTTTGTAACGGAATAAATTATTTATTGAAAGAAAATGAAGTCTACTGAAGGAAAATAAAACCGGTCTATTTCAATTAAAAGTGTGTATTTTTGTGTAGTGTAATGGGTGGGAGAATGCAACTTTGACTTATCTCGCTGCTGCTGCTGTTGTCGACTGGCGAGCGCTCGCTGCTGGTTCTCTGCTGCTGCTTGCTGGATGCTGAACTGGGTGGTAGCTACGATGTTGGCGATCAGCGGTGACGCGTGGGTCCAACCGCCGAACAAAATGGTGGCTTACTAGAGTCAGTCTTTCCTGAGACTGTACTGACTCTAACGTGGAGTGGGGGGGGATATCACAGGCGCTTCCTTCTTTGACTCAATCGACCTACCCAGGCTGACCTGATTGGTAGAATCGAGAAGAATTGGTAGAATCCTTGGAAATTAGAATCGGGTCTTCCCCGATCCGAGGGAAAATCCTCCTTTACGTTAATGGCCCGCAGACCAGAGGATCTCGAAGATCTTTTACGGGTTAGACGTAGTGGGCTACTGGGCCCACTAGGCCGAGGAGTGTGATCGGGTGCTTGTCAAACGGCTTGCCGCTTGAGTAGCGAGAAAGGGTTTTTATGGTAAGGAAAAAAGGGTCCTGAATAAGGCTCGTGTCCTGTAAGTAGTCCGAAATGGCCACCGTGACACTTTTTCACCACTTTCTTTGCTCCACTATATCGGTTTGATCACACTCACGCCTGTTTAACTAATGACCGTTGGCGATCAAATTGAATTGAAATCACCTCCTTTGTGCCTTGGCAAAATCGCGCCAGTATGAAGGCGTTAACGCTGCAACCATTTTCTTCTGCCAACGAAGTTGCATGCAATCTCCTTCCATTTGCAATTGGGAGAATTTTCCGGTTGCATTCAACCCACTTCATGTTGTGTTGTCTAGTGTGTTAACAAATTCTGTTCCTAACTTAACCTACGTCTAACAATATTTTATTTAAACCTAACAGGAAATAAAACAAATGAACATTCACTCAAACTTTACAATGTACCAATTTAAAAACAACAAGAATTTTGTAACAAACGGTTACACCGTTCACGATATATCAAAGAAATGCGAAAAAAAATATCACACATTCAATTGCGGATAACTCATCTCAGTCAACTCGTATCGCGTCACAATTTTCTACAAACTTGTTTGTCATTGTTTGGTCTACAATTCCTGAAATTCTGAGCTTTCTAGCATACTGGAAACATATTTTAGAACACAAAGAGTGAAAGTATGCCAATTTTTCATACATTTTGCCGAAAATCTCCATACAAATTTTAAGTCCTTTGCGCCAGCTCGTGCTTCTGCCAAATGACCTGAAACTTTCAGAAAGTCATTTTTTCACCTAAATGCACCAATCTAAGGGGTGCCGCGTGAAATATAAGGATTTTTTTTGTTATGGGCCAGTCTAATATAGAGCTATAGCGCGAATCATTTTAACTAATGAGTTGGCATCGAGGTAAGATACCGGACAGACAACTAAGAGGCTGGAGTTCAAATCTCGGTCGGGGAAATTCTTTTTTCGTTTTACTCAAATTACTTCAAATCGTATATTTTGCATTTGGTGGGGAAATCGAATCGTTAAAATCTTGTCATTGTAGATATATCGCCTCCACTTTTATAGCTATATGCTATTTTGGTAAGTTTAATACAATCTTTTCATCTGGTATATTCGTTTGATTAATTCTGTTGTTCCTGTGAAATACCCTCTTAAATGTTTGCTGGGACGCCAATCCAGTGCAGTGCAAAACGTAGCAGAAACCAAGTTGCACTCAAAAATGAGGAAGTGGTTTTACGTCCTAAATTTAAATCATTTTGTAAAAGTTATTTATCGATCAAATGTAACGATGTTTCTACCCAACATTGAATACATGTTTATCAATCGTTTGCAGTCAATAACTCAATTTTGTTTATATTAGTTCATACGACCTAATCAAAACTAACTCTAGAATTCATCTTGGTAAGCCAGCAAAGATCTAGCATTCCAATTCATAATATTTAAACATCTATTTGGATCCATGAGGGAATCGTGAAGTCATAATAATTTTGTTAGCATAATTAAAAGAAGTTTGGAAAGCTTCAAACATTGAATTTGCTTTCAACATAAGTTGCATCATTTCCATTAAATTTTGATGCAAAAATTTTAATTTTTCCTCAGTAATCTCACCCAAATCAACAAAATTGTTAGAATCAGAAGAGGAAGGAGAAGAAAAAGTAGTTGAGACTTGGTTTTTTCCCATTTTTATTAGTTAAACCTGAAGAGGGCAACCCATTTTCAACCACCTCTGAGAACAATAAACAACGAGTCTGTGGCGCAGAATCAGCCCAGGTAACATTAAAATCACTTCGGGTATTACCCAGCCGTGATTCCAATATAGGCCGAGGCTGACTGCGAACAGGCAGGTTGTTTGCCGGTCTGACGTGTGTAGACGAAAAAGAGGAAGGAGGAGAAGAAACTTTTCTGGAAACTTTGGGGTTTTCCCTAGAAGCAACAATTTTTGCCCTAACGGGACAATCTAGAGAATTCGAGGAATAATTACCTGCGCAATTCGCACACTTAAAAAAATCTGTTTTTGGCTTATCACCACCAAAAAGACATTTAGATTTTTCATGATCGAATGAGCCGCAAAACATGCATCTGGCATTCATTCTACAATTTTTAGTGCCATGACAAAAAGCTTGACAACGACGACATTGCGTAATATTTTGAAGAAAATTGGTAGAAGATTTACGAAAAGGTTCGAATTTGACTCGACAATGAAACATAAGACGAGCCTTTTCAAGAATTTGCAAATTATTAACCTGATCCTTTTTAAAATGGATCAAATAAAGTTCAGGAGCAAAACCAACACTACTGGGTTTATTCGTGTTGGTTCTTTTCCTCATTTGAATTACTTGAATTGGAGAAAAACCTAACAAAGAATTTAATTCATTTGTGGTCTCATCCGGTGTCTGATCGCCGGTGAGACCACGAAGTACAACTTTAAAAGGACGATCACCTCTAGTGTCGTACGTAAAAAATTGGTGTTTTTTATTATTCAAATAATTTAAATTTTTTTGAAAATCATTAAAAGATTCCGCCAATATACGAGCAGTTCCCCTTCGACCGATCTGAAAAGAAATCTTCACATCATTGACGGAAGTGACGATTTCTTTTCGAAAGGCATTGAAGTCAGGAATCGTGACCGTTATTGGTGGAATCTTTTCGTTTTTAAGAGTATAAGAAGAAGAAGAAGGTTTCTTAGTACTCTTATCAGAATTAAATATGAATATTTCCTCATCACCGATGTTATGAAGGACATCGAATGAATTGGAAATTTCAACTTTTTTGGCAGATGACCCTGGATTAGGTTCAGCAATCCGTTTTCTTCCGGCCCTTGAGCCGGCCGAAGACTTCCCCATGCTGGAAAGAAAAGAGAAAATATGAATAAAAGAAAATGAAAATAATTTTAGCACTGAAAAGTGCTGATTGAAAAACAGGTAAGGAAAAAATAAATAATGTAAAATGTTCCTGCAGGTACACAGCAACGATACGATGCTCCGGCGTACGTGTTGACGGCTCAACGGTACAGATGGAAGTGATCGTGGACACCCTTTATGTACTGATTTTGGTCGCGATTCTTCCCCCCCCCAGTCCAATTTTTATTCTAAGCAAACAAACATACACGCAAGCCACTCTTAAATTTTATATTTGTTCATGTAAAGGTATAGATTTCATTGAATTATAATTTTCGAGTTTTCTACTAAATAGCAACGGATTGAATGCATTAAGAAATTGAGTTGCGGTTTTATCGGTGAGGCCACCAATTAACTGTTTGAAGAAGTAGTACCCAATAGAGGAGGCACTACATTTGTGTCACATGTGCCGAAAGGACAAAAAATTAGCATGTGGCTGCTCTGTTAAGCCTTCTATTGTGCGAATATCGTTCGATCGATGGTTAGGTAGATTTCTCATTTTCGTTTTGTGCACACGTTCCAACTGGATTGAGTTGTCGCGTATGGTCTAACTATTTTCGCTTATTTTTTGAACGATTGATTTTTTTTTTATAGCCCAATTATTTTATTATTTAAGAATAGATTTTTTTTTGTCCGTTCGGCACATGTGCACTCAAGTGGCGGTCGAACCATCCATAATTGACTGTATCGATAAATGTAGTTCCTCCTCTATTGGGTACTTCTTCTTCAATGCAGTGAGTTGGTGCGGGACAAAGAATTAAGTATGTGGTCAAGCTTCTATACCAAATGCTCTTCGCTCTTTTCAACTCTTAAGCCTTCACCGATAAAGCCGCAACTCAATTTCATAAAACAAATTCACGGTGATTTATCTTCTTAAATAATAAAATAATTTGGCTTTAAAAAATGAATGCATTATATGAAAAGATTTAAACGATTTCTATCGATACTCATTTGTTTGAAGAACGATTAGCGTCGAATCGATGTCGTTTGTCTTCATTAACTCCTTCGACTTCTATGAAAAAAAAAAACCTCCGATAAAAATCAGTTCAAATGAGATTACATACAACGATCAACTTTTGCGAAACTAATAATCCTCCCGCTTAAAAGTTCATTGAAATTATGCACTGTTGCTGCGAGAGAGGAGAATATAAAAAAAAAGAAATTGCAGCAAATTTAAACTTTATCCGGGAAAGCGATTAATCATAGCGCGGTGGTGGAAAAGTGCGAGAAAAACGCCGGGTGGAAAAATTATATATAAAAAAAACAGTAGTATACATCAAGGCTTAATGAGCTCAAACCAAACCAACAAGTTGACGAGGTTTTAAAGCGTGAGGAAAAAAATACGCTAACAAGTGGTGGTCATCATCGCAAGAGTGCAATCTGGCGGCCGCTTTCCGTATATTTCGCTCGTTCGCCAAATAGAACTCTAGAGATGACTGAACAACGTACTTCTGGGATGGAAAAAGGCATATTGGTGGAGCAGCTGAGGCGGGTGTGTTGTGAAGGTACAAACTCAAATGGACTGACCTCATTTTAATTGGTAATTAAAAATTTATTCACTACTTGTCTGCTCATTTATTCATACGCGTCAAGTAGCTCTGCTGGGATGCTGCGAATTGAGTCGAGATCTACGGCTTAATTATTTCTCGATTTGGTTACTATTTGGGAGAATCAATTACACAAGGTGTTAGTAGGAATCCGAAATTTTCATTTCGAAAATTATTCTGGTGTTTTTTTCGTTACGAGGCTTGGTTTTCAAAAGGCCTTTCAGAGCTAAATTGCTTAAATACCTATTTACATATTTAAGGAACCTAATAACGCCGGAATTAGTCAAATTTAGTCAACCTTTCAAAATTGGTCTACTGTGATTGAAACGACGTAAACGGATTAAAGCTTCTAACTTAAGCTTATTTCGCATTTATCTGTGAGTCTAACTGTAAATATACTTACAGTTTGACTCACAGCTAAACGCGAAAATCTATCATCACGCGTTTGCAATGAATTGATTGAAACTAATACGAAATTAATGTATAACCACGTATAACACAGCATGTCTGCTCATGTTTTGAAAAATCTACATACATGTTTCATAAATTTTTCATACATTTTTGGGGCCACTTCATTTGTTGTATTTTCTTCTCCGGAAGATCCTTCATAAAACATGCAAAATAGCGGTCTGGCAAAAAAGCCCCGGAAAAACTTCCTCCAGCTAATACCCCTCAAAGTGAAAAACTTTAATCTAGTTTCAGCGTTGACGGAAAAAAATAACTTACTGGATCGTCGAACGAAAAGGGAGAAAATTTGCCTTCAGACTTCTCCGTCACCATACGGAACAACATGACTTGCCGGAAATATGAATTTTGTCCCCAAATAGACCAAGGACGGTCGGAGGGAAAACCGGAATGTTACCGCCATCCCGGAATGTGGGCAGCTATGTCGTCGACAAGCTGTAAAATGAACAAGTTTTCTTTTCTCCGGCATCGGGGTTTTTTTTTGTTCGTTGCTATTTCCTAACTAACGTTCGTAAGAGCTGGCTACTCAATCAGCTGTAGCCCCAAGTAACTGCATCCCGGATTTTCTATTCGTCGCCGTACCCAAAAACTTTCCATCAACACAAGCCCGGAGACGGCGTGTGACGAGGATGAGATAAAGTGACAAGAATAAGTAAAAATTTTCACGAAGCACATATGGCACAGCGGATGTGTGGACCAGGGACACTTTGCCAGGGGATAAGTGGGAAAATCACGTGATGATATGTTGCGCTCCAATGAAGGAGCCTTCAACTTATTCTTCCATCAATTTTCATATTTATGAAAATTGGAAACTTCACCATGTCGGAATTTATGCTCGGTTGTATCGGCTTGCATTATGTTTGTCCGAAGTTGTGTTTCAATCGGGCGTCGGGTGTTTTGTATTCACTATTAAAATGAGGACACCTCATCGAAGAGTTTCGTTTGAAATTATGTTTTGCATCTATTAAATTATTGTTGAGAGGTGAATATTGAGCAGGCTTGTACCGGGTCAGCCAAAGCAGCCGCCCGCTTACGATGTGCAGAGCTGGAAAATGCAGTAAAACGAACTTGTAGACGAGAGAAGAGAGCCTGGACAAACTCCCTAGCCGCCGCCATGGAGATATCCGATTACTATATGATATTTCTCGTCACCTTAGTGCTGCGAGGACTAATGCAAGAATGCCGCTGAAAGACCAAGCAGGCCAGCTGCTGACAGATCGGACAGATCAGCTCAAGCGTTAGACTGAGCATTTTGAACAACTCTTCCAAGTCACAAATAGCGATGGTCAACAGAACCCGCAGCTCGAAGCGCCAAGAGTATGTCGCATTAATGGCGTCAACTCTGAAGCAGCCGCTGGCTGAAATAGAAGCGGCAATCAAAGACATGAAATCCAACAAAGCACTTGGGATCGATTGCATCCCTGCTGAAATGCTGAAAGCCGACCCCGCCTTGTCAGCACAAATGTTGCACCGTCTTTTCGCTGACATTTGGGAAAATGCAACATTCCCGGCCGACTGGTTGCAGGGTATCCTCGTAAAAGTCCCGAAGAAAGAAGACCTGTCAGTGTGCGGTATCTGGCAAGGCATAACGTTGATCACATGCCTCACAACCCTCAAAGAACTCTGCAATGTGATCCTGAACAGGTTCCAGGAGAAAATCGACGCTACACTTCGACGGCAACAAGCTGAATTCCGATCCGGACGATCATGTGTGGACCACATCACAACGCTACGAATCATATTGGAACAAATCAACTAATTCTGCTGATTTTCGTTGATTTCGAAAAAGCATTCGATCAACTGAACCATGAAAACATATGGGCGGCTCTAAGGCGACCAGGAGTCCCAGAGAAACTAGTCCATCTCATCGAAGAACAGTACGAGGCATTTTCATGCAAGGTCTTGCACGACGGTGTCTTGTCTAGTCCAATCCCGGTAACTGCTGGAGTGAGACAGGGATGTACAGTATCACCGCTGCTTTTTCTAATCGTAATGGATGAGATTCTGACTGGATCGATCGACTGTTCACCGAACCGAGGATTGCCGTGGAATACTTCAACAATGGAGCAACTGAACGACCTTGACCTGGCGGTCGATATTGTTTTGCTCGCCCTAACACAACCGGATATGCAGAGCAAACTCGACGATCTCACGGAAAGTTTTCAGATCTCAAAGTCAATGTCGGAAAGACCAAGTCGATGGAGACCAACACAGAAAATAGTACACATATGCGGTCACGACGCGAAAACTGCAAGTTTTCGTGAATCGCTGCCTGCGGAATATCATCCGCGCTTGGTGGCCTGGCAACTGGATCTCAAACGTGGAACTTCTTCGCCGGTGTCCTCAAAGGACGCTAGAAATCGAGATGCGGGAACGTAAGTGGAGATGGATTGGGCACACGCTGCGAAAAGATGAAAACGAGATTTGCAGAGAGGCGCTTGACTGGAATCCAGATGGGTATCGAAGAAGAGGCAGGCCCAGAACCTCGTGGTGGAGGAGCCGAGCCGCCGATATACGAACTGTTGACGAGAGTTTTGATTGGGACCAAGTGAAGACGCTGGATCCGGATCGTCAACAGTGGAGGTCTTTTACCACGGCCCTATGCGCCGGAGAATCGCCGCGGGACCATTAAGTAAGTTCAACATTTGGCTAACTCATAGGTCGGCTGTATAACTGCGGCTCTTTAGCTCAATGTGTAAAAGTTTTGAAAAGCCTCGAAGTTTTCTAGAGTAAACGGACGCAGCATAAGCATTCCTTAGTTCAGATAATACTTCCCAGGATTAAAAAAGAAACCATAAATAACTACTATACAACAAATTAACAGTATCTTGTTTGCAGTCAAGTTGGGATTTAGAAATCAAGAAACGTTCTTCATAAAAGTCTGATGTAGCATTTGGAAGCATGACGAAATTTTTTTCGGTGGTATGGGAAGTTTTCCCTTGATAAAGTCCTCACTGTTGAGATTAAATAGAGTTTGTTTTTCTTGAATGGAATATTTAAAAAATAAATTTGCTTTTCCACCATTCCTATCAAATATGAATATCTGCTGATGATTTTAATAATGCATTGAATACTGATAGTATTTTTTATGTGCATTAAATTTCTCTCTTAAAACTTTTTGTTTTTAAATTTTTCAAATATTGAATTCCCTTTCTCAATGTCCTTTTTCAAATCCATGAAAGCATTTCACAAATTTTCAAAAATTCATGTTCTTCGTTCTAATTTTGAACATGAGTTCAAGTGAACAAAATTTTCAAGATTGTTAAAAAATATTTTTGTTAACCGGGAGTCACCATTATTTGAAGTAAGGATAAAATAAAGTGCGGCTCTTTAAATCTAGGAAATTCCCTTTGTTGTTTATTGTCGTTTATTGAAAATAATATCATCTGACATAGGTGTCTTAATGATCTACTTAATACTATATGTACATAACATGATAGGCATTCTTAGTTTCGTAATTGTACACTTAAATCAGATTCAATCCGACGTCTAAAAATTGAAATGGATACATTAAAGTCAAAGTGTGAAAAATGACGTAAAAATCATGTTACTGTGGAACGTAGAGGGTCGTTGCTGCCATAGCGCGTGCTTCTTGATTCCAGAGAGAGCCAATTTCGATTGCGAAGAGTTCGTTCTGGTGCATAGATGTTACATCGGGAAAGCAGCCATGCGCAATCGATTTCGTTTCGTTAAATCTTTGCCACGAATAGAGATTGGACGATTGAATGGCGATTCGATAGCGTCTGAGGACCAACCAGAGCACAACGATGAGCGTAAGGTGGCAAGTTTAAAGGATTCTTCCAGGGTAGCTCACGAAGAGCAAACCGCACAAATCGTCGTTGAATTGCCTTAAAACGCGTAATCCAAGCAGCTTCGAAAGGCCACCATACCAGGTTCGCCGATTCCAGTATTGATCGAACCAGGCAGCAATACAGGGCTCGCAGGCAGATCGGATCGGTAAATTCTTTACTCAAACGTATGATGAATCCCAGCATACAGTTGGCCTTCTCAAGTACCACAGAGTAATGACGTTTAAAAGTCATACGACTGCCCAATAAGACACCAAGATCCTTTATCTCCTCCTCACAATGCAACTGCTCACCCAGTATATTGTAATTATACAAGAAAGGATATTTCCTGCTCCCAAATGTGATAATCCAGTACTTTGAAACGCTCAAAACCAATAAATTATAGGCACACCAGCTCACTACTATGTCCAGGAAGAATTGTAACACGTAACAATCAGCTAGACTGTTTATAACTTAATATATTTTTAGCTCGTCCGCATACTGAAGAACACCACATCCAATGAGTAATGAGTAGCAAATTTAAGTCATTGCAGAACAGCGTAAACAGTAATGGACCCAGCTTGCTGCCTTGTGGTACGCCAGAGTTTGGATAAAATCAAAGGATTCAGCAGAACCAATTTTAACAGCCAATCGGCGATTCCTTAGGTAACTTTTTATCTATGCACACTGTACACAGTCTTTCAGAAAATCCCAAGCGTTGCAATTTTTTAAGGAGGATTTCATGGTTCACTGAATCGAATGCAGCTGAAATATCTGTGTAAATAGCATCGATTTGTTTGCCGCCATCCATTTTCGATAAACAGAAGGATGTAAAAACTGTTAGGTTTGAAGTTACCTATCGTTAAGGAAAAATCCATGCTGATTCTCAGAGATCCAGTTCCGACAAGCTGAGAACATAACGTCGTTGACGATTCTCTCCATTACCTTTGAGCATGCAGCTAGCGATGTGACACCTCTGTAGTTAAGAACATCTTGTTTGTCACCTTTTTTGTGGACTGGACTCGTATGTGATTTTTTCCAGATGGAAGGGAATTCCTGTTGTAAGAGGGACTGATTAAAGATGTGGGTAAGAGGTTTATCAGTGAACTGCGACATTTTTTCAATACGCACGCTGGTATTCCATCTTGTCCGAATGAAGTGGAATACTTCAAATTAATGATAGCCTCTGAAACCATTTCCTCACTAATAGCAAGAACGTCCAGATCCAGAACATCAATGGGTAGTCGCGTGACGGCAGCGTTTAATTGATCGGCAGTTGGCGATTCGACTGAAAAGACACTGGAGAAGTGCGTTGCAAAAAGGTTGCATTTTTCAGCAGGTGACGTGGCAAATCTATTATTTAATTGGAGTATCGCAGGAAGACCGGATTCTTTCCGTTTGGAGTTCACAAATTTCCAGAACTTTTTTGGATTGCGCCGCAGTTTACTTTGAGTTCGATTTACATAAAGGCGATAGCAAAGTCGGTTATATATCCTATATCGTTTTATAGCATCATTTAGTTTGATTTTTGTAAATGGGCACCTGGAATTACAAAACTCCCGCAACAATTTCGAACGTGTCTGTTTCAAACGCTTCAGGTGAGCATTAGTCCAAGGAGGTCGAAGGGGAGGCCGCTCCAGGGGTACGGATTGGTCAAAAACATCATCCAAAATTGCGCAAAAAGTATTTACAGCCATATCAACGTCAGTACAGCTATGGAAGTTGGACCAATCATTTTCAGAGAGAATACGGTTGATTGTATCGAAATCCGCACAACTAAAGTCACGAGCAGATGTATCGAAAAGCTCTACAAACGCAATGGGAATCGAGAACGAAATTTTGAATTGTAAAGGAGGATGATACATGTCTTTTGGGACGACGACATCGCAGGCCTCGATTATGGAGCTGATCATAATGGATTCATCCGAAAAAAAACCAAATCCAACGTTCGGTTTTGGAAGTTACGTATCCCGTTTCGTAGATTCATTCCATTCAATGTTGTTCCGTCCAAGAGTTGAGCACTAGCTGTGTTCAATAATGAGGAAGAATCTAACACCATACTGTAACTTTGCCTAGAAACCCACAACAATTGCGGTTGATTAAAATCACAGTTTATTTGCTATTCTTGGCTCTTCTGTCTCAAAAGGTTGCCGACCGCTGGACTAGCCCAATTTTTTCTCACCTCATTGTAGTACGTCGATTCATTCGTTTTCTCACTCATAACTTATACACTTGACAAAATGTGATACTTAACAAGCCCAAAATATAAGTTCTTATTGAAACTCTGAAGTTCCCTTATAGATCTAAACGGTCTTCTGTTCAGCCCACAAGTAATCGGTTAATAGGCAAAAAAAATCTCTCCTCTCCTCTCTTATTTCAGTCACCATCAGACCATGTGGTGCTGCCGGTTTCTCGGCATCCATCTTCATTCCTCCCATCACCCCAATTCATCTGACTAAATTGCTTTGTTTTTGACTCTGTTCGATACATGCCGGCACGCACGCCAGTTTTGCTACACATTTGTTTGTTTACTCAAGCAATCAAACAACCTAATGAAAAAATAAGTCCTGATTCCAGATTTGAACCGCGACCTTTCGAGATGATAGCCAAACACGTTGCCACGACGCCTAGGTGTTGCATTACCGGCAGCTAAAATTCGAAGTGGTAATAAGCTTTCCTAGAATACCGGCAAGGGAAGCCAGCGGCGAGCATCGAAGACGCATGCTAATTATTACTCAGAAACATTACATAACGGCATATAAATCAAACATCCGTTTTGGCTGCAGCCCGTGGCGTAGAGGATAGCCTTCAAGTCTTCTAAGCCAAGTGGCACGAAATCGAATCCCGGTCACGGCATACATAGTTCACTTTCTGTTGGTTGGTGGTTTTAGCATTTGTAAGATGCTAGCCATAATATCCTCGAAAGATGTACGCTTAGAGTTAAGAAAAAGGAATCTCTTCGAAGAAAGATCTAGTTTTATTGAGATCCTGTATGTGTTTGTGATCATTTAAAAAAAATCAATATCGGTTTAAAAAATGGAATTCTATGTTTTCAACTTTTAAGCATTGTGGTAAGTAAATACAGTAGGACGAAATTTTTCAAAGTGAAAAAAAAACTCTTTTCAAAAACAATCCATTGCGAGTTAGCTTAGGAGCGAGTTAGCTTAGAAGTTGTTCTGAGTTGAAATTTCAATATAAATTACACGTTCCAACAGTTTCCAAGCTTCAAAAAGATTGTTTATTTATTATATCTTCTTTTGTTTTGTTTATTCACATTTCATATTCATCGGACATGTCTCAAAACTTCTTGAGAAACTTCTTGGAACTTTAAGTTCAAAGAAGGCTATTTGAGACCCTATTTGTAACTTTTATGTTGAATGGATGCGATCGACTTGTCACAAAAAAGGCTATTTGAGGAACTTCTTGGAACTTCATGTCAATAGAAGGCAAATCTTACATGAAATGTAAAGCTCAGATTTTTTTCTGTGTAATTTAGACCAACTTGGGAGCGTTGGTTGCAAGTTTGCAATTAGTTCTTTTAATTCAGCTCTTGTTTTCGAGATAACTTTGGAAAATATTTTAAAATTCATTTTATCAACTTGCGCACTTTTTTGGCGAAACTGTTATTAAATGGTGATACGGTCAAAGTTTGATCAATATCAACTTGACGTATTTCTTTCATTTTTCCATTCAAAAAACTTGAACACCCCTCATTTTGAAGGTGTGTGTGTGTGTGTAGAATGTTGCTCCTATTTTGATTTTGGAATTCACTCTTCAGTTGTCAAAATGCCGTCCAAGGAAGAAGAGCAGCGTATCAAAATTTTGCTCGCGAATCGCGAAAATCCGAACTACTCGCACGCAAAGCTGGCAAAATCGCTAAAAGTTGCCAAATCAACCGTTACAAATGTATTAAAGTGTTTGGGAAACGTTTGTCGACAGCCAGGAAGTCTGGATTGGGGGGAAATCGAAAACCGGAAGCCGCTGAGACTACAAAGAGAGTTGCCGGTAATTTCAAGCGAAACCCTAACCTCTCTCTCCGAGATGCCGCAAATAAGCTGGGTGTATCGTCTACAACCGTGCATCGAGCCAAAAAAACGAGCTGGATGATCGACTTACAAGAAGGTAGTGACTCCAAATCGCGATGATAAACAAAATACGACGGCCAAAGCGCGATCCCGGAGGCTGTACACGACGATGCTGACGAAGTTTGACTGCGTGGTAATGGACGACGAAACCTACGTCAAAGCCGACTGCAAGCAGCTTCCGGGACAGGAGTTTTATACGGCTAGAGGAAGGGGAAAGGTAGCAGATATTTTCAAGCACATGACACTGTCAAAGTTCGCGAAGAAATATCTGGTTTGGCAAGCCATCTGTACCTGTGGCTTGAAAAGCAGCATTTTCATAGCTTCCGGGACTGTCCACCAAGAAATTTACGTGAAAGAGTGTTTAAATAAACGTCTGCTCCCTTTCCTGAAGAAACACGGTTGTTCCGTACTGTTTTGCCGGATTTGGCATCTTGCCAATACGGTAAACAGGCCATGGAAGGGTACGCTGCCAACAACGTGCAGGTGGTTCCCAAGGACAAGAACCCTCCCAACACGCCGGAGCTCCGCCCAATTGAGAAATACTGGGCTATTGTCAAGCGGAACCTAAAGAAGACCAAAAAACTGCTAAGGACGAGCAGCAGTTCAAGGCAAACTGGCTTTCTGCGGCGAAGAAGGTGGACAAGGTGGCTGTACAAAATCTGATGGCAGGGGTTAAGCGTAAGGCCCGGCAATTCGGATTTGGAAAAGCGGAAGCCTAACTGAATATTTCTCCTTAATTTTATACTAATTAAACTTGAAAAAGAAATTTAATTTGATTTTTTAAATAAACGACTTCATCGATTTACACGCGTTTTCCCTTGACCAAATTTTGACCGTATCACCCTTTACGACTTTTTTTATTGCTTTGAATGTGGTTTGGAACGTTTTTCGTTGAACCATGATAGGACCTCTCCTCTTAACGACCGATTGTCATGTGTTCGATTTCGATCCGTCCGTGGCTCGGTGTGAGTAAAAATGCGGTGGATATTCATCAATGTTGATATCACGATCGAGCTGGCACGGCCAACAACCACAAATGTAGTCCAAAACAAACCTCACCCAAAAGCTCTGTTCAATTTTTTACTATCTTTTCGATTTCTATCTTTGATGTTTCTTTCATATAATGTTTTAACGCCATTAAAAACAAGATAACAAAATTCCATAATATAGTAGCGTTATTGCAAACACTGGATAAACACCAAAAAAATACTCTCCGTCGAACAAAATAGTTTTTGTTTTGAAGTGGAAGAGTTTTTATTGAAAACAAAAAAAATAGTGTTAGTGAACATGAATAATCAGCTTGAAGGAAAGCATCCCATAAATTTCCAAGTCATATTATGCATTCTGGGAGAAGCAAAAATTATGTAGGAAGCCGTTACAGCTGAAACATAACACATTTTTCGCAAGTTTGTAAGGAAGCGTCGAGCGAAATGTTGCCTCAACTACATGCTAGTTCTTCCTCCAATGCATGATAGGTACCCAAAGATTCCTCCTACCGACTGATGGTTGCTGTAAATATTTTCCAAGCTTAACAGCCATCGTTCCGAAAGTAAATATTTGAATGCAGACACGAGCTTGACGTTGGAATTCAAGTGATGGATAGCATAATAAACGGTACACAACTGAATTATAGGAAAGTTCATAATCTAATTGAAACCAATGTTGTCTCCCTGCCGGATCAGACAAAAAGCTAGAACAATTACGGACTATTTTTTAAAGATGGCGTCCCCGTTTAATTGAATTCTACAAATGTAAATAGGAACAGTTGTTTTGTATGAAGACACTGTCTTTTTATTGACTTTACAAATATTTCATTCGAGTTATCATGAATATTTGCCGTCCATCTGAGAAGGATCATCTTGATTTGATTGACATCGATTAAAATCAATTATAATCTTCAGCCCAAATCTAATTGAGTCCTAAAACGCTCAAACTAAACGGTTGGTTCCGGGATCAAATCCACCGGGGGTCTCCTCGAATGTGTCGAATGTGCTGAACCGTAACAACTCTGTAGGGGAGAGGCGGGTTATATGCGCATATTAAGGAAAACATTCATTTTCTCCCATATTCCGACAGATAGGAGCCTGAAAACTATATGCACATGAGCGGACATCTGTTTTCTATACGTAAGAGCAATTTTTCTGTTAAAATCTCTTACAGTTTTTGTGAAAATAATTTTATAATAAAAGTAGTCAAAATAGCCGATTTCTGAAACCGGCGGGCTAAATGCGCATATTTATGTTTTAAGCTATATTTCATTTACACTCGCAAAATTTTGAAATTATTTAATTGCAAATGGTAGAAACGGATGTTAAGCATACGTCAAGGCTGAAATTTTGGTGAAATTTTTTACATCACTAGGTAGTTCTTTTGCATGAAACATAGTTAAGTATGCCATATGGCCATATTTCGTGGTAATATTTTGTTCATATTGTATTTTTATCGGATCAGTATGAAGTTCTTCTTTTTTCGCTGTAAGATCGTGATTTGAGCGTAGATTTAATGTTTAAATGATAGGAAGTAAAAAAATTATAAGAATAATCTATTTTTCTTGATATAGGCATTTAACCTGCCTTGATATGGGCATTCAGAACCTGTCTCGTATTCCAATATCTTATCATCTACAACTTTGCCAAAAGCTTCAATTTGTTGAATTTCCGATTTCCAGATGAATAAGAAAGAAAATCCATTAAAATTTTTGTTCACAGAATCTGTACGCACGATAATTAAAATTCAATATATTATATCAAAACTGACAAAAATCTTGTTTGAATTTTTAAATTTTTTCGACTTTATATAACAATTTAATTTTTTCATGCCATGTGTTAAAAGCGTACTACCCTCCAACTGCACTGATTAGATATGATGAATCTCTAGCCATATCGTCAATCGGCTGTATGCGCATATTACCTAACATGCGCATTTAGGAACACTTCCCCCTAAACGATATTGGTCGGAACCAGACAAAAAAAAATCGAGTCCTTTTTTACACCAACAACCCCCACAGCCATCATCCCGGCACGTCAATCATTTGCGTTAGGCGGCGGCAAGCAGGAAACCGGAAGTGATCGCTTGGGGACAATATTGGGCAAAAAAGGAAACGAATGGTTTCGTCCGAAGCATGGACTAAAACAAAACCTTTGGTCATCGCTTTTTATGAGCGGATCGGATTTTATGTCAGCCTTTTTTTTTCTTCGTCCTATGGGTGGATGAATTGGGGCTGCCTTCCATGACTCACTCGAAAATAGTTTGTGTGATAGCTTCCAATAAATGTCAATCATATTTTTTGTTTACTCTGGCCGTGTCCGTTTATTGGTTTATAAGGTGGGGTTTATTTAGTGCGCATCCAGTCGTGTGAATCCATGTGTTGCATCCAGCTGGGCGTTGCATAAAAATTAACAAAAAATGCATCCATACCGCTATAGTTTTTTTTATGACTGGCGTTTGCTTTCGGATTCGATTTTATTCCAGTAACACAAAGTGTCCGAAAGCTAGGTCAAAGCTAGGGCTTTGGAAAAAATCCACAATCATATTGAGGCATGACGAGGCAACAAAGTTTTTAATATTTGTTTTCAATTTTTTTATAAGTGCAAAAATTTTTGCTTTGCATTTTTCGAATTAAGTAAGACTTTCCCATGAAAATGAATGTTACTATCACTTGAACCTAGCTGTTTCTTATTTGACGATAGTCGAAAAGAAAACTCGAGATTATTTTAGCTTTTGATTGACTGATAATAAGAAAATAATTAACCGTCGAGTCGACTATCCATTACTCGACTATCGATGTTTTTAAAAACTCAAACTTTTTATCAATCTCATATTCATATTTCTTAGTCATACATTATTGGCATTTTTCTTATCACCATGTCTGTACCAAAAAAAAAAAAAAAACGAGTAGAGTTATCTCGGATTGGAATAGAAGGACGAAAAGTTTATAACAATCAAAAAGGGAAAATTGAGGTTCACAAACCTGCATAGATTGAGTTTTAGAGAAACCGATTTTATTATCAAAGTTATCTTAAAAATCGAACCTCAAACCGCGTGGTCTAAATGCGCCTTTTGATGTTTTAGTTCAATTTTAGTTTCTGTGGCAATAATTTCATATAATTTCATTGCTACAAACTGATAATTTTCATACAACAAAGCTGTTGTTATATAAGGATCTATAATCTTTTATAATTTTCTGGAATGAAACCAAAGTTTGGGTTCTTTTTTGAGATTTTGATTCAAGCTTGGATTCAAAGTTTAAATGTTAAAATCATAAAATTATTGAATTTCACTTATTTTTGGGATAGGGGCATTTTACAAACATAAATACTCTCGTAATTTACTATCTGGACATTATAAAACTTTAATAAAAGCTTATTTGTTTTCAACTGTTCAACTGAATAAGAATAAAAAAAACCCTAAACTTTTGATTTGAGTTTCTGTACTAATGCATTAAAGGTCAAAATATAACATCAAAACTTATTAAATGCATATTGCCCTTAAAATGCATTTATTGCATTTTGTATTGACTGCCATTTCGTCAAACGGCTGTAAGCTCATTTTACCCGTTAATGGTTAACATCTAGGCGCAACTTTTTCCAACATAGTCTTCTGCTGTTTCGAAATTTGAAAGAGTAATACTCTTGTAAAAACAAAATTATATGGTTGAGGTCTCACGTTTCATGTCTCACGTTTCATGTCTCACGTCTCATGTCTCACGTCTTACGTCGCACGTCTCACGTCTCACGTCTCACTTCTCTCGTATCACGTCTCACGTTTCACGTCTCACGTCTCACGTCTCACGTCTCACGTCTCACGTCTCACGTCTCACTTCTCAAGTCTAACGTCTCACGTCTAACGTCTCACGTCTCACGTATCACATCTCACGTCTCACGTATCACATTTCATTTACAGTATTTTGGAAAATATTAACCCGTTTAGGCCTTTGTTGCACTAAGATACAAAGGAGACGACAAGATTCCATCGTTTTGGTTAATATTATGGAAAAAATGCTTTTTGACCTTCCTTCGCGGTTAAAAAACGACAATTATTCGATTAGGGTATATACTCTTTGAAGAGTACTTGTTTTTCGATAGAAAATTTGTCGTATTCTTTTATTTTGTGAATTGAAAGATATTTTTACAGAAAAACGAATTAGTTTCCAGTTTATGAAGTTTGTGTCCTACAAATTATAGAAGAGTTGTACAAGAAATAGAACTTACAATAAAATTCTTAAATATCCTGTTAATCCCCAAGTGCCCAATTCCGCCTTTAGGCGGGGTTTACTAAAATTGTCACAAAACCGCAAGTAATACTTAAACTAATTTAACTATATTATTAAAAAGATTTCTTTCTAAGATTTCGTAATGGCTACAGCTGTTTGACATTCACGAAGCATTTGCTGTAGCTAAAAGAAGCTTAAACTCAATAAAACCAAGAAAATTCTCCATTTTACCAAAAATCATAATCTTCGATGTTCAAGGAAACATATTTTTATATGGTTTTTTTTTCGTTTGAAAACAATTATGAGTATGTGGCCTTAAATGTAACAAAGGTACTGGATTTATTTAAAAATATTTTTTAACGAAGATGGATAAAAACATGAAATAAAAAACTTACCTAAAAACATTTTGATAGATAAATCAAATATGTTCCATCAATATGACTTTTCGTAGAACAAAAGTTGTTTGTAATAACAAATACAAGTTCTTTGAGTTATTCAGCGAAAAAAAAATCGTTTATAGAGGGTTGAAGACATCTTTAAGTCATAATAAACAGTGAGCGCGATAAGCGCCCTTGAGTATGCAATAGAGTTTCAAACAGTAATAAATATGCACAAAAGTGCTTTCTTACTTGCTTACTTAATGGTCCCGCGTCGATTCTCCGGCGCATAGGGCCGTGGTAAAAGACCTCCACTGTTGACGATCCGGAGTCAGCGTCCTTACTTGGTCCCAGTTAAGACTCTTGTCGATAGTTCGTAATTCGGCAGCTAGTCTTTGCCGCCACGAGTTTCTGGGTCTGCCTTTTCTTCGATGTCTTTCTGGATTCCATTTTAGCGCCTCTCTGCAGATCTCGTTCGCATTTTTTCGCAGCGTGTGTCCAATCCATTTCCTCTTAGCTACGTTCCCGAATCTCGATTTCTACCGCCCTTTGATGACACCGGCGATGAAGTTCCTCATTTGAGATCCAGTTGCGCGGATGATATTCCGCAGCAGCGGTTTACAATGAAACTCGAGGGATTTCCTGTTCTGATCTCCATCGACTTGGTCTCTCCGACATTGACTTTGAGACCTGCTGCCTTGGAGCTTTCGGTTAGGTCGTCGAGTTTGATCTGCATGTCTTGTTGTGTTTGGGCGAGCAAAACAATATCGTCTGCCAGGTCAAGGTCATTCAGTTGCTCCATTGCAAGGATGCCGAAAAAATATCTTTGTTTTGACAAAAAAAATTCTGACTTTCTTTGATTTTACCCAAAAAATCTTTTATGGATTTCTGTGATGCTTTTTCAATGAATTTCATTTAAAAGTCTCGTGAGATGGCGTCTTTTTTTAATTTATTTATGTAAACTCAATTAACATTACCATGATATGTTTGCAATTCAAAGATAATTATTCTAAAATTTATATTGACATAAACAATTGAATTTTTCAAAAACCGTCCAAAACTTTTGAATTCTGTGAAATCTGTGGAAATTTCTAAAATTCTGTATTCTGTGACGAAAATTGGCTCTAAATTATGTGAAATTATAGATTTTTCTGTGATTTTGGCAACCTTGCTCTATTGTTGAAGAAATCCTCGGTTCGGTGCACAATCGATCGATCCAGTCATAATCTTATCCATTACGATTAGAAAAGTAGTTGTGGTAAGATACATCCTTGTCTCACTCCAGCAGTTGTCGCGTTTTTGAAGTTACGCCTGGAGAGGAAAGGAACTGTCCTTTGATACGCTTCCGTTTCGAATGAAACGGGTAACTTTTGCGCTACCTCTTTCGAGGGTTACCCGTCGGTTGTTTGCCCGGCTAGAGACCCGTCCTCAGAGCGGGTCGATCAATAAGATCCAAAAGAGGATGCGGAAACGATCGAGGAGAACGAAAATGAGTAAGAGTTAGGGGAAAACTGTACAATACGCACCAGCGGGGTAAGATGGCCCATGTCATTCTTTCTCAAATATACACTAACCTACGGCTTCGAATGATGTTTTTCTTTATTTTTATTGTAGCAAACAAGCTTTTTCATCATTCAATAGATGAAAAGTTCACAAAATCTACTTTAGTTCTTAGAAACAGAGAAATTAATGGAATCAGCGTGAAACTTGTTATTTTTCATAAGTAACATATAAGGTTTTATGGTAAAACAGCCTGCGCAATCTGACCAAACTACAGCTTATCGTTTTACCACTCATGTGCACTTTCGGAAGACTATAAATATTTTGTTGTATTTTATTAACTTCCTACAAATTTCATCGAAAATCAATCATATGAAAATTGGGGCAGAATGCCCACAAGACCACGTGTTTTACGCTCAAATTTTGAATGCTGTTAACTTTTGAGAAAATCCGAATATCAAAACAAAATGCCATTGTTTTTAATTACTGACTCCCAAATTACAATGACAATGCATAATTATAACAAATTTCGTCCTTGTTCGAGTTAAAACGGTGCACCAATATTCGATTCGAAAAAAATATCGGCCGCCATGTTTGCCGCGATATCACTATATCAGTCAAAAAAATTTAATATCGTTGCCTACTTGAAGGCGTTTTATATATAAGGATATTAAAAAGTGTATTTTGAAAAGCGAAATTTTCGATGAGTTTAGCAATACTAAATGATTTTTAGCCAAAGAATGGTAGTTTACGAAAATACGATGAACATGCAATTAAACATTTGGTGTTGCAATAATAACATTCCGTATAATCATTGTTCTATTTCTTACCACCCTTCCTGTTTGGTGCGTTCTGTCCACTAGTTTTGGCATTCTACCCCGCGGTTTGTTTTCTGCCTGTTTTAGTTTTTTTACAAAAATATAGTCAAAATCGAGTTTTTATCATATTTTTTCTTTTCCATAATACGTAAATTTCATCCTTGAATCGTCGTCAACTTTCAATTTGGTTCTTAAATGATTGGTATCGCTATAAATAGCAATTATGCTTAGCTGGTGCGTTTTGTACAGTTTTACCCTACTCGTTTTTCTTATCCAACTTAATCTCGAAAAATAGTTGGTGCTCACCGTAGTTCTATCCGTTTCAATATCTCACGCCGCTTCTCATCACTGAAGGAACTCACAAGACAAATTCCCCCAGATGTGATTGAAGCAAAAGCGAGGGAATCGTTTTCCCGAGCGATCTACCGGAGCAAAAAAAAAATCAAACTACAAACTACACGGAAGAACAACGTGGGGCACCACTTTTAGATTTAGGTAGAGATGTTCAGGGAAAGCACTAATTCATGTTAATACAAAATGGTTTGGTGGACATTAGGCAATCAGGTGCAACTTGTATTTGACGATGAATAACAGTAGATTGTATTTACATTAGTTTTTACATTTCTTTCTTAAACATAGGACATTTTTAATTTGGTTTTCGTTTCCCTTTTGTTTGTAACGTTACATTTTTATTAATTTATGTTGATTTTCCTATTGTGTGCAGATTTAGTCGGCAAATTGACAAAGGCCTATTGCTCGTAGGTATTCGAATGAGCTTCTTTTTCAAATTGGAGGAAGCCGGAGATGGAACTAGGCTTCAATAAACTGTGCTATGTCGAAATAAGTTTTACATGCGCATGGTTTTGATTAGAGTATTCACTCGTTCGATGACCTACTACCTTCGGTTGATGACGGTGCGTGGTGGCACAGCGGCGTCGGTAAAGTAGATTCCGATGACCGGCTCGACGATTAAGTGCCCTGACGACTTTTTGTTGGGTGACCGTCAGATGAATGTGGTGGGGTCCCATTTCGTTCAGAGATATGGTGACGGATCTCGTAACGATCGGAACCGGATGCGCAAAGTGGCATGGCGCGTCCCTTCCAATTCCAGTATCTGGTTACCTCGAATCCCAACCGTGGAACCTGGTGTTTTGACGGGTGGTTCAAAGCGTTGGAGCTAGCGGTTATGGATCGCTAGAAGCTGGTTGGCGATTAAGCTAGATATAAAAGCCGACGAACGGCTGTTCGACATGACATTAGCACAATATTCGACGCACAGAACTTTCACAGTTTTTATATTACCTTTTATACAATTAATCACGCACACTGCAATTAGACCGCACAACGTTTACTAGCTTTTCGTATGCTAAACGGGAAAAGGAAACGAGGGACATTAAACCTATCTCTACACCCAAAATTCAGCCTCTGTGCCAATGGCGTATAGTCAATTACATAGCATCATTGGTACAAGAAGATAACGCGATCGGTGCTGATTCGATTTGCTCCCACCGGCATTAATCTCCCAAGTTAACCGAATTGCGTATGTCTGAAAGAAACAAAATAAAAACGCTTTCACGTCCCTCCCTATCGCATCACAAGACGAAGAAGGATGGAAATAAATACCAGCCAACACCAGGCAGCCAGCGAACCGAGCACTGTGCGTGTGAATGTAGCAAAAGCAACAACAAAAACATGCTTCTAATTCAATCCCTTCAATCTACCGGCAAACAACCACGGCTAAGCTGTGCGTGTGTATGTAGCAAAAGCAACAAGAATATATTCCTTCAATTCACCGGCAAACAAGCACCGGCCAAGTTGCCCGGCTTTAGCAGCTGTGTATATGAAGCGTGTGTATGTAATAGCAGGCAGTAAGCAAAGCACAGTTCTCATTCAATGGGTTTCCCGTTTCCTCCACTCCCGTTCCCTTTCCCGTTTCCATCGCAAGACAAATTAATACCTTGAAAGGAGGCCAAACGCCGGGAAGCCACTGTCGTGCGTTCCTTTTGTGATTGATCGGTGGCAGAATGCCTATGACAAATATCCCTCTTCCTGCATGAAGCTCAAATAGTACACGAGTAAAGATGTCGGTCTGGCAAGACCATATGGATGGTGATTTGAGTTCGATTCTCCCTACGGGCGCTGTGGTTTATACTTTTATTTTCTTGTTTCTGGGATTAATTATCCAATAGGAACGAAATCCCATAAATTTTTTTTCTTGTTTTGCTTGAATGTAGTGGTCATGCATTATTTTAGTTAGGAGCCGAGTCCTTTATGCCAGTTACGGTTTTTCAAACATATCATCTTCGGCACAGTACACATTTCAGCGCATTATCGGCACAGAGATGTTCCAAATAGGCATTGGATTTTTGCAACCTCTTCTATGGGTGTAAAAATGGTTACTCGTGTTTGCTGTTTGCTTACATTGAAGCAATATACACCAACGCGGAAAAAGAACAAACACTCGTTTTAGCTTCTTTCACGGTTGAGTTCAAAGTGAACTTGCAAATCCCTGAAATCCTCAGTCAAGGCGTGAAGAATCTAGTACTCAAAAGGAAGTTCGTTGACCATGTCATAGGTCAGCGACTTTTCAAACTTCGGGTCGTACCAACCACCCTTTTTGATCCGGCTAGATAAGCATCCCTTTCATTCTTACAACATTCGCATAAACCCGTCTCGCCCCCGGTTAGCCCCCTGTTAGCTCGGATCAACCGATGGCTACACCCCCGAGAGAGGGACTAGTCATAAGTGTATCAGAGAGGCAACCCGAAGTGGTTATTGCAGTTTATTTTAGGATCTTGCATGCAAGTTCATGTTTGAAACGTCTTCGTACACTAAATTAAATGAAGTGGTTATTGTGAGATCTGAATACGAATGAATAACAGAAAATCTTAATCTAATTTAATAATTTAAGATTAAGATTAAGACTACAGTAATTGAATCTTTAACATATATTCTTAATCTAAATAGAAGTTAGATTGAATATAGTGAGAGACATAATAATGCGAAATAAGTTAAATAAATAAATAGCTTTCAAATAAATAAATGAATAAATAACACAAATTGAAACAAATATACTTCAACAACAAGTAACTAACAAAATCAGTCTGTTAGTACTGTGACCGTGTTACACAGTTACCGGGATTGGATCGGAAAAGACACCGTCGTGCAAGACCTTGCACGAAAACGCCTCGTACTGTGCTTCGATGAGATGAACTAGTTTCTCTGGGACTCTTCGTCGTCTAAGAGCAGCCCAGATATTTTCGTGGTTCAGTCGGTCAAATGCTTTTGCGAAATCTATGAAAACCAGCAGAAAAAAGTCCTGGAATTCGTTGATTTGTTCCAATTTTATTCGTAGCGTTTTTATGTGGTCCACACATGATCGTCTGGATCGGAATCCAGCCTGTTGCCGTGAGAGTGTAGCGTCGATTTTCTCCTGGATCCTGTTCAGAGTACTTTGAGAGTTGTATAGATCAAATTTATGCCTCGCCGGTTACTGCACTCTGTCAGGTCTCCTTTCTTCGGGACCTTTACAAGGATACCGTGCATCCAGTCGGCCGGGAATGTTGCAGTATCCCAAATGTCAGCGAAAAGACGGTGCAACATTTGTGCTGACAAGGCAGGGTCGGCTTTTAGCATCTCAGCCGGAATGAAATCGATTCCAGGGGCTTTGTTGGATTTCATGTCTTCGATTGCCGCTATTTCAGCCAGCGAGGGCGCTTCTGAGCTAAGGGTTCTTTTGGCCATCGCTATTTGTGACTCGGAAGAGTTGTTCAAAATGCGCAGTTCAACGTTTGAGCTGATCTGTTCGATCGGTCAACTACTGACCTGCTCGGTCTTTCAGCGGCATTCTTGCGTTAGTCCTTGCACCACTAAAGCGGTGAGAAATATCATATAATAATCGGATATCTCCAATGGTGGCGGCTCTTTCTCTCTCTCCGGCTTGGGAATTGGTCCAGGCTCTCTTGTTTCGTCTACAAGCTCGTTCAACTGTATTTTCCATCTCCGCATATCGTAAGCGGGCGGCGGGCGGGTCAGTCAAACCCGGACATTCCTGCTCAATTCCGACTTTCACCTTTCTCCGATCATCGGTCATCCTCCAGGCTTTATCCGACATCCATTCACTCTTTCTTCCACAAACTTCACCGAGAGTACCATGACTCGTCGTAATAAAGGCATTCTTGATTCTACACCACTGTTCTTCGACTGATCCGTCTGTCGACAGTTCCGAGGCTCGGGATTCAAGTTGTTCAACGTATGCCCTTTTCACCTCTGGATTCTCAAACCGGCGGACGTCGTATTGACATCCGACTTTGTCCTCTCGCCGCTGGACACGCGCGACTCTCAGTCGTATCTCATCAAGGACGAGGTGATATCAGATGCAATGTCTGCGCTTCGGTTTTTGCATTTTTGATAATAAATGATAATTCTGAAACGAATTTTCAAGAAATTATTTAATCGGCTGAATCGGTGAAATTTTATATTCTTTGAGAAAGAATATTTAAGAATTGAAAGATTTTAGACGGATAGAAGATTAGAATAAGGTGACAGATGTATTGAATGAAAATGAAATTAAAATTAATCACCCTTCCGCTCATTTTCAACATCTTTCACCTCATTTTAATCTTCTTTCTGTTTATAATCTTTCAATTCTTAAATATTCTTCCTCAAAGAATGTAAAAATATAAAATTTCACCGATATAGCCGATCAAATAATTTCATAAAATAAATTTACGGTGATTAACTCGTCATTTCAAAAATATTTTTTAAATTTAAATGAAACTTTCTTTCAAAAAAGTTTAAACAAGAATTTCCAAAAATAATCACGGTCTACCATTTAGTATGCTGCTCCGAATTTCGCTGACTATAAATGATGTGACATATAACCGGACAACCTAGTGGCAGTTTTTAAAGCATATTTAATTGGCCCCTGCCAAATCCGGCTTTGGCAAATTTCCAATGGCAGCATTCATGGCCAGATATGCATGTGTTTTTTTTCGTTTCTTGAATTTGTGTTCTCGTTTTTAGAAAAGCGCAACAGCTATTGGATATGCTTATTTCTTATTAGTTTTATTTGCTACTGGGTGAGATATATGTGTTCACTTTTAAGTTCCTAGAAATTTTCCCATTCTACATTGGAATGAATTAATGGTTTGTTTTGATAATCCTTGTTTTTTTTTCATTTGTTTAACAGCTGTGAAATTTAATCTTCACCCGTTAGTATTTTTTAATGTTTTATAAAACTTTTGAATAAAAGATATTTTCAAAAAAATATTTAATTTATTTGAAAATTCCCATAAACTATCAAAATGCCATTCTGTTTATTCTTCGTTTCAAATACCTACATACATATATAAATGCATCTGCAACATTACTTGCTGCCGCCAACATCGAACGATGACTGCTAGAAGAAATTTCATCAAAGCGCAATTGCAACTCGTACTGCCATAACCGGGACAAAGAAGGACACCTGTTCCTTCATTTCTTTTAGATTGTAATCCTCCCTGTCCAAACCTGGGAATCCGTCCGAAGATTTGCCATGGCCAGAGAAAAACCGACTCAGGCGAAACCCCTTGTAGAGCAGGTCGAGGGTCAGGTTTTGTCTGCTGTAAGCCGCCTTTCTCTGGCCCTTTCTCCGGATGAGTGGCTCATGCTTGATGCAAGTTCCGGCTAACGTGGGACAGTTTTTCGTCGAAGGGCAGCTCCGGTTAAGTTAAAAAAAAAAAAATAAAACGAAAGAAAAATATTCGAGAAATTGAAACGGGAGGAAGAAGAAAACCGTTCCCCAACCATAGGACTGTCATTCCTTTTTGGCGGCCAAACGACAAGAAGACAAGACAAGATGCCTTGGGAATCTAATCGAAAAACGGTGAATCAAGCTGTTTCCGGAGAGATCCGGCGAAGTGCCTCGAATCCTCTTCCATCCGATCCGTGGGGCCCGTTCAGATGTGAACGGTTTCTCGGTGTGCATTTTCTCAGCAGCACTAACTGACTGTACGGAAGAGAGGAAATGCCATTAAACGAAATGAAATTAAATTGCACATATGGATTCGACATTAAAACTTATGTGTATGCTTTGGGAACAGTTGGGATACTTAAGGTTTTTCCTATTTTCTTCTCCCTCACCCTTGTCGATCCGGAGTAGTTTGTGTGTGAGTCACTCGAAAGTATTTCTAGTGGATGGTTTTTTTTCTTGCTGGAACGGATCATATTTATTTCGCATTAGGATTAGTGACAGATTTGCCATTTTTAACGATTGCTCAGGATATTTATTCATTTATGCAGGAAGAAAGACGGTATCGTTTGCTGCCATTTGAATTGTGAGTGTAGAATAAAGTTATACCCATTGCTACATGTGGTCATGATGGAGCTCTTTCGTAGTATTCCTTTCAAAATAAAGTGTAATCGTATAAGTAAAGCTTTTTTGTGATAAGGGTGATGATTTTTTTAAATCATTTGTTGTTTGTGTAATAGTGACAGTACAATTGTGAAAGGAAATGACGTACACAATTTTGTCCAAAATCATACACGCAGCACACACTAAGAGTACCACTTTCGACAAAACTTATACAGACCCCGTTCGTTTTTGGCAATCATGTTTTTGTTGTATCATGTATATAAAGGGTAAGAAAATAAATTCAATGTTTCAATCATGGCAAGTAGTTTATCCACATGTGAAATTTTAAGTTCTCGAGTCGATTAAAACTGACATGGTAACCCAGCTTTCAGCTTCAGCGTTAATAATTCTACTGTCATTCATCTGAGCTAACATGCTTTGTACATGAAATTCCTGTAAGTGTTTTAAAGAAAATCATATGATTTAATTTTTATATTTTTTTATTGAAAATTTTTGAATTTTTCGTTGATTATGTATGTAATATTATCTTTAATATTTAAAAAAAATCAATTTAAGGTTTTCTTAATGCATCAGGATCACCTATATCCGTAATCTTTAGGATCTCTTCCTTTTTCTCAATATTGGAGCCATTCTCTAGAGGTGGGGGTTCAATGGCTAGCTGCTGACTTGGACTGATTTTTGAGCAGCAAACTCTCTGATCATGCCCGAGTCTGTGTCGCATCCAGTTCAAATTTCGTCCGAGCTGGGCAAGTGTGTGCTCGGTGATAAACACTCCCACAGCGAAAGCAACCTTCAGAAAATTCCTTCGAAGTATACGGTGGACGAAGTTGTGTGCCTTGTTTACAGACATTCCCAGATGGTTGGAATCGAAGAAAGCACCTCTATAAAGCTTACCTAAATTATTGAGATCGACCCGAGCGAATTCCGCTGAACTTTTGTCTGGACGAGACACGTTAGTGGAACCGCAAACATTTATTTCTGCTGGTGCTCGTACTTGAGAAAATATCGCTGTTTGCTTATGTTTTCGTCTTACATGTTCCACGTTCATTTTTCCAACAAATTCCTTAGACGAACTTTTGAGGAACTGCATTTTGAGGGCATTAGAGTGCGCTTCCTTTCGCACATGCATTATGTGCAGATTGACTTTATCTTCGTTCCAATAATTACGTAAAGGGTGATACGGTCAAAATTTGGTCAAGGGAAAATGCGTGTAAATCGGTGAAATAGTTTATATGAAAAATAAAATTAAATTTCTTTTTCAAGTTTAATTAGTATAAAATTCAGGAAAAATATTCAGTTAGGTTTCCGCTTTTTCAAATCTAAATTGTCGGGCCTTGCGCACCCCTGCCATCAGATTTTGTACAGCCACCTTGTCCACCTTCTTCGTCGCATAAAGCCAGTTTGCCTTGAACTGCTGCTCGTCCTTAGCAGTTTTTTGGTCTTCTTTAGGTTCCGCTTGACGATAGCCCAGTATTTCTCAGTTGGGCAGAGCTATGGCGTGTTGGGAGGGTTTTTGTCCTTGGGAACATCCTGCACGTTGTTGAGAGCGTACTACTCCATGGCCTTTTTACCGTAATGGCAAGAAACAGTACGGAACAACCGTGTTTCTTCAGAAATGGCAGCAGACGTTTATTCAAACACTCTTTCACGTAAATTTCTTGGATGACAGTCCCGGAAGCTATGAAAATGCTGCTTTTCAAGCCACAGGTACAGATGGCTTGCCAAACCAGATATTTCTTCGCGAATTTTGACAGTTTCATGTGCTTGAAAATATCTGCTTTCCCCTTCCTTTTGCCGTATAAATCTCCTGTCCCGAAAGCTGCTTGTAGTCAGCTTTGACGTATGTAGGTTTCGTCGTCCATTACCACGCAGTCAAACTTCGTCAGCATCGTCGTGTACAGACTCCGGGATCGCGCTTTGGCCATCGTATTTTGTTTATCATCGCGATTTGGAGTCACTACCTTCTTGTAAGTCGATAGTCCGGCTCGTTTTTTGGTTCGATGCACGGTTGTAGACGATACACCCAGCTTATTTGCGGCATCTCAGAGAGAGAGGTTAGGGTTTCGCTTGAAACTACCGGCAACTCTCTTTGTCGTCTCAGCGGCTTCCGGTTTTCGATTTCCTCTCGATCCAGACATCCTGGGTATCGACAAACGTTCCCCAAACACTTTAATTACATTTGTAACGGTTGATTTGGCAACTTTTAGCGATTTTGCAAACTTTGCGTGCGAGTAGCTCAGATTTTCGCGATGCGCGAGCAAAATTCTGATACGCTGCTCTTCTTCCTTGGACGGCATTTTGACAACTGAAGAGTGAAATGCAAAATCAAAATAGGAGCAACAGGTTTTATAAATGCAAAATTGAAAGAAATACGTCAAGTTGATATTGACTAAATTTTGACCGTATCACCCTTTAAATGCGCAAAAACCAAGAGAACAGTTTTGCATTGATGATTTCGAAGCATCCCAGAAATAAAATTACACAACGAAACAAGAGATCGAAGCTTACCGAACACAAAATTCGCACGTACGATCGTGGCTTAACCAGGGTTGCAAACATTTTTTTTTTCAAAAATCAGGGAACTGGTGAAATAAAATCAGGCAAAATCAGGCTACGATAAAATAACGGAAATTTCACTCAAAGTGCTGACCTTTTTTCGGTCGTCGCTCCACATTGTCCACATCGTACAAATGTCGCTATCATAAATAGTTTTTAAAATACACACGTTTGTACTTTCCCGGATTTTAAATGATCATAGCCTTAAATAACGAGCCTATAGCAAACAAAGACCCGAAATGTCTCGATTGGATTTTTTTTTATTTTCTGTCAGTTTCTATCCAATCGGGCAAAACCAAGCAGTCTTAAAGGCAGCTCTACAGCAGGGTTGCAAGCTTATTAAGTTGAAAGAGATCAGACTGCGTCTCTTGTATGTATTCTCTTCTTTAGCCTTAAATAGGCCCAGTCTGTGAAGCATAGTAGGCATCAGCCATCCATTAAGGAATCAGAACAGTGAAGAACGAGAGCCGGCGACACGAGCGCTACATAGCTTTTTAAGAATGTTGAATTTGGGGGTTTGGGTGAAGCTGATTTCCGAACTTGGTTTGCATGGTTGATGAATTTGAGTTTATCATCCATCAAGACTCCAAGAATGCGGGATGCGTAAACAATGGGGATGCTGTACAGCTTCTTATTCCTGCTACTAAGATGCATGAGTTTTGACTTTTCTGAATCGAAGGTGAAACCCATGGAAGGTGCCCAGTTGTCTACCTTACCCACGGCTATTTGTAGTTGCTTTCTAGATAGTAGGTACTGGGTAAGGAGACACGGATATCAGGGTTATGTCGTCGGCGTAAGCCAGAACATTGGCCCTCTGGAACTACGTCAAAGAGTGATTGCATCCCAATTAGATACAGCGTTAGGGCCAACACAGAGCCTTAGAGCACCTGCAACGGTTCAGGCGTAAATATTGGTTTTAAGTATACCAGTTTATGCACAATTTGAAATTTTAGAATCGGCTAAAACACCCACTCCCCACCGGTGTAGGAGCAAATTTAAAACGGAAACACTTTCATTGCAGACACTCAATAATTGAGAAGAAAAAACCTATTTTATTAGAAAAATTTCATGAGTTTTGAGTTTCACGGTTAATTGTCTTAAAATTAATTCTACGAATATTCTTTTTGACAGAACAATGATTTCAACTATTCTACCAGGATTCCATTACTTTAAAAGCAAAAATGACTACACATCGAGGAAAAAAGGTCAGTTGAAACAATTCTTCAATTAATTCAATCAAATTGCTTTGAATCAATCGAATAAGCTTTTGTTGAAATGAAATGAAAAAGCAATTTTTTTTTCAAGTTATTGCTGACATTGATAAAGGAAACGAGAAATGTTCGTCCCAAAGTCAAAGGAAATTTTCCTTTGATTTGTCGACATTTTTGTTTGACAAAAACTTGTTTCACTATTTGTAAATTTATGTATGGATACAGAACAATATGCTGATATTGACGAAAACTCCGAGCAATCCATACGAAACTAAAAATCTCTCAATATCTCAAATAAAACAAAAATTATAGAACAAACAATAAACATTTATATTATCTCATCGGAAAAGTATTAAAATTTTCTTTTCGTTTATTTTTTCAAATTTTAGAACGCTGACAGGATTCACTAATTCGTCGAGCCCAAATGAAAAGCTTTTTATTTAATTACATTAAATCGAGAATAATGTGACATCTATTTTTTATACTTGATATGGTTTTTATTAACATCTATTCTCAATTTATGTTACGTATAGGGTGGTTGAAGCTAAAAAAAAAACATTCAAATAATATCTCAAAAAGAAACTATTATCACACCCAATGTTACCCAAACACGTGTGAAAGAAATCATTGTTGGCTAAAATTTTCTCACCGTGAACTAAATCGGTCTGTCGTATATTTTGAAATCCTGTTCCAAATTTGCATGAATTTGGAACAAAGGCGTATAACTGTTGGGAATTTTGAAATCGATAACTGTGCTAAAACAGCAATATACGCCACCGGTGTGCCAGCCGAAATGTTTAAGCGTGGTCGAAAACCGTGTTTTGCATCTACCGTTGGGACAGCCCTTAGGGCACACCGTTTGCTATTACATGGGAGGTTGATAGCTTGCCATCGATGTAGACTCTAGCTTTACGTTTAGGCAGGAAGCTGCGGATAAAATACTCCATTCTGCCCAGAACACACCTGTTTTAGCCTGGACACAATTTGGGGACGGAATACCCGGTCAAAGGCCTTAGAGAAGTCCAAACATGAGCACTCCACGTGTTGGCCGTTATCGATGTCATCGGCAACGAGATTTTCAAATATGGTGAGGTGGTCGTCGGTGGAGCATCCAGGGCGAAAGCCAAACTGTCTTGTGTCCAGGAGGTTGTTGGCCTCGAGAAAGGAGATTAGACGGCGTTTAACCAGGCGTTCCAGAATCTTCCCTGAACAGTCCAAGAGGGTGATAGGACGGTAGCTTATAACGAGATGAAGGTCTTGATGAGGTTAAGGAATTGGTATGATTAAGCCTTCATTCCACTGCGTAGGGATTTCGCCGACATCCCAGATATCGTTGAATATTTCCAGGAAAAGAATTTTGCCGATCAGTAGGAGGTGTTTAAAAAAAGGGATAACCAATCTTGTCTTGACCAGCGGAACGTCCTTCGACCTTACAGAGGGCGATGTCTTGTTCTTGTAAGGTGAAATCGGAGTTGTTATCGATATTTGAACCAGTACCAAAGTCGATAACGAAGAGAACGGAGGAGAAGTGTGTGCAGAAGGATTCAGCGACCAGTGCAGGGTCATTAGGGTATTTTGTTGGCCCAGCAATAGATGGAAACGGCTGGTGCGATTGGAGCCATTCAGGCATTAGATCCCGAATAGCCAAGACCATGGTGATACAATAATTAAACAATGGTATTTATTCTAACAATGAATTTCAATGTAAAGTTAAGATCTTTTTTAGAAGTATAATTTGTATATGATGGTGAAATCGCCATGATTATGACAATAACTGTGAATAATACGGTAGAAACATAATAATTCATTGTTTATCTAATCCAGTAAATGGGATTTTAAAATGAGCGTGTATTTCTTGCTGTCAAATCGAAAACTTTCATTTTTGATGGCGCGTGTTCGGTGTTGAAAAAAAAATCGTCCAAAGCATCCAATCAATATAGCAATTGCTATATCGTATACGTTAAAATGGTAAGTTTTATCAGTTAATCGATTCATCTTCCTCGGATCTCATAACACTTTTTTTCAGGGAAAACTTACGAGGTTGTGGCAAATAGGTTGTTACAGAATCCTGCTGGAGGCCGATCCGGATGTCAGCCGGAAAGTACGTGACTCGTACTCGGACTAGTGAATTTTAAACTCCCACGGAATTCCCACAGAAACATTTATTTAGGTGTGAAAATGTGTTGTAGTGTGTTGTAGTGCATGAAGAACAATCCATAATTTGAATAAAAGAAGCAAACGAATAAAACAAGTATTTTTTCATTTTGAGAGAAAATATAAACAAAAAAAACCAATGAAAACATCAAATAAAACCATGTAATTTCATGGTCCCGACATTCTTGATAAACTATGAATCAACATTGATGTTCATAATCTTTGAACGATAAAAATTTAAGGGATAACAGTGAACTTCATAGTGTGGTTGAGAAAATTGGAAGCTGTAAACACAATAATTTTCATCGTTTTGTGTTTCCAAATGTATGGGAAAAAGTTGATTTTTTCATTGTTAAGTTGCTTAACAACCCCCTTTTTTCATGGTAATTTTGGCCAAAACCATGAATACCATGGTTGAAAACAATGAGTTTAACAGTGAAATCATGGTTTCATGTATCGTAATATTCATGGTGTCAACCATAAAATCCACAGTAGAGTGAAAATGAAATTCATGGTGTTTTCATAATGTTTTTCTATTCGGGATTTTATCCCAAACTTTGGAGAATGGAGTTTGAGGATTGATTTCCTCCACAATATCCCTCCAACTATTTCTTTTTACGGTTTTCACGGCAGCCTTAGCGGCAGTTCGTGCAGCTTTGTACTCTCCTAGTCCTAGTCCCGAACTTCTAGGCCCCGCCATGGAACGGGTCTTTTACCTGGTACCCCCGTGGTCCGCGGGATTCGAAAACTAATTCGAGTAGCAAATTAACAGTAGCTGGTGTGGTAACCGCTATTTCTTTTCTTTCACGTTCTTTCCCAAGCGGCGCAACCAACAACGCAAAATAAACATCTTTCGCGATCATTTTTCTAACGCGCAAACGACACCCGCACGCAACTACTATTCCCGAACTTCGTTGAGAGAATGACAATATTCAGGATTACACGCACATTCGTTTTCACGTAAACTGTCAACTAACATTCACACGATTGGACACGATCGCTTGAGTTCTAATCAATTTTTAACCATTCAAAAGTTTCGCGTAAGACATTACTTCGAATAAACATAACAGAAATTGGTGACTTCATTTATAAATGTATAAGTCATTTGTCGATGAACAATTTTATAGTTTTCTAGATTTCTACCATCTTACCTCTTATCCACCACAGCTGGTAGCTATAGAAACTCAAAAACAAGAAGCTTATAGTGTTTGGCATTTACCCTGTAGCGTTAGGCAATGGCAATGGCTCAACTCTTTGATGGAAAGATTAACATAATTTTATTGAAAAAAAAAGATTAATGGATTCTTCAACTAAGTTTATCTAATAAGAATATTTTCATTGGTGTGATATCTTTTTAAAAGTTTTTTCCACATCTTTAAATTTACTTTTCAAACTGCATGCGTATCATAGATCGCACGGCGCAAGTAATCATAAGCAAGCATGGAAAAAATCGGATCGAAGTCCATTCAATCTGCAATCCGTGGTGAACTCATTCAATTCTAACTGCCAATCGAAGCAATCGGGAAAGGAAAAAGTTCACACACCAGAATGAACACTAACGATTGCAATCCCGAATGAATGAACTTTTAAATACGTTCGGGTGAACGAAACGAAGCCCGAAACATTCGTCGCGTTCAATTGGATCGTTTTTTATTTTCACCACGACGTTCGCAAATGATTGTCGAAACACAATCGCCAAACGATTGTAAGATTGCATTCGCAAATGTTTCTGTAACCGGTAAAGGATTGCGCCATCAGGTGCTTGTTTTTCGGCTAATTTTGTGCGTGTTTAGCCCCCGCGATCGCTGATGGTTTGTTTTCTCATGATGTTATTTTAATTTATGTTTGAATAAGAACATTCAACATATAATTAGTTAAAGTGTGGACTATTGCACATTGCGTAGAAAACTAAACTGACAATGGGGGGTTTGAAAATAGGAGGCAAGGACGTCGGCCTGGTGTCGATCAAAGCCGTCGATATTGTTTCAGTCGAATAAACGTCGTCTTAGCTGCTGATTTTCCGGTGCGGAATTCGCTTTTATGTCCCAATGGGATACGAACGCGAAACATACGTATTAGGCTTAGCATTTTTATAGTTATTTCAATTAACAATAAAAATTTAAAAAAAAATTCAAGCCAATACCTCACAATTTTTTATTTCCTTCCGAAAACCAATTCGAACAAAACAAAACGCCTTCAAGTAGGCAAGCACGTAATCGCCTAGATGTAGGCAGATATTTGTGTGCTATGTCGGCTTACAATATTTATGTGTGGGATTTTATAACTTTTATGTGACGTATATAAAAGTAATAATTTTGTATTCTGTATTCTTGCAATCTCAACATAATTAAATGATTATTTGGCAATTTCGGTTAAAAAAATGTCCCAGTAGCCAAAAGCTAAATCCCTAGGCTTCGTAAACAAGAGTGGACATTTTCAAACCCCCCTTTGTCAGTTTAGTTATCTACGCAATGTTCAAAAGTGCTGAATGTTCTTATTCGAACATAAATTAAAATAAAATCATGAGAAAACAAACCGTCAGCGAGCGCGGGGGCTAAAACACGCACAAAATTAGCCAAAAAACAAGCACCTGATGGTGCAATCCTTTACCGGTTACAGAAACATTCGCGAATGCAATCGTGCAATCGTTTGGCGATTGTGTTTCGACAATCATTTGCGAATCAATCCACCCAACGAACGACGTGGTGAAAATAAAAAACGATCCAGTTAACTGCGTCGAACGTTTCGGCCATCGGTTCGTTCACCCGAACGTATTTAAAAGTTCATTCATTCGGATTGCCAATCCGACCAATCAGCGGTCGTCTGTTCACGCTCGCATCGCCGATGCTATCATCGTGAACGGAGTGGTGATTGAAAATCATTAGCGTTCATGCTGGTGAACGAATTTTTCCATCCTTGATCATAAGCACTAAAACAAAGCCCTTAAGCAACACTATATTCCCTTATATAACTCTGAATTAATGCTTGTTTTGCACTATATGTTTATATGATGCAGAATTATTGCTTAAAAGGCGAAATAGCGGGCTGAATAAATGCTATCACAACATAGCCTTTAATAAGCAAATGCTGAATTAGAGCACCATCAAAACGTAATCTTTCGCCAGCCGTATAAAAGCATTAAGAATGCATGCTTAGAACACCTTTTAATTATTTAATTGATTGATCATGATTATTCTTTGATTAATTAAAATGAACAAAAATTAAAAAATAAAATCATTATCTACAACATCAATCAACCTGCTGAATGAAGGATTATGCCTGCTTAATGAATGGTTCTATGAAATGAGAAGTGATTATAATTGAATTAAGAATTACCCTCGATGAGTCTTAAACCGAGGATCCCGCAGCAGCCTTTATTTTTTCTTGCGCCTTTACCATTTCGACCACTCATGATGCTGATAAGGTATGTGAAAAAACCCGTACTTTAAGTTCTGTTCGGGTCACACCACTTCATACACAGTAAATTTTTGCCTCGATTTCCAGCAAAAAAAATTGCTGGAAACGTTCAGCAATCCAAATTTTTGCTGGAAACCAGCAATCGGTTTTCGAATTGCTGGATTTTTCAGCATTCGGTTATGTGCTTGTCATTTTTGCTGAAAAATCAGCAATCGGTTTTCAAATTGCTGGACTTTCCAGCAATTGATCTAGTTTGCTGGAAAATCAGCAATCGAGTTGTCAATTTGGAGTTTGTTTTGGTTTCGTACGCTGAAGTAAGGTGAGATTCTATTTTACGAATTTAGGTTAAATTAATATAATTATTTTATTTTCCTCTATATTCTAGCAATCAGGCATCAAGTCAAGGGTAAGTTTTTATTGTACAGGTAGATATTCCATTGAAGATACTAATCAAAACTATTTTTACAGGTGGCGGATGATCAACATTTTGGCACAAAGCGGCCACCCCAGAGCCGGTGTTAGAAAGTTGTGAAAAAAAAAGTTTTTTTTGGAAAATAAATTAATCCCTAATTGAAAATGGGAGAAAATAATTGTTTTTATTGCTTATTATATGCACAGCCAATATTAAACTTTAATTTTATATTGAAATATAAATTTCATACTAAATACTGCCGGTTGTGTTGAAAGAAATAGCTGGTTTCCAGCAATCTGGATTGCTGATTTTCCAGCAATTTGAATTGCTGGAAACCAGCATTAACGTTTGCTGTTTTTTCCAGCAATTGAAATTGCTGGAAATTTTGCTGGAAAGTCAGCGGGACAAAAACCAGCAAAATTTTGCTGGTTTCCAGCAAAAAAAAATTTGCTGTGTAGATTTAAAGCTTTATAAAAGCTTAGTATAAGCATGAACAGGGGGTTTAAGTGCTACAGGCTTAATGCTTGTTGACTTTATATAGTAGCTCCATATGTGCATATCGTGCTATCATTAGTGCTTATTTTGTATTGCTTCTATGCATTAATAATGCTTATATAAAATTTAAAAGCATTAGGGGGCATCCCTAAATTACGTAACGCTGCTAGGGGGGGGATGGGGTAAGCTCAAGCGTTACGAATTGTGACATAGGGGAGGGGGGGAGATATGCTTATCGTTACGTAACGATTTTTACTTTAAAAATTTCAGTTTCATCGCAGCTTTTTTATGTCATGCTATTTTTGGACATGATTGAAACTGGTTTGTAGCCTTTCCTCTTTTAAGATTCATAGATAGATTTCTTAAAATGTGTTTTGAATATCCGTGAAACAACCGTTGCAAAACCGAATATGAGGGCATCCGCAGCAATCGCGAGCAAAGTGAAAATGCTCACGAGTTTGATCACTTTCATACCGCACCGGGGGTTAGTATGAGGGTGAGAAAAATAGGGCCGTTGCCGTCGGGACCGACAAAATCACCAAATTTGCTCACTAGAAAGGGGCGTGAGAAAACATGCACTGAAAAAATTCTACCGTTTAATGCTGAGTTAAACAAACGACTTTCAGCGTGTAGAGTTTGTTTACATTTCGTTGCCAGAGAAATTTGCAAATTGGTACGCGTTCGAATAGTCTAAACGGTTTGCGAAATCTGTTAACTGTGAGGAACACGGCCGGAAGAGGTAAAAATTCAGTCGGTGAGAGAAGGCCATTTCGGCGCTGCAAAAGCAAAACCTTGAAAAAACGGAAGGAGGAGAAGGAACAAGTGGTAAGTATTTCTTTTTTGAGTCGGCTGCATCAATAATAAAAAACATCATCAGCCGAGGTAAAACAAGTGCCGTTTTTTCTTCTGCTGTTTTCAGTCCGCGTTATCCAATTAGGCCCGGGGAGTCAATTTGCATTTGGAAGTCGGCTGAAGCGGACGGCCAGAAGAAACCCCACTGTGAGGGTCGATCAGACGGCGGAGATTTTCCAGTGCCTGAGCCGAAAAAGTGAAAAAAGCACCTGCAATAAATAATCAATCGGAAATTAAACGAGATCACTCAAGCTCATCTGTAATTCGTTCGTAGCAGGTAAGACATTAGGCAAAGTTTTCCAATACCATAGATAAAAATTTAACTTATCGGAGTTGTCTAAGGCTTTTGTGAAAAAGCCGCCAAATCTACTACCATCAAGTCACCATCTTCAGCCTAGTTCAGTAAGCGTTTTTCTTTTTATCAAATTATCTATTAGTTCCAATATAACAACACGATCAATATTGAATATGCTTCGAGCATACCACACTTAATCTTTCTCCTGCGGTCGGGAGGATTTTGTCATGTATTTTCGACAGCAGAATATTACAGAACGATTTCAGGCCAGCTAAACAGTTGTTTGCAAGAAGTTGGGAAATTTTCCTGTAGGACCTTGGCCTTTTCCTTCGAGATGCATGAAAATTAAGGGTTTGTTTAGCGGAAAACAATACTTTTTTTTTTGAAGCAAAATAACTATTATTATCCATATGAAAATTTTTGAATTATATCTTTCTGCTAATCCTGATGACTTTCTTAGTTTTTCGAGTATTTTCCCTGAAAAATAAACTAACATCTCCTACCAACATAGGGCTCAGACGATAATTCTTCGCATGATGTGTACGTCAACCTAAGGATTTAACTAACAATCAACAGCTGGAGATGGTGTACTGTAACTTAGTGAGATCTGTCATTTTTATTTTGAATGCTTCCATCAACCGTAGTATATAGAAAGATGCAGAAGACGCAGCCTATGCGAACTCCAGCGGCGGAACAAATTGACATCTGCTTCGCCGCGTTGCGTATATCAGGTTTAAGCGATTCACATACATTTTCATCAGGGGCTGTTCACTAATTACGTAAGCACATAGGGGGGGTGGGAGGGTTTCACATTTGCTTACGATCTCTTACTAGGGGGGTAGGGGGGGTTCCCAAAAATCTTACGTAAGAAATATTACATTATAAATTCAACACAGCCACAGCCATACGAAACCATATTATTCAGGTCGCTTTTCTCTTTCCATCCCAACAATGTTTTTTTATTGAGAAATTTATAGAAACAAAAAAAATGGCGCGTTGTGACACCACGATTTGAATCCACCATGTTTCAAAAATGACTTCATCCAGAAAAAATCTCAAAAAATACTTATAAGGCGCTTTAAATAATGAATTTCTAGACAGTTTTTTCAGTGATAGACACTACCAACTCTTAATTTAACAAAAGGTTTACCAAAAAAATCAATACTAAATCGCTTACCGCTGAATGAGTCTGAGCTTTTAGGTTAGTTGACAACGTGATTGTCGTTGAACATTTTTGCCCCATTTCTAGTAGTGTAGAAAGATGTTTCAAAAAGATTTTTATGATTTTCAGGTAAAAACATCTTGTGCTAACCTGATCTCTCTTTTTGAAATCGGAATTCAGATTTTATATTGTTTATTCGATTGTGGAAATTCATTGAGAATTATTGTTACCCCAAACATGCTACGTCTTGAATAATGTTTTCTTTAATCGTTTATGACATTTCATCTGTTGTTTTGTATAGATTGTGCTTTTCAAATACAGTTTTTAAAAAGTACTTTCCTTTGAAGCATGTATGTCACAATTTTAATATTTTCAAGCTATTTTTGAAACAACGTGTCAATTTATCAAAGAATAAAAAACGTAAGATCTTACTAGGGGGGGAGGGGGGGGGTTTGAAAAATCTTACTTTGTCTTACCAGGGGGGGAGGGAGGGTTGAAAATTTCAAAAATCGTGCTTACGTAATTAGTGAACGGCCCCTCAAATGTGGTTCACCGCCTTGAAACGCATTCGCCGCATCACATCGCATCGTATTCACTATGTCATAGGCCTGATTGTCTAACTAACGTCTCATGATAGCTTACTATTTTACTTTGAATTTTCTTCTACACAATTCTCTCTAATTTTCATTGAAACCGTCAGCTCCCCGAGCTGTTTAAACGCCACAAAAAAATCAGTTATAAATTATTCTGGTCTGTTATGTAGTCTAATTATGACTAGGCTTATATTCTGAATTTCCATTTTCTAGCGCAATGGAGCAATACGCCCTGTTATCGGACTCTTCAAGCGATGACGATATCGAATTGATGGGTGACATTTTAACCCAAGCTAAGTCTTTGTTGGTGGTAGCTGTAGAAGAGAGCAGGTCACGGAAGGGGAAAAAACCGAATATCGATCGCCTTGCTCAGCAAGGATCTTTGCGTTTGATAGCAGACTACTTTTCTGAACAACCGTTGTACTCTGAAGAGCAATTCCGTCGAAGATTTCGAATGCGACGTAGTCTTTTTATCCGCATCGTAAATGATGTTGAGGCCAAAAATGAATACTTCACACAAAAACCTAATGCTGCCGGAAAACTGGGCCTAACGGCGTTGCAAAAATGTACGGCAGCCATACGGCAATTAGCTTACGGAATGCCATCGGATGCCATAGACGAGTACGTTCGTATTGCCGAGTCAACGGCACGACAGTCCATGATGGAATTTTGCCAAACAATTTTGGACCTGTATGCTGACCAATATTTGCGATCTCCAAATAGCGCAGATATGAAACGGCTGCTGGAAACAGGCGCGTCGCGTGGTTTTCCCGGAATGTTGGGATCCCTTGACTGTTGCCATTGGGAGTGGAAGAATTGTCCCACTGGATGGGCCGGCCAATATCAAGGGAAAAGTAAAAAGCCAACCATTATACTGGAAGCCGTGGCATCTTACGACCTCTGGATCTGGCATGCATTTTTTGGTATTGAATTTAATTGTAAATAAGGATTGATGACGCTAATACTTTTATTAAATTGCTTCAAATCAGGTATTCCAGGGTCGAACAACGACTTAAATGTTCTGGAGCGGTCGCCACTCTTCAACAAGCTCTACAGCGGAAAAACTCCACCGGTTGAGTTCACGATCAATTCGAGAAAATACACCACTGGATATTACCTAGCGGACGGTATATACCCCCCTTTGGCGACATTGGTCAAAACTATTTCTTCGCCCGTGGATCAAAAACGGAAGGTGGTTGAAATAATTTGATTAAATAATGCTATGCAAATATTTGCAAATCAAGACAATAACTGGTAGTCTTAAGAAAGGCTGGGCTTCATAACAGCTTTTATCTTTCTAATAGATGTATGTATGTCTGGTTGCAAAATTTTCTTAAACATCTAATAACTACTTTAAATTTTATTTAAAAATGATTGCTGTGATTAGCTTTCGTCTTAACTCAATAATCAATAATAAATCACTTTAACTTTGTTTTTTTTTATATTTTACAGCATTTTGCCATGATGCAAGAATCCACAAGAAAAGATGTGGAACGGGCTTTCGGAGTATTAATGGCACGATTTGCGATATTGAAAAATCCGGCAAGGCTCTGGAACAGAGATAAATTGTCACAAATTATGCGAAGTTGCATTGTTCTTCACAATATGATAATCGAAGATCAAAGAAACATTCCCGAAATCGAGTACGATCAGGGCGGAAACGCAGAAGTTACGGTCAGGATGGGAGGAGGAGAAGGATTTCAAGCATTCCTTAGCAAATACTGCCAAGTTCACAGCCCAGTTCTCCATTATCAGCTTCAGGAAGACTTAGTAGAGCACCTGTGGAAAAAAAGGGAGAACAAAGCTAAACGTATCTTGGAATGTCAACTTTGTTTTCCCACTGAAAGTTAGTAGCTACATTCAAAACATATCTTATTATCAAGACGGTAAACAATGTGCAAATAAGTGTATAAACCGCGAAGAGATACAATATTTTTCCTCCTAAACTAACAAAATCTATGAAAAAATACTAATTTTAAGAAAAAATGTCCGGAAAATCGATTGGACCTACTTTCAAACGCCGCACGAGCTTGTAAACGAAGATATAAAACTTTTTAGCTCCTAAATCCCCTACATTTTGTAACTAATCCACGAAAAAGCTGATTTGGTTTTTAAAATATTGAACTAATATAGACCCATTTTGTGTGATTTTTCCCGAGGCTAATTTAACCTCAATTCTCCTACATTTTTTTCAAATATTTCAGACATAGCGTGTCCGGATTGATTATCAAGTCCGTTCAACTCTTTGTAAAGAGATAGGCCTCGTTTGATTTAAAATATTCCAAGTCGGATCTGCTTTTTTCTGAGCTATTTGAAAAATGTAGGGGAATCGAGGGTGTATTAGTCATAACAATTTTTCGAACGTGCAGTGTCTTAAATAGCCTTCATTCGATTCCTCGTAAAAAACACACAAGAGAGGTCTTATTTGGTTCCAAATTATGAACTCCGAACATGTTTTTTTAAAACAATTTTCAGTTTACGATTTATACACTTTTTGCCCATTGTGCGATGAAACAATACTTTGATGCATATTTCTAGTCAGATGATTTTTTTTTTAATTATTTTTATTTTTCTAATAACAGAACCGGTTGTAAGACTACACGACTAATAGAGAAATTTGCGTATCCAAACCGGATGACCTGTTGGTGAAATCGGCTGGCTTAAACCCGACTTGGAGGATAGGAAACGAATCTTCACATACTGGACATGCGGAACCGAAATCCAAATTCCCAATGAAGTTGTACAATTTAAATTTTTTATAGCAAACCTCATTTTTCTTCAACTTCTTTCAAATGACCAAACTAAGATAACAACTTTGATTCTGCGTTTTTTTTTTTAAATTGAAAGATACGATTCTTTACTGACGATTCTTTGGAACAAAAATTGTGTAATTTCGGATGAATCAATAATCAACATCAACATGAAAGTAAAAGGTTTAGAAAGTGTTTATGAGGATCGGACACATCGTAGAGAACAGCAAATCTTATCACGTTAAAGACTGGTCACACGAAACTTACTCACCTCCACTACCTTGACTCGAGTTGCAGTACCCGTCCTACATGTGAAACGAGCCTGATTGTTGAACATATACTCGTGTGCTGTCCGCAGTTTCAGACCTACCGAGAAAACCTGGATTTACCGACGTCTATCCGAGAAATTTTAAGCAACGACAGAGAAGCTGAAGATAAAATTTCAAATTTTTTAAAAATGAGTAAACTGTTTGATGCTATCTAATCAAAAATCACAAGAGACGTATTTACTGAAAAAGTTAAGTCCCTCTGATTAAATTTAATTAAAAAAAAAACATCATGTTTTATACAAATGCTAATTTTATCTTTTGAGTACATGTAAAAATGTTTTAGTTCAAATCTTCTTCGTAAAATTCAATTGCAATTGAATTATCCAACACGTGGATTCAGATTTTAAATTTCGGACTCAAATTTCAGCTTCAGATTTTAGGTTTAGATTTCAGATTCAAGCATTCCAGGTTGATTCAAATTTCAGATGCAGATTTCGGATTAAGATTTCATATCAGTTTCAGATTTCAGTTCAAATTCCGATTTGAGATTGAAATTTTATTCAGATTTAAGAATCAGATTTCAGATTCAAATTTCAGCATAAGAACCAAACAACACTATCACGATTACGCGTTGAACACATGAGTCTTACCAATCATAGAGACTGTAGAGGGTCGTTGAACCCAGAGATCAGATTTGATTTTCAGAATCAGATCAATCACAATGGGGAAAAAGTGTATAAACCGCGAAAAAATTCAATATTTTCTCTCTTAATCGAAACAAATCCATGAAAAAGTACCTTTCTATAGTGAAAATTTCCAAAAAAGCGATTGTACATAGTTTCAGACGCCGCACGAGCTTATGAACGGAGTTATAGTGCCTTTTTAACACCTAATTCTCCTATATTTTGTAAACAATTCAGTAAAAAACTTATTTAGACTTGAAAACTTTGAACAAAAGTAGATCTATCTTGTGGATTTTTTTCTGAGGAATCGAATGGAGGCTGTTTCAGTAACCGCACGCTTCGAAAAATGGAGTTCTGGCGGTTTCTACCCTACCCTTCATTCCCCTATATTTTTCAATTATTTAAGATAAAAGCATGTTCGGCCTTCCAATTTTTGAACCAAATGGGACGTATTTTGTGTGATTTTTTTCCGAGGAATCCAATGAAGGCTGTTTGAGACACCGCACGCTTCGGAAAATGGAGTTTTGTCTGTTTTTACCCTCAATTAAGCAGTAAAGCAGCCATAACTCCTTTTTCCAATGCGTGCGGTAGTTCAAATAGGCTTCGTTGGATTCCTTGGAAAAAAATGTTCAAAGTTTTAAAGTCTGATCTTACTTTTTTTGAACTATTTAAAAAATGTTGGGAAATTGAGGGTAAAACAGCCATAATTCCAGTTTCCAATCCGTGCAGACTCAAACAGGCTTCGTTGGATTCCTCGGATACAATCTCATAGGATAAGTCTTATTTGGTTCAAAATCATCAAGTCCGAGCATGCTTTTTTCTTAAATCATTGAAAAATGTAGGGGAATTGAGGGTCAAAACATTCCTAACTCCATTTTCCGATGCGTGCGATGTCTCGAACATCCTTCATTGAATTTCTCGGAAAAAATTCCACAAGATAGGTCTACTTTTGTTTAAAGTTTTCAAGTCTAAATAAGTTTTTTAACTGGATTGTTTACAAAATATAGGGGAATTAGGGGTTAAAAATCACAATAACTCCGTTCATAAGCTCGTGCGGCGTCTTAAACTATGTCCAATCACTTTTCTGGAAATTTTCACTATAGAAAAGTACTTGTTCATGGATATTTTTCGATTAAAAGGGAAGATATTGAATTTCTTCGCAATTTATACAATTTTTTCCCCATTGTGCAATGATTCAGATTTCAAATTCAGGTTTTAGATTGAAATTTCAAATTCAGATTTCAGAATGAGTTTCATGATTACGATTCAGATTTCAAATTTCAGATTCGGATTTTAGATTAAGATTTCTAATTCAGGTTTAGATTTGATATTCAAATTTCAGATTTATACTTCACATTCAGATTTAGGAATCAGATATCAGATTCAAATTTCAAACTCAGATTAAATTCAAATTCACGTTTCATTCGGTTTCGGATTTCGGTTGCAGATTCAAATTATAGAATCAGATTTGATTGGAAACTTTTGGGAAAAAAACTGAGTATCATCGGATGAATAAAAAATCAACATTTTTTCTATGAATGCTTGTTTTTATTGAAAACGACAATTACGTTGATGGGTCATAAATTAATAAATATTGTTTATTATTATCGCTGATTACATGTTAAAATGTATTTATTCGAAATTATTTAGTCCGAAGCTTCTTCGAGAAACTCGATTGGATTTGAATCATCCAAACCGTCGATGTCGGATGGCACACCATCTGCATCTTCAACAAAATCGCTTAGGTTTCTTTCTGTTTCTTGTCTCAATTTTTTTCGCTGTGGGTTACTGTTGGAGTCATCCTCTTCATCCGTTTCCAATAATTCGATGGGGTTGAGAGACTCTTCATCTGAAGCCAGTTCAGAAGATCGATTGTTATGTTCCACACCATGTTTCATCACTTCTGCCAAAATTCTGGCTTGTTCTCGCCTATAGTACGTTCTCGCCACGGCACTTAATTTGGAAAAGTCAACACTCATGATCGAGTGATCGACCATGCGGTTGAAAGCGTGCGTTTTTTGCAAACCAAGCTCTATTTTCTTCTTGGCGATTTCAGCTATTTTGTCACTTGCCTGCGCAAGTTGAACAGCTGCATTGGCTACGGAATCGACCTTTCCTGAATTTTTAGAGCGTTTTAAACCCATGGGCCTAGAGGTATTGGTCAAGGGGCAACTGTTTTCTTTACCACTTCCTTCATTTACATTCTTTGGCGATTCAGAACAATTTTTGTTTTTGTTGTGCATATACACCTGCCACTTCGGCGCGTTTTCTAGAATTTTGAAAGCATGAAGCAATACAAATGGTGATTTTGTGGCCGTTTTATAAAGAATCAGTGCCTGTTTCATAAAATCAGAGCTTGAGGCACCGCTTTGCTGTTTAGTAAGCACCTGGGTCACACAGCCCGCAAATTTACTGCATGCCCTACTGATCAGTAGCCATCTGTGTTTTACTCCCGTGACTCCTCGCAGTTCAGCATTGTAGTAACCTCTTTCCGTACACAGCTCAATAAATAAACTGAACACACGACTGTACAGAGTGTCCAGTTTTTGGCCTGTTCCGCTAATTGGATCTTGTGAAATATTGAGCCAGGCCAAACAGAGCGCTTCGTCTTCTTCTGTGCTCCAATTACGACCTCGGGTTTTAGTTTTATCCTGAAGTTAGAAAAATGACGTAGATACATGAGAGAAAGTACGAATTGTAAAACATCATGAGATAATCTATTTTTATTCAGCTGGTTCAAAATTACGGCTATGTATTGGAAATAAAACTTAATTTCATTCATTTGCTTCGAAAATCTTTAGATGATACGAGCTACGCCAGAAGTTATTAAGGGCTGAAGAGCCCGAATAGCAAAGACCGTGCACCAAAAATACATAATCTCCACGTAGCGGCTGTAGTGACATCCTGTAGTTGAAGTAGTTACGTGAAAAACTACATAATTTTTATCCAAATGATTTTCACGTAAATGCTACGAAATGAATATGTAAACGCGTCCCTATGGGAATTGATACTTGATGAAAATCATCTACAAATTACGTAAATTTCTAGTCAGTTCAACACGATATGTGATGATAAAAGCTGTATGAAATGTTAATCGATTTTAATTATTCCCTCCCTTTTTCGTTGTTTTTTCTAACTTTAATAAGAATAACAATTTTTTTTGAAATTTGAATTTATTTTCAAATAAAACACTTCCACTATATCAATCACTCTCACTAAATCATACACAGTCACTTTAATGATAATCAATCTGGATTCCGGGTGGTCCAACAATGCATCATCAGCTTTTTTTTTGGGTCCTGTAAAAAATGAAAAAATATTAAATAATTAAAATAATAAAAAGCAATTGTTTCTAGTGCCGTAAATCAGATGGACATCCATCCCGGGACCACTTATGCATGAGTCAACATGATCATACTTCTAGAAGCTTTCTCCGAAGCTGGAAACAAACACAGACAATAACTTAAATTAAATGAATTTTCTGGTAAATCAAATACACTTACCTCCTTGGGTTCCGAAAGATATCCAGTGTGGTCTACTTTTCGTCTTCCGACCGACGCTGAATGCTCTTGAGTTGTCGCAATTTTTACAGCATAAAATCGCGTAAGCTGATTGACAACAAGTTCTTTTTCCAATAAGAATTTTCTACCGCACGCTTGAGAAAATTGCAAAAAACGGATTTGAATCCATCCACTTCGACTTTACATGAAATTCATGTGTCTATAATATGTAAGTCCAGTAATTACTACAAGGCTCACGTAGAATCGATATGATGCTGCAGCTTAGTTTAAGTGAAAAATCCTGTATATTTATATTTCTATATTATTTTGGATGGGGTCTAACAGTAATTAAACAATTATTTTTCTTGTAACAGTGTAATCAAATAAAGGCTATTTGAGCCGCTGCACGCATCGGAAAAATGTTTAGTTATGACTGATTTTAATCTCGATACTCCTGTATTTTACATAAAAAATATGAAAACAGTAAGTTCGGAATTGAAATTTTTAAATCAAATTAAACCTATCTTGTATGATTTATACGAGGAATCGCACGCATTGCAAAATGGAGTTATGGCTTGCGTTCGGTTCTTCGAAAAAAAAAAACACAAGACAAGTCTGAATTGGTTGAAAATTTTCAAGTCCGAACAAGCTTTTTCTGAATAAGCTGATAAATGTTGGGAGTTTGATGAGAAAATAGCCATAATTTTCCAATGCGTGCGGTGGCTCAAACAGCCTTCATTTGATTTTTCGGAAAAAAATTCACTGAAGATAAGTCTGATTAGGTTTAGAATTTTCAAGTCAGGACATATTTTTTTCTGAATAAATTGAAAAATGTTGGGGAAAAGTGGGTAAAAACAGCTATAGCTTCACAGGCTCTTCTGCAATATGTAAATTTTTTAGGGGAATTAAGGTTAGAACAGCCATAACTCCATTTTCCAATGCGTGCGGTGGCTCAAAAAAGCTTCCATTTGATTAATCGTAAAAATCACACAACGTAGGTTTAACTTTCTTAAAAATTTTCCAATCCGAATAAGCTTTTTCTGAACTATATTAGAAATGTTGGGAAATTGAGAGTAAAACGGCCATAACTACATTTTCCGATGCGTGCGGTGGCTCAAACGACCTTCATTCGATTCCTCGCAAAAAAACAACACAAGATAAGTCTTATTTTATTCAAAGCTTTCTAGTCCGAACATGCTTTTTTCTCATTTAATTAAAGAATGTAGGAGAATTGAGGGCAAAAACAGCCACAATTCCATTTTCCAATGCGTGCGGTGGCTTAAACGTGCGATTCCTTGGAAAAAAATCCCATAAAAGAAGTCTCATTTGGGTCAAAATTTTTAAGTTCGAACACGCTTTTTCTGCACTATATCAATAATGTTGAGGGTAAAACGACCATAATTCAATTTTCCAATGCGTGCGATGGCTCAAACAGTCTTCATTCGTTTCTTCGAAAAATATCTGACAAAATAGATGAAACAGTCATAACTCCATTTTCCGATGCGTGCGGTGGCTCATATACGATTCCTCGAAAAAAAAAAAATCAGATAAGATAGGTCAGACTTAATAATTTAAATAAAAACAACCTCCTTCTAAAAATCAATTAAGTTTCATCAATGAAATTCCTCCACTCTGATAAAGGAAACACTAGTTCTCTACTGCAGCTTTTAAGCAAATTGGATTCCGTAAACACTGCTAGATTTCCATAATGATGATCTTTAAACACCTTTACTTAACTGTATGATTGATTGGCAAGTGTTAAAATCTTGAAAGATAGCACTACAGTGTGAACATAGAAGTGAAATTACATGGTTATAAAGGTATATTTGTTATACAAAACAAAAAAAGAAATTGAAACGTACGGTTCTTTAGAAGCAATCTTAAATCGTCAACCTACTTACGATCCAAACTCTTGAAAATCTGCTTAAAAGATCGAACAATCCTGATGCAGATACTGACTCTTAATCAAAATTCCAATTTATAATGATATTTTATTATATGTATAAATTTTACCAATTTAAAACAGATCATTTCTTAAACAATACTAAAACAAATTTAGTACAAGATAACCGTAATCTTGTAAAATAATCTAATAGACCAATGATCTGAATTATTGTGAAGCTATTCCGTGACTGAAATAAAAAAAAAGAAGATGTAAGCTTGACGAATTAAAATATTTAACATAGCAAAATAATCAAATGGAAAATTGTCTTATATTCACCAGCTTGGTAACCACTGAATTGAATTTTAATTTTAGAAGGAGCTCGAAGTTTGAGTTTAATTTTTAAGAACATGGATTGAATGTAAAATTCACAATTTATCAGATATTTTGGAGCATACCAAGGCACTGAAATATAAGAACTGAGCAGCTAACAATTTAATTTTTGGAGGAACTACCTTTTTCCTGCATTTTGCAGTTCAATTTCAAATTTCTACTCATCCCGCATTTCAGGAATCAGTGGTCCGTCCGAATATTGCGTGCGTTCCATCAGGGCGATCAACCCGATATTCGACTGCTGGCTTACAGATTCAACTTCAATCTTTCAACGTCTTGCTCGTTGTCTCAAACGTACGGGACTGCATGTCCCGTCAACATGAGATTGATCAACGCCAGGCTACCGTAGCCATAGATCCCATGTATCAGTTACTTCGCTTAAAACGCTCTCCAGACCCTTGGTCAGCAGAACGATGTACAGCAGCAACATTATTCCACTCTTCCGCCAGTACATGAGTTTCCGGCGTAATCTTGTTCCATATTGTCGATCTTCTCTGGTGTGTAAAATTCACTGATCCACTTGATTGATTCTGACCAACCGAAGCTTCGATACCCATCGCTTCATGGATCGAAATCTTCGCGGCTACTACCGTGGCTCGGTGGCGAAGATTTCAATCCGGTACTTGGAAGCTTCGCATTTTATCCGGCGCAGATCCGGCTGCACCCGCCACCGGACCCGTTTGCTTGTCGATTGAAGCTGCTTGGCCCTGGTGATGTTGTACGCGGCATGTTTTCACAGGATGTTAACTTAAAGGTCACGGATAGTAGCTAACCCCAGCGGAATCCAGTCCCTTAATAAGCCAATCTTTTAACGCAAAGGCAAAGGAAAATAGAGCAAAAGAACAAAGGATTTGCCCCAAAAACTAGAATTTTCCTTTTTTGAACGGCCATTTTTCTCTAACCTCCACATTCCTTTTAAAAAAAACTTAACTCAATTTATATTATTAAAATAACAGCACTCAATTTATCGTTCTTTTGCTGTTCTAATATGTAAAATTTTAACTCACCAACTCTTCCATTCTTTAAATTATAAATATTCCAACAGTCGAACCGCCGCCAGTAATCGCAAGATAGAAAGAACTTTACCACTGACCAGCAAATCACCGCATGCGAAATTGAAAAACTCACGCACGACTCCGAAAATTTACTCGGTCCGTTTTAATTTTTTATCAAGATTTTCTGCAAAAGTTTTCTCAGTGCAATGCTAAATTTAAAAATAATTATGCTACCGCCCGGTGCGCGAAAGAGCGTGTATCCCAAAACCGGTCCGCTGAAATGAGCAAAACCGGGCCGCGTATACTCACTTATTGGTGAGTTTGCTCTGAGGTACATCTACCCCCAAGAACTCAATTCAACCGGAAATTTTACTATTTTTTCTCAATTGATTTAAAAAATGCAATTTTGTTTGTTCTGACGAGTATTACTAAGTGGAGTATGGGGGGGAGTGGAGTGGAGGGGGGAGGGGGTCAAAAAAGTGCATTTTTGCGTTACGTAATTTATGGATGCCGCCTTATGAATGTTCATATTATGCTAACTTGCATTAGAAATGTTGATTTAACACGTTCGTCGCAACGTCACCCATATTTGGCAGACGGGTGTATTTCCTGGGGGGCCCCGTCACATCAAAAAGCAGGTGACGCTCTCTTACTGGAGTTTACCGCTCAGCTTCGCCACACGTTTCAAATATGGGAGTTCTCCCTCTTTGCTTTCTCTCTCTGAAAATTTCTTTGGGCCCGGCTAGCAAAACTACCAAAATGAGCGTGGCGACGAACGTGTTAACGTTGATTAAGGGTTAGATATGGCTTAATGCTTATGGTTACTTGGGGGCGTCAGCAAGTCGAAATGTAAATATCATGATTCAAGTAATGAACGAAAACACAAATTTAAGCTCACTTCCAAAATCCAACAACCCACAGCTCGGTGTCACTTTCAATTGCTCCTTCTCCAGTTCAAGTTTACCGTCAACGGTCCTCAAAAGGCTGGTTGCTGTAGTTGATTCCAGCCGGGCACCTTTGTACTTCCACCACCAAAAAAAACAACCTCATCCATCAACCTTTGGCAGTTTTGCAATAGCGAATCCTATCTGCTGCAACAACAACAACACCGGCAAAGAGTTGTACATCTTGTTAAAGTTGTACCAGGTTATACCTATATCTAGCTATCTTGCCGTCGTGTTTCGCTTCCGGCTTTCTAGGCGGAATAGAACAGCCAGAAGGCGGCGCGAAAGTTCAAGTGCACTTGTTTTATGTGGGAATACTGTTGCATTTCCAGTCGCTGTTGCTGCCTTTTTCGCGTCACAAATTTTTCAAGAGGTTTTTCACTGGAAATTATAGCTCACTGGATTCCCGTTAAAATATGAAACTTTAATGATTTTATTTTGTTTGAAAATTGGTCAAGATTGAAACCCAGAACTGTGTGTCTGGTTGAATAAACAGAGTTGCGAGCAAATCACTCTTTATAACATAAATTTTTGACGGAAACATCATTTATTAAATCAAACGACGAATCACTTTGACAATCAACTTTACAACAACACCTATGGTGATCCAATTCCAGTAGGTCTTCAAAACAGTGCCATACAATCTTCGCTTCCTTATCGGATTGTAACCGGGCGATTGGAGGTTGGAACAGATTCAAAGTTTTGTTTTTATTCCGCATTGGGGACATACAGAGTGCGCCCCCCAAATTCCCCAGATCCCAGATGTGGACTTTTGCTGAGTTGTGCCCCACTAGTAGGTTGGTACGTGTGAAGTTCCATTTCCCAGTTCGATAAACGATTGCCACCGCCCGGTTATCGCGTATAAAGGTAGACGTGCTGGAGGGGCAGATTTCTGTAGGGCCATTGGCGCACAGACAATCCCTTGAAAGTAGCCAATTCGGAAAACACCGATGACCGATGGAACAGGGTGGTTGTAAGAAAATAGAGGAAATCAAAAATTATGTTATTAAATTAAAGCTCTTCATAATAAAACTCAACTGCGAACTCAAAATTGATCCTTTTTTTCTTCGGCGAGGGAGCAAAGCTGAGTTCGACCTTATGAACTAAAAATTGAACTCTCTTTGTTGGACTGAAAACACTTAGCGAGTTCAGTTCGAACTGGAACTGCAACCAACGAACACGTCGCAAAATTTGGTCGTTCCGGAACAATTACCGGAAGACTATGAAGGAACTTCATAATGGAATGCATGTTCACCGTGTCAGCGTAAAATTCTGTCCGTCATTGTCATCATACGGTGAGCGGCTTGGAATGTCCGGAAACTTCCGGATGTTGTTTACTTCCCGTAGGAAGTAACATCCGGGAATTTTCTTTGACTGGGAGTGTCAAAACTTTCCACCGCTCTGCAATTGCTATGCAATGTACCGGAACAGCAACATCCGGGTACAACAAATTTCATCCTTAATCATCCTTTAATTCCCTGAAAACAAGCTACCCTCGAAAAAAAAGGATACATTCGAGTTCGGCTGCCGAACTTAGCATTGAGTATGCCTATCAGAACTTAGTTTTGCTATTGCCCAGACAAACTCAAAGTTGAGGGATGCCACTGAAGTGCGGTTTTGAACCAAAACTACTTAATTTTGAGTTTAAAAAAAAGAGCGTGTAGAAGATTATTTGCTGATGATACTTTGCTTTCAGCCAAAGGTCGAAATTTACGGGTGGTACGAAGTAGATTGCAACAAAATTTAAATTCCTTTTTGAATTACTTGAAAATGTGGAAAATTTCTCCTGACGCTTCCAAAACTCAACTTATTTTATTTCCCCATAAGCCAAGAGCTAAATTTTTAAAACCTAATGAAAATCATTCCATAACTTTTAATGGGGTTTCATTAGAATGGTCTGATCACGAGAAGTACTTGGGACTTACACTTGATCGGAATCTTACTTTTAAAAATCACATTGAAGATATTCAATCGAAATGTAATAAATACACTAAATCTCTTTATTCTCTCATCAACAGGAAATCTCGACTATGCCAGAGGAATAAGATGCTGATATATAAACAGGTTTTCCGACCAGCGATAATGTATGCATTTCCGATTTGGTCTAGCTGCTGCGCGACGAGGAAGAAAGCCATCCAGAGGATTCAGAACAAGGTTCTGAAAATGATTTTGCGGCTTCCGCCTTGGCACAGCACCGAAGATCTTCATCGGATTGCGGGCATTGAATCGATCGAAGAGATGGCCAACAAAATCATCTTCAACTTCAGAGGCAAATCGATGCAGTCTTCCGTCGCAGAGATTCGTTCTCTCTACTATTACTTTAATTTTAGGATAGTTTTAGTTTTTAGTTGTAAGTAAAAAATCAAATACAATGCACAAATTGAAATTATAGATGTAGCAATAAACAAAACACAACTTGCAAAGGCATTTAAAAACAGTTTTATACTACAACAAAATAATAACTTATGTACATTAGTTTTGAGTAGTTTTAAATATTATATTCTACAAAGATTTACTATATAATAAATATAGCCTGTTACTCCTCTATTAGAACAAACGACAAGGGTTTCAGCTGAAAAACTGCTCGAAGCAGAGTATATTGACATTAGCGATCTTCCAATAATGACTGAAGAACTGAAGAAATTTCGCAGCCCGTGAAGTTTCCTTCGACACCACAAAGAAAAAAGAAACATCGTTACTCCAGAAAAAAATAATGTACTATCAGCAGGAACACGTATTGAAGGAATCACAAAAGCAATGGATGCAAACAAGTAGTTTCAAGAGGAAAACAAAAAAAGATTGAAAAAAGATTCTAAAATATTAGAAAAGTTAAACATCAATTTACAGAGAGCTTTCAGTGAGAACCGGAGCAAAAAGCTTATGATACGTTATAAACTTATTTGTACCTATATATTTTTCTACTTATTCAAATAAAATTAACGTTAAATGAAAAAAAAAACGTTTTAGTGGTTTAAATTCAAAAATGAAAAGTTTGATCTTTTAGAAGCTCAACATCCACTACTTCCTTCAAAACTGGCATAAACGAATTTCGGGTAGAATATTAATAGGTATGTTTTCTCTAGTCACATTCCAAAAAGTGTTTGAAAAGTGTTCATAAATAGGTAAGTTTAAAAAAAAAATATTTGGCGGCATCCATCAAATACGTAACGCGAAAATGCACTTTTTTGACCCCTTTCCTCCGTATGTCACAAATCGTAACGCTACGGTGCACCTCCCTCTAAAAATTACATCACGCTGATGAAGGGTGATACGGCCAAAATATAGTCAAGAGGAAACGCGTGTAAATCGGTGAAATCGTTGATTTAAAAATCTAATTAAATTTCTTTTTCAAATTTAATTAGTATAAAATTTAGAAAAAAATTCGGTTAGGCTTCCGCTTTTCCAAATCCGAGTTGCCGGGCCTTACGCTTAACCTCTGCCATCAGATTTTGTACAGCCACCCTGTCCACCTTCTTCGCCGCAGAAAGCCAGTTTGCCTTGAACTGCTGCTCGTCCTTAGCAGTGTTTTTGGTCTTCTTTAGGTTCCGCATAACAATAGCCCAGTATTTCTCACTTGGGCGGAGCTCTGGCGTGTTGGGAGGGTTCTTGTCCTTGGGAACCATCTGCACGTTGTTGACGGTGTACAACTCCATGGCCTTTTTACCGTAATGGCAAGATGCCAAATCCGGCCAAAACAGTACGGAACAAACGTTTTTCTTCAGGAAAGGCAGCAAACGTTTATTCAAACGCTCTTTCACGTAAATTTCTTGGTTGACAGTCCCGGAAGCTATGAAAATGCTGCTTTTCAAGCGACAGGTACAGATGGCTTGCCAACCCAGATACTTCTTCGCGAACTTTGACAGTTTCATGTGCTTGAAAATATCTGCTACCTTTCCCCTTCCTTTTGCCGTATAAAACTCCTGTCCCTGAAGTTGCTTGTAGTCGGCTTTGACGTAGGTTTCGTCGTCCACTACCACGCAGACAGCATCGTCGTGTACAGCCTCCGGGATCGCGCTTTGGCCGTTGTATTTTGTTTATCATTGCGATTTGGAGTCACTACCTTGTTGTAAGTCGATAGTCCGGCTCGTTTTTTGGCTCGATGCGCGGTTGTAGACGATACACCCAGCTTATTTGCGGCATCTCGGAGAGAGGTTTCGCTTGAAACTACCGGCAACTCTCTTTGTCGTCTCAGCGGCTTCCGGTTTTCGATTTCCTCCCGATCCAGACTTCCTGGCTGTCGACAAACGTTCCCTTAACACTTTAATTACATTTGTAACGGTTGATTTGGCAACTTTTAGCAGTTATGACAGCTTTGCGTGCGAGTAGCTCAGATTTTCACGATGCGCGAGCAAAATATTGATACGCTGCTCTTCTTCCTTGGACGGCATTTTGACAACTGAAGGGTGAATTCCAAAATCAAAATAGGAGCAACATTCTACACACACCTTCAATGTGAGGGGTATTCAGGTTTTTTAACCTTCCAAAGCCGCTCGCAAAATTTCCGTACAAATCTATTTTTGATAAATTTGACCTGCACTTTACGTACGTTCTCCTGGCCGCAAATATTGATCGATTTCGATGAATTTTAATTCATTGTATAGATAATTTATTCTAGTTTCTTAATATTGAAAAATAAAGTCGAAATATTTTACGAAATCACCAGTAGCTGATTCCGAATGAAAAAAGTCCCGAAAAAGAGCTCTTTTTAGAATGCTTATAACTTGAGACAGGTTCCAAATATTGCGCTGATTTTATAATATATGGAATTGTCAAGAATAAATCTATCCATGGATGTATAAATTTTTGGTGGTCCAAAGGAAGTTTTGGCCGCTATCCCGGAACTTCCGGTAGAAAAAATTCTTACTTCAAAAAAGTCACCCAATTTTGGCTTTGCATCGCTGTATCTCGGTTACCAATGGATCGATTCTCTAAATTCAAATTTTAGTTTTTTATCGTTAACTTTATTATCATTTTCGTAGAACATAGTTGGTTCCTCAAAAATCTCAGTTGTTCAGTATATGGTAATGAAACTCACATCTTTTTTGTCATTTTTCAAACTCCCCCTCGTGTCGGTGGGTTTACGCGATTTTGTTAGCGTGATTTCTCTAAAATTTGGACTCAAATTGGTCACTTTTTATATACCTAGAGATTCATTAGAATCTCCTCTTTCGATTGACATACATTTTGTGTGGTGTTTCGAAAATTTGTAGCAATGTTTTTCGAATTTACTGAAAGCTGCCAGATTTCAACCAGTTTGGTCCACGTTTTCAACAGGTTGGTGTACAAATCTCGCACCCCTCACGTAGCTGCGGGAGAAACAAATACTTTAGCTCTCTTTTTGTCGCTCACCAAATCTACCACCCAACCCAGCAGCAGGAGGAACTGCCGTCTCGCCGCGTGGTTTGTTGATTGATTGTGCTGATGCTGATGCCTCTTTGCGTAGTAAATGTTTTGATTTTAAAATAGAGAACGATTATTTTTCCAAATTGAAATAAGCTTCTTGAATCTTTTTAGATATTTTATCATTAGAATTCTTCAGTGATACATTTGTTTTGAATGTTATCACGATTCTTTTCTTTTATTTCAAGCAGTGTCTACTGCAGGAGACACAAAATCTATGATTCAAGTAACAAATATTCTGAAATTTTAATCAGAAACTTTAATCAGAAATCGGAATTTGAATCGGAATCTGAAATTAGAATCTAAAATTTGAAATTGAATATGAATCTGAAATCGAAATCTGAATCTGAAATCTGAATCTGAAATCTGAATCTGAAATCTGAATCTGAAATCTGAATCTGAAATCTGATTCTGAAATCTGAATCTGAAATCTGAATCTGAAATCTGAATCTGAAATCTGAATCTGAAATCTGATTCTGAAATCTGATTCTGAAATCTGAATCTGAAATCTGAATCTGAAATCTGAATCTGAAATCAGAATCTGGAATCTGATTCTGAAATCTGAATCTGAAATCTGAATCTGAAATCTGAAATCTGATTCTGAAATCTGAATCTGAAATCTGAATCTGAAATCTGAATCTGAAATCTGAATCTGAAATCTGAATCTGAAATCTGAAATCTGAATCTGATATCTGAATCTGAAATCTGAATCTGAAATCTGAATCTGAAATCTGAATCTGAAATCTGAATCTGAAATCTGAATCTGAAATCTGAATCTGAAATCTGAATCTGAAATCTGAATCTGAAATCTAAATCTGAAATCTGAATCTGAAATCTGAATCTGAAATCTGAATCTGAAATCTGAAATCTGAATCTGAAATCTGAAATCGGAAATCTGAATCTGAAATCTGAATCTGAAATCTGAATCTGAAATCTGAATATGAAATCTGAATCTGAAATCTGAATCTGAAATCTGAACCTGAAATCTGAATCTGAAATCTGAATCTGAAATCTGAATCTGAAATCTGAATCTGAAATCTGAATCTGAAATCTGAATCTGAAATCTGAATCTGAAATCTGAATCTGAAATCTGAATCTGAAATCTGAATCTGAAATCTGAATCTGAAATCTGAATCTGAAATCTGAATCTGAAATCTGAATCTGAAATCTGAATCTGAAATCTGAATCTGAAATCTGAATCTGAAATCTGAATCTGAAATCTGAATCTGAAATCTGAATCTGAAATCTGAATCTGAAATCTGAATCTGAAATCTGAATCTGAAATCTGAATCTGAAATCTGAATCTGAAATCTGAATCTGAAATCTGAATCTGAAATCTGAATCTGAAATCTGAATCTGAAATCTGAATCTGAAATCTGAATCTGAAATCTGAATCTGAAATCTGAATCTGAAATCTGAATCTGAAATCTGAATCTGAAATCTGAATCTGAAATCTGAATCTGAAATCTGAATCTGAAATCTGAATCTGAAATCTGAATCTGAAATCTGAATCTGAAATCTGAATCTGAAATCTGAATCTGAAATCTGAATCTGAAATCTGAATCTGAAATCTGAATCTGAAATCTGAATCTGAAATCTGAATCTGAAATCTGAATCTGAAATCTGAATCTGAAATCTGAATCTGAAATCTGAATCTGAAATCTGAATCTGAAATCTGAATCTGAAATCTGAATCTGAAATCTGAATCTGAAATCTGAATCTGAAATCTGAATCTGAAATCTGAATCTGAAATCTGAATCTGAAATCTGAATCTGAAATCTGAATCTGAAATCTGAATCTGAAATCTGAATCTGAAATCTGAATCTGAAATCTGAATCTGAAATCTGAATCTGAATCTGAAATCGAATCTTGAAATTTAAATCTGATATCTGAATCTGAAATCTGAAATCTGCAATCTGAAATCTGTAATCTGAATCTGAACTTTAGAAATGTTGCCTATCCATTAAAATATTAAATCAAATAAGATTCAAGCAATTCCTAAAACAATAAAGCATTCATTTCGTTATCAGCATCAGCACAATCATTCAACAAACCACGCGGCGAGACGGCAGTTCCTCCTGCTGCTGGGTTGGGTGGTAGATTTGGTGAGCGACAAAAAGAGAGCTACAGGATTTGTTTCTCCCGCAGCTACGTGAGGGGTGCGAGATTTGTACACCAACCTGTTGAAAACGTGGACCAAACTGGTTGAAATCTGGCAGCTTTCAGTAAATTCGAAAAACGTTGCTACAAATTTTCGAAACACCACACAAAATATATGTCAATCGAAAGAGGAGATTCTAATGAATCTCTAGGTATATAAAAAGTGACCAATTTGAGTCCAAATTTTAGAGAAATCACGCTAACAAAATCGCGTAAACCCACCGACACGAGGTGGAGTTTGAAAAATGACAAAAAAGATGTGAGTTTCATTACCATATACTGAACAACTGAGATTTTTGAGGAACCAACTATGTTCTACAAAAATAATAATAATGTTAACGATAAAAAACTAAAATTTGAATTTAGAGAATCGATCCATTGGTAACCGAGATACAGCGATGCAAAGCCAAAATTGGGTGACTTTTTTGAAGTAAGAATTTTTTCTACCGGAAGTTCCGGGAAAGCGGCCAAAACTTCCTTTGGACCACCAAAAATTTATACATCCATGGATAGATTTATTCTTGACAATTCCATATATTATAAAATCAGCGCAATATTTGGAACCTGTCTCAAGTTATAAGCATTCTAAAAAGAGCTCTTTTTCGGGACTTTTTTCATTCGGAATCAGCTACTGGTGATTTCGTAAAATATTTCGACTTTATTTTTCAATATTGAGAAACTAGAATAAATTATCTATACAATGAATTAAAATTCATCGAAATCGGTCAATATTTGCGGCCAGGGGAACTTACGCAAACTCTCGGGTCATATAGACCCGAACAGCCTAATTACGGATTTTTTTGAGGGAGCACTTCCGGTGGTCACAGGAAGTTGCCTGGTACTACAGATTGTGTATTTCGTGATTCCCCAGGGAGGTTTTTAAAATCAAATTTTTGCGATTTTTTCTCGAAGAGTTATGATGATTTGAATGTGCGCTTCGGGTCATATTGACCCGAACGACTTTGGAAGGTTAAAATGCAAAATTGAAAGGAATACGTCAAGTTGATATTGAACAAATTTTGACCGTACCACCCTTTAAATACCCCCCCCCCCCTCTCATATTTTTTAATTTTAATGTTCTAAGGTTAAAAAAGAGTTCTATTATTTTTAAACGTTCTTCAAAATATGTACATACAACAAAATAAATTTAGTTAATATCTGTTCAGATCACTTCTTAATACTCATAGCTTCGTTCAATCGTTTCGACCTGGTAGGAATCGATCTTAGTCCTTTGGAAAGAGACAGGTGATCAACTGTCAACTCATTTATACTTTCGACCAGACTTCATTAAATGAACTTAATGTTAACTCTCTGTAAACACTTCTTGATTGTCTTTCTCCGAGTTACTTGTGCTTGTTAGCTGATGGTCTATAATGACTTTATTTCGCTTAAAGAGCACAACTTGTTATGTAAAATATACTTTACTTCAGGCATGTCAAACTCGTTTAGGTGTGCGGGCCGCATCAAACATTTTCTATGACGTAGAGGGCCGCAGCCAAAATCAGTTAGAAAACATAACATATTAGTTTCGCGGAGATTAGATACAATGCAATGGAATATAGTTATAAGTAAACTTGGAATGAAATTTTGCGTTAAATATTAATTAAAGCTTTTAAGGAGGGGGTAGGGTCTAACGGGTAAAAAAAAACACCATTTTCACGATTTTTTTCTAGAGCTATCGTTCAAACAAATGTATTCAAATTTTTTGCATTATACAAAGCATTGTTAAAAGAACATTTAGTAATTTTTTCGTAGAAAAATATTGAAAAATGAACTGGTGACGGGACTCTTTCGAGGATGCCTTTTAAAAAACAGGATTTGCGGTGGACACTGTATCTCAGCACAGAATCATCTGAAGTCAAAAAATCAGAGCAAAATATTTTTAATAGATGTTTTTCTGGACCCCAACGTTTTTATTTAACTTAAAAATGTTTTTAGGAAATTTTTGTGACTGTTTGAAGTAAAAACTACGATTTTTCACGAAAAAATCCGCCATTTTTTATCTGTAAAATCTCCCCAAAGTAAAAAAAACAAAAAAAGAAAAACGTTGGGGTCTGGTATTTTATATGTAGAAAATATGTTCCAAATTTGAAAAGAATCGGATAAGTAGTTTTCAAATGACGATGTCCACGGACTTTAAAAACGTGCTTTCGAGAAAAACGCGTTTGAAGTTTCTGATCTTGCTTCTTTGCAGTGTTAGATAGGAGGAGATAAATGCCTATAACTTCTACAGTTTTGCTTCAATTGACTTGAAAATTTGACACAACATTCTTGAAATGTTTTACAATAAGAAAATAAAAAAATAAAAAAATCGATTTTTTGAAAGTGTTAGACCCTACCCCCCCCTTAATGTTTAACATTCTTTTATTATAATGCATTATATATTGTCCTGATGCTTGGCATCTTTTCTGAGTTACTAGTTTATTAATATCAGGTTGAAGTTTATTTGTAACTGACACTATAATGATTGGTGATAAATTTTTATCAGATAATCTCGAACGATGAGGAGTTTTTGGAGCTTTCATTATGGAAAAAAACTGCTCACATAGATAGGTACTTGCAAACATAGCAAGAATTCTGGCAACAAATTTCCGTAACTCAACGTAGCTTTCAGGCAAATAGCTTTAAAATTTTGGTACAGCCACTTCAATGTATTTCGCTTTTAATAATGAATCGAGCTCTATCAAATCTAGTTGCAAATTATCAGCAGCATTTTCAGGAGCAAACGAAAATGGAGATACAAAAATTCTTGCTCGTATGAATTAAAGTCACGTAAACGGCTTTTGAATGCATCTAGCAACGATTCTAGGTGAAGTATGTATTTACCAAATGATGCAGCCTCATTTGATTTTTTCAGTTCTTGACACTTAGAGAAGTGCACAAGGTGTTCTTTGGAAATATAGTTGATCCATGACCGTAGCTTCGCTTGAATGTTTTTTACATCATCACAAGCAGCTATGATATTTTTTTCTTATCCTTGAAGTTTTAAGTTCAAATCTTGCAGGTGGCCAGTGAGATCTACGGCAAATGCCAAATCCTGAACCCTCTGCTTGAAAATGTTCAACAGGTTCACCTTTCATTTCCAAAAATAATGTTATTTCCTCTCGTAGCAGGAAAGCCAGCGTACTTCTGTGTAGTAAGAAACACAATCTAATTCATGTCTAATGTCTTCAAAAAATGTCGAAAATTGGCGATGCTTCAAGCCACGGGAACGGATAAAATTTATAGTATCTGAAACTGATTTGCACATGTTGGAACTTTAATTATGTTAAAAACGTTACATTTAACTTTAGTTTTTCGCAGTAATATTTTACATAAAAATCAGTGGTGTTTTTTTGTGACAATTTAATGCGGGGCTACGCGGGCCGCATTGACCAAGGCCGCGGGCCGCATGCGGCCCGCAAACCCCCAGTTTAACATGCCTGCTTTACTTAGTAATATTCGTCGGAATCAATAAACATTGCATTTTTTTAAATAGATAAAGCGGAATCGAGTTCTTGGGGGTCTTATGTTCGGTTTTCCAAGGGTTATTTCATGAATATTCAAAACCGATCTTATGAAGTCTCTCTCAGAATCTTTATAAGAGGAAAAAATTCAAAACAGCTAAAATTATGTTTAAAAAAACGAACACAAACACATATAGGATCTCAACGATACTTGGTGTTTCCTCGAATAGATTCTTTTGTCTTAACTCTAAGCGTATATCTTCCGAAAATATGATGGCTATCATCTTACAAATGTTGAAACCACCAACCAATAGAAACCAACCAACCAATAGAAATATGTACGCCGTGGCTGGGATTCGATCTCATGGCTGCTGGTTAAGAAGACTTGAAGGCTATACTCTACGCCACGGGCTGCGGCTTTGAAGCTGTTGAAGCTTACAAATTTAACAAATTTGGTTTGCTCATCATTCCTCTGCAAAATAGCATGACATCAAAAAAGCTGCGGTTAAATTAAAAAAAAATCGAAGTTAGATACATTGTGGCATCATTACGTTCCTAAAAAAAGACAGGGGTTTTATTTGAAATTTTTTAAGATAGCTGTTTTTGAACTTTTTGTAAATTTGCATTTTTTTTAGATCATTTCAACACCAATATATTTAAATTGCACCTGGACGCAATTTAATACTAATTCTAATAAAGCAACAACATTGGCGCAGTGGTTCACAATTAAAATATAATTACAGATTTTCGAAACACCCTAGCCGAAAAAAATTGGACAACACCCTCCACCACCACTACTGCCAGGAGCCGGGCGTGATAAGTTGTTTGGCGCGACCATTTGGGTTGAATCGTTCACGTATCCACACACGCTGAGCACACCATCGGGAATTATCTTCAATGAACTAAATGTGCAAAAGTTGTCGAAATAAATAAAGTTTTATGTGTGTGGTGCAATCCGGACGCGCGGTCATATTTGGGTCGGTATCGGCAGCAATGTTTTGGCAGCTGTTGGTTAAGCACAATTGCCGGAAGTTTTATTAATGATAGGTTTTAAAAAAAAACTGTTATCTTGGAATTATTGTATTCCTTATCTTGATATGGCTTTATTCAAAATCTATTTTTGAAACCCGCTCAAGTTTTAAATTAAAAGCGTCCTGTCCTATAAGACAAAGCGGAAATAATAAGATTTCAGCTACTTTTTTTTCAATCAACATGCTTGTAATAGGATTTTGCGGTTTCAAATGAAACCTTCCGATGTTTTCATGGACTTGTCTAGTTTCTTTGATAAAAGCTATTTTCTTGAAACTCGGGACAGTAAGATGGACATTCCATCTTCCATTTTCAAACCGCAACTTACAGACACAGAATATGATAGAATTTTTATCACACATTTCATCTGGCCAAAAACCAATTTTTATTTTAGAAATTTAGGCTTAATATTTAATTCTTTGAAGATTCTTTGAAGAGAAAATTCACAACAACTTAATGAAATGTGAAACTACCAATACAAAAAAAAACTGATATTCAATCTTATCCAATCTTGATTAAATCCCAAGTGCCCTCGGGGAAAAATAGAGGCACCAGCGAGAGTGAGATTCAACTTGGCAACGATTGGCATCAATCGATGGGGAAAAACTTTTCCAAACCTTCATATTCGTCAGCACGCCATTTTTCCGGAACCGTCTCCACGTGAACTGAATTAATCGAATTGATCCGTGAAAAAACAGTAGGTAAACTTATCGGCCATGTGAGTAGCGACTCTTAAAGCCGCCCCCACTTTCGGGATCAATCGATATCTTTTTTTCGCCGCCGCGCCAAATGATTTCGGTAATGGAGGCTTTCCCAGCGGAGGAGCAGCCAGTAACGGCAACTTTCTGCACAATTGCAAACGTTTGCTCACGTTCGATGTTTACTTTAAAAATTCTTCGATTCACGTGATTTCTCGGTTTCGGTTTGGCTGGGATTCGAGGACCTAATGTAGGATGATGGTAAACTTGGCGTGATGTTTCCCAGATCAGCACACGAACGGAACGGCTGGCTAGGAATCTTTGGATGGCTTTTCGCTTCAAGACTCCGGAGTTTCCTGTTGAACCTGAAACTGGATGTAAGACCTATTTAGTGGGACGACTCGGCAAACATTCCTCGTCATGCAGCAGCATATTTGTATACATACACACTTAAATATAGCAAACTGCCCTCTGTTGTAGGTAGAACATGCACGCTGATTGCAAGATTTCGCTGTTGTTTGCGGGCCAAATGGCTTTATGGCTCCCCCTCAAATTGCAGGTCACGCGTGACTCAGACTAGACTTTGGTTCAACCGAGTATTTTTATGCCAGACTTGGTGGTTAGTAGCTTAATCCGTTAGCCGAGGAAAACTTTGTAGCCAAGGCAAAAGTTTTGTTTCTTAATATTGCTTAAGTTTGCCAACGAGACAGAAACATTATTCATTCTCGAAACAGTGTTCATAGGAAAAAAAAGTGTTTTTAGAAACAGTGTTCATAAAATTAAAGGCTGGCCAGCAGATCGTGGCCTGGAGGATACCATTTTGTCTCCTAAGCCAACGGTCATGAGATCAAATCCTGGTCGTGAAATAACCTGGCACATATGTATAGTACAATGAAGGTTGGCGGTTTTAGCATTAGTGAAATGCTAGCCGGATATACCTTGGAATTGTACGCCTCAATGATGCTGCACATGCATTTGGATGGATCTTTCAAGGGAACTTCGATTACACTTGGAGACCCTATCTGAATATGTGGGTGCTCGTAGTACTACCGATGAAAAACTGCAACTTCAACCAACAGTGCTTGGGTAACGCAAAATATGTAATTTTCGAGCACGCCCTCGGTTTGTCACAAATCGTAACGCTACCACAAACCTCCATATGACAATTACGTATCGCTAGGACCCCCAGAAGTATTACTAAATTGGCGATAGATTTTGTTTTATACCGATGAATTCGTCGCCGTACAGCGATTCGTGAAAGCAACAGAACTACAGATGTTGGTTGCCAGAAAGATCACGAACCTATTCAGACGTATTAAAGGCCACCAGGCGTCAGAAACAGGTATTGATGAAGGTCCGGTACTGATGACATTCGAAAATTTGTCACCTAATAAATTACTTTTTTTTAGAATTTCAAACATTTATTTATTTTTCTTTACTCTGCACTTCATTACACCACACACATTTCATTGTACTGTAAAAAACTAAATTCCACACAGTATGTCCATTAGACTGAGTCGATTTGGAGTCATTTTGGAATTTCTCAAACCCTGGGGCCTAAAAAGCTCCGTCTTGGTCTAAAACTCATCCATGATTTTTTGCAAAAATTTTAAGTAACGTTTACATGAGTAAATTTGAACTTTTAGGTTTGTATGGGAAAATTGAATATTTTGTACTGAAAAATCAACATCATTTTTGTTTCGTCTGTGGAATCGAGCCAGCTGATGGTTTTTGTGCCAATTTATAAATTTGCTAAAGGAAATTTTCCGCTGAACAACTTTGTCGAAGACATTAACTTTGTATCTTAGGCCGGAACAAATTTCAAATCCTTCTTTTGTCACTGGGAATTGGAACATCGCGAGGGGGGGGGACAATAAAAAATAATGCGAAAAAAAATAAATTGGAATAAATTGCACGAAATCTTGTATGCAACAAAATTACGAACTATATCATTGCACAAAACCTACAAATCAAGTAACTTTTCATCTAAAAATTCAATAAAATCAAAAATACAAACGGTGAAATAACTCTAATCTTCCAAAATTTAGTTTTTTGGTCTTGTAATCTTTCTGATACTTGATTTTTTTACGAAATTCACATAAAATACTTCAAAATTTATTTATTTCCCCCTTCGGGTTTTTTGAAATTTCGAAGGAGAGGGGGGGGTGACAAAAGAAGAAATTGATATTTGTTCCAGCCTTTTTAGACAAAAAAGTTATTAGCTGTTTAACAGGGGTATGTCTTTTCGCACTGATAAACAATAAATTAAATTGACATCCCTGCAGAGTGCCTAGCGAGGTATTGCGTGACTACTTTCCAAGCAACACTTCGCGAGGCTCCAGCAGTGATGTCAATTGAATTTATTGTTAATCAATGCGAAAAGACATACCACTGTTAAACAGCTAATAACTTTTTTGCCTAATAAGATACGAAGTTATGACCTTCGACAAAGTTGTTCAGCGGAAAATTTCCATTAGGAATTTTATAAATTGGCATAAAAACCATCAGCTGGATCGCTTCCATAGACGAAACAAAAATGATGTTGATTTTTCAGTATAAATAATATGAATCAGTATAATAAATATTAGACCCGAATGACCCGGGTGGTTAAAAGGTCTCAAATAAATTATAATAATAATAATAATAAGTATAATAAATGAATAATAAATATTCAATTTTCCCATACAAACCTAAAAGTTAAAATTTACTCATGTAAACGCTACTTAAAAATTTTGCAAAAAATCATTTACAATTTACGATTTACAAACAATAATTTATGTATTTGATAATTTGCACTCTTCAAACAGTAGTCAAAGCCTGAGATTTACAACAGGAGTTAGAATCCATAACACCCGCTTTTCTCATCACTTAGTACGCAGCACATCTTCAACTTCTCGTGGTCAACGCCGAATTTCTTTTATTGGTCCAACCAAATTCAACGTTCTTCCTGAAGATATAAAAAATTCAACGAATAGAAACTGTTTCAAAACCAAACTTATACATTATTTCAAAGAAAGTTTAAGCCGTTGAACATCCAACCACTATTCAGAAGTTATTTATTATTTGTCTTGTATTTTTCTTAGCTGTAAATTTAGTATAATTAAATGTAGTTTAATAAATTTTTTGTAGTTTTTCATATTAAATTTTAGTAATTATTATCAAAAAATGTACATGGATCTCTTAAAAGGAAATATTATTTCCACTGAGATTCATGTTGTAATTAAGTTTTGTAACGTAACATCTCCTCGCACTAAGTAATAATATTATTAAAGTTCTCAGCATGAGTAAATTTTTGTTCGCGTTTGTGTTTTTCCTTTTGCTGTCAGACATGCTGAGAACAGTTAGCGTCCATTACCAGGGGGCTCATTTGAGCTTCTTGGTGTGGGGGAGTGTGGCGGGCCGCTAAGAATAAAAAAAAAATTAAAAAAAATCTTTTATTTACATTCAAATGTGGGCTGGAAATGATGTCAACGATGATCTTGGTGTCCAGCTAACGTCGACGCCCAAACTCCGCCGGTGAATGCTTTGAAAGAAAAATTCAGTTCCTCACTAAAGAGGAGGAGGATTGAATTCTGAGGAAATATGCTGCAATACAAACACGTGGCAGTGACAGTCTTTGCGAGTAACGTTTTACAGGGAATCGATGCCCTGGATGTGATCGAGTTCCTGAGCATTCGAGAGAGAGTTCCTCCGAATTTCAGGAGATATAAAGTACTACGGGGTTCAGTTAGCAATCTCTCTATGGCCCAGGAAAACTCTTGTTTTTTGACAGCTCAAGTGTCATTTTCAAATGTTTCCTGTAATTCGGTGGATCATGGTCCCGAGCGGAATAATTGCGATATTAGTGTGTACGTATCGGGAATAGGGTAAAAGCGCCTGAGTCAACGGCTTAAGGAAATTATTTTCGTTATTTCCTTAGAATTCACTTTCATCTTGGTTGAAATACTGATTTTTGATTATTGAACTATTTCTTACATATATTGTTTAACCCTCATCCGTACCTGATTTTTTAACCCGTTATAATCCTTGGAGTGTCAATTTGTTGTAAATTGTTTCAAAAATACGAATTTTGGTGACTTATTTTTACCTATGATTTTTTGCCCAACAACACACGAATAAAAAAAATAAAACAAATTATGTGTGTAACTAGATGATTATTCATTTTTAAGTACTTATTAATAGTTTTTGAATGAAATCGTAACTTTAGAGAAGACACGAATGCCACAAAGATGATAAAGTGTCATTTAAAAAAACCTTAAAAAAAGTAACTTTAAAACAGTGGTCCTTAGCCTAAAGGGTGAGCTAAATTTTTATAATGAAGCCAAAATATGAAATTTGCTTTCATCGATGGTTGAAATTTTTGAATTTGTTTAAAAGTCTGGTAGATCAAAGTTATTTGATTTGAGCATAAAAAAATAAGTTCTTTTTAGGGTAGCTTTCAATTTCTTTTAAAAAAAAAATTATTCTTATACTCAAATCAAACAAGCCCAATCTTCTAAACTCTTTTGAAAATTCTAAGATTCTAATCTTTGATGAAAATAAATAAAATTTTACAAAATGAAAAACAGTAAGAGATAAAACAATTTCGTATCAAATATTTAAGATGCAAACTTGAGCTAAATTTATGATTTTAGTTTGAAATTAGGCTTTAAAAACTGCAATATTAATAATGTTTAACAATACACTAAAAAAATAAAGTATTTTATGCAGATTTTTTAAGTGAAGATCAGGTACATGTTTCTTTAACTGGAAATATTTTTCATGAAGAATCAATAGCATGATAAAAATCTTGATAAAGTTCATGTTTTCTTGAATTTCTCAACTATTTTATGTTGATTAACTCATTCAATTGAACTTTGAATCTGTTTCCAAATTTCTATAAGATTTTTGAAATGTACAAAAAATATGATTTAGGAATCTTACTTCTAGATTAGAACTTTATTATCCAAGCCTTTGAGCCCTCATTCATGAATCTATTATTTAAATTCTGTAGAGCTGGTTTAATTTTCATTCATCATTTCAATGATTGATTTTTGATCTGTTTTGTGAATCTGGTTGAAAATGTGAATTTCAAATGATGTAATTGAATCTGAGTTTTCAATTTTGGATCGCCACCTAGAAGCGTTATATGTTTAAATTTTGTGGTAAAATAAAGTTTAAGAATTTCGAATATAAATATAAAACAAAATTCTTCTTTTTTTATAATTTGAAATCTACTGAAAATGCATGTGATTTTCGAGAATTTGAGCCAGGATTTCAAAGCAGCTTTCCATTCTTAATTTCTTATGATTACTCGAACTGAAAATCAAGAATCCTAAACTTGATACAGAATCCGAAATACGAAAATCTGTCGAAATATAATTTTTGTTATGGGAATATGGAACCAGAGCCTTCAAAATGGGTTTGATTTAAAATTTATTATTAAGAACTGAATTTCTATAATCAGATTGCCACTTAATTTTCAACCAATGAGAAATGCCCTCATGAAACTCATAATTAAATTATAATTGAACATATGTAGCAATGGTTTCTGGAACCTTTTGCATGATTTCAGAATAAATAAGGACAATTATAGCTCTTCTCGTCAATTAAGCAAGTCCGTCATTCGATCCAACAATGTGTTTTAGACCTGTTCTAATGTTTTTTCATCAGTTCTGTTAATTTTGTTTTGTTTACAACCAATTGAAATGAAGGCACCAAGAACAAACAACGAAGCTCTCATAAATTTTATAGGTAGCTTTTTGAGCCAAAAAAATATCAGTTTGTTTTAAACACGATCGACTCAGTCCTGACGCAACGAGTTTTTATTTAGTGCTGGAATTTTGTATTAAAATTCATCAGAGCTGTAATAGGAACTCAAAAATAAGATATCGTATTTATTTAGGACCAGGTGCAATTTTTGGACCTCTTTTCAAATTTTGTTTTAAGTTAAATCATGAAAAAAAAAATGGACAAATATAGTTTGGACTTCTTCTTATGATTCAAATCATATTTTCGTTTGCAAAAGAAGGATGATGTGCAATCATTAAAAGCGGATATTCTTAGCTCAAAAAAAGAAAAAAAAACAGGTTGTTTAACTTGCTGCACACTTCAAATTGAAATTGAGCAGAACTGCTAATTTCGTGCGAAATTGTTTAAACAGAAACGTTTGGAAAGATAAACATTATGCTATATGTATTTCCAACTTCTCGCTTATACTTAGCTTCCCATTTCCCCACCGGTTCACTCCTTAGGCCAGATTTTCATTTCCGAAGCAGTTTGCAAGAAATTTTGCCTACAAGATGGCTAGCAAATTTCCTAAAATTCGCATTCCAGTCCTTTCATATTCCAAGCTACATATCTCAGCCAAAACACACGCCTCATGCAGATCAAGGCTTTACGAAAAAGCATAACAGCTTAAACAAACAAACGCATACTCACACGTACGTTAGCATATCCTAATAAAGAAAAACCGTTGACATTAGTTCCTTTCCTTCCCTTCTGCGAAAATTCGGGGAGATGAAATCCTAAGATTGGTGAAGGTTTCTTGGGACGGCTTGTGGGCGTGTGTTTGTTTGTGTGTACAGAAAGCCGTAACAGAACAGAACAGAAGGCAAATGTTTTCCCGAACTTCCCAAGACAAACACATCATTAATATGTAATTTTATTAATCATGCAAGATTTAGCATCGAGGTTGATGGCTTTCTGTATGCTTTGCACTCATTTATACTTATATAAATACCCACATACAACAAATGTGTGGAATAACACTAAGCCAAAGTCATATGGTGCCATACAATGTGAAGTTGGGATAACAGGGAGAATGTTGTGAAAATTTCGTCTCATCATGTGCTTTACCCCGTTTTATGATTTATGAAAAGTCACCCAGCACCTTTTGCACAATCGCTAGCGTCAGCCGATTGCGTTTTGGGGTAGAAATAACTTTAGGGGAGAATGAGGATACTCGATCCCTGGGGATACTTGATTCCTTAGCTATATCTCGGAACTGGAATGTCTTACAAAGATCAAATGTTCTAGAAAAATGTGCCAAAATGAGCAAAGTAACAATGCTTGTAGTTGAAAAAATTTTAACAAAATAATTGTTTGAGTAATTGAACTTTGTTTGAAAAATTTCACAAAATGTAACTTGAAGATCTTTTTTCATCACTTCAAAATGTTCCTTACATGGGAAAATTATGAAAAAAATATTTGTTCCAATGCATCAATCGTTCGAGCGTAAAATGAACTTCATAATGCCTTATTTTCAAAGCAATGGAAAACTATCAACTTTTTTCAGAAAAAGTTTTCTAAAATGTTGGTTATGGGTACAATTGATCCCCCTCCCAAATGGCATATTCTTCTTCTGAATTGATCGTTATGATTGCTGATTACGAAATTACTAATATTTATCCAAAATCTAATATTTATCAAACAATTGTCTGAAGAAAAGAGCAAAAATAATTAATTTCCTCTTAATTATACAAAATAGCGCCTTTAAGTATGCAATGTTATTAGCGTTGAGACAAAGTTATAGAATTTTCTTCTTATGTCTGCTATAAACTGTGAAATGAGAACAAACATGACCAAAATAGTCAATTAACATTCTATCTTGGGGTTTTGTTTGATTTTTATACAAGAATTAGAGCTTCCTGAATAAAATATCAAGTCTCCTTCAATAGGGGATCAAGTCTCCCCTAACTTCAGAAAAATCACAATTTTTTTACTCCCACGAAAATGCTTCTAGTTCATCAACGGGTTCAAGTATCGTTCTAATTTTTGGAGCATAGAAACTTGAAGTTACAAGCTGTCAGAAAATGTCAAAGACGGCGAGTTACTAAATTTTTCCAAAAAGATATGGTGAAAATAAGAAAAGGGGATCAAGTATCCCCACTCTCCCCTACATATCAATATTTGTCTTGTACGCTATCAGAAAGCCTTAAGGAGAACAATGACTCTTGGGGTAGGTGGGTGGCATTAATTTTTATTAGCTGAATTAAATTTAGTTAACACCCATTCGCCTGACTCCAGATTATCCAGTTGCGATGCACGTCGTTGACGAGCGAGTCATCTTTAAGTTGATTATTTCAGAGAGCATTTTTAAGCTCAACTTGTTGATGTTTGTTGGGAATGATCCAACTCAAACATGCCTTCCCGGAGTCAGTTTTAAAGTTCAACTTATATGAATAAATATGGTACTCAAACTAAATGCTTGTCGCGCAGAGCTATGACGGTTAGTTTCCAACAATTTCTAGAACCGAAGCAGAGACGGATGTATTTTGATTAGAAGTTATTCGGCAAACAGCTATGAATGTTGATTAAAATCAACAGTGTTAACCTTGTCTGCAGTGACGGGTTGCTTGCTTCGGGGCGCTACGAGACGTTCAGGTTGGTATGATGAAATAGAAAAGAGTGTGTTCGGGGATTGCAAATGTGTAGATAATTAATACCGCTGGAGAAAATGTAATGTTTCCAAATTATCACGTCTGAAGCTTAAGCCTCAAACGATCAGATATACAAGCTAAGCCTTGAAACGTGTGTAAAGTCCCAACGGCCATTTTAAATCAATTTTACGGTTTTTGGTTAAGCCACCAGATGTCTCCTAGGACACCGGAGAGAACTGTCAAATAGAAAATTAAGTGTAAACATAAACAAACATAAACAGCTAGTCAGATTTGAATGGGTCGTATTGGATAATTGTTAGACCCAGACAACCAGAAGTCGTTTTTTATTTTACAGATTACATCGTATAGAATATTATTTATACTCTTTTTCGTATATCTGCTCCTACAATGTGCGGTCCATGGATATTCTTTATCGTATTTAAATGCATTGCATGATTTTATTACGACAAGAAGAGAGACTCGTATTTATGTACATATGAACTCGACCTTTGTGTACGACAATTCGCAAAAAAAAAAAACCGTGAAATGACCGATATACGGTGATCAGCCGTGACTGAGAGATTTTGTCGTGCTATGCATAAAATAATTCGAAATTAAAAACATGTATAACTGCATTGATTCGTAATAATGTGCATGCAATCGTATACCTTTGCAAATTAATTCGCGTGTCTGATTTTCGTAAAACGTATTTGTTGGCAATCGTAAAAGAATACAAATAATTTCAATAAAACCGTTTATGACAATGGGACATCGATGATTGGAATCGTATTAAAGGAGGCTTCAAAATGTTGGTCTATTTTTAGATCATCGATGACGTGTTCTACGATTTAAAAGATTTTAGTTATAGAAATATACGATTTGCTTTTGGTTTAATGCCTTTGAAGCAAATCCCCTTGTATTTATATATTCCAGATAGCATCGAGGAACCATCAAGTGCTGCCGATCGTATGGTCAGGGGATCAAGTCCAGGTACTACAATAACTTCTTGAACGTTAAAATTGAATTGTAGGATATAAACTTGAATTTGTTTTATTTTTTATTTTGTGCTAGTTTAAAAATATATTTGAATTTAACATCAAAAACGCATTTCTTTGAAATAATCTTTTTTTTTTATTCAACTGACGGAAAATGAGATCCCTGCACTCAAGTCGCAGAAGACGACCAAATAAGTCGTCAAACTTTCCATATTGTTACGAAAACTGTCGTATATTACAACCTCAATCATCTATATGATGATGTAAATTGTTATAGTATATTCCAAAAAGAATCAGGGTAGTCGTAAATGATGCGCATGACAAGTCGTGCAAATCGTAATTTAATACAATCCAAATCAAGAATATGTTTGCTAATGTACCTATATGGCCTCCAAAATGATACGTATATACTGGTTTTGCTACATTATATACGATATGTTTACACGTATATTTGCGTTGCAAATTCGAAATACCCACCAAATGGTTCTCTGGGGAGTATTTTTTTTACTGAGATACTTGACGAGTTCCGATAAAATCACTGATGCAATTCCGAACGCATTCATGATTTAACACATGATAAGTATTAGTCTAATACTTGTTCGCTATTTCTTTCGAACTAGCTTGAAGTTCTAAATTTTATACAGTAAAAACACAGAAGTCACACATGAAAATGCACGATGCTTAAAATTGGTACTTTGGCTACACAGCATACTGAAATTACCGAGTTCTGTAAATTATTTTACCGAACCAGTTATGTTATTTGGGAAAAATCGGTAATTGATGACTTTCACGCTTATTTTCTACTAAACTTCGTTACTCGATTCTTGACTCATCGAAGCTCGTTAAAAAGTATGCGAACAAATGAATTTTAGTCAGTAATGTTTCTACTGGATTGTACATAGCTAGGCTAGGGTTTTCTCAATCCGATGAGCGTTAAAAAAGTGTAAAAACTTATTTCAGGCCGTTTGCTTTTTCGGCAGTCTTTGTAGTGAATAAAGTTTATGATGCAGTTCATTAGTAGAGCCTGCTTATTGATAAGGAAAATTTCTAATGAATGTGCTTTGTCTGTGTCTAGGTCTTTGTCATCAGCTATTTTTCAGCTTGTCAAACGATCAGCTGATCATTGTTTACAAGTTTTTTGGCAATCCTTGGTCCGCAGAATAACAACAACATTAAGTATGTTAAGTGATCGTGCAGTATCTAAATATGATTGACATCAAAATCAAATGCAATTTAAACGATATGTGCAACAGTAACGATTTTCTGGTAGATATTCGTTACTGTATCTTTATCACATTTGAAATTGATAAAAAATGTGAAATTTCTATTGAAAACGAAAATTTAATTGGATAAAAAAAAAAAGATTTCTATTATGGAAAATCATTGAACAAATCGAATTACTGTTCAAAATAAAAATCAACTGTAATGTTTTGATTTTACAATACAAAAAAAAAAATAAACAAATCGCCCCAGCGTCTGTCTTAGGAAATACCTGATTCTGAAATGGGTTTCTTGAGGGTGGATTTTTCGGTTTTTATTCTACTTAAATAGCAAAAACGACTATTTGTTTAAGATCCAACGTTTCGATCCTTATAGGATCATCATCAGAGACTGTAATTTTAATATTTTTATGTAATACACAGCAAAAAAAAATGTAACGATGGATTATGTAATTTCTGGAGATGATGTAGTATTAGAGATTTCTGTTAAAATAGTACATCTAAACGATGTACACAATGCGAATACGTCGTGTGATGTAATATCACAACCTTCTATGTGAAATCGAATCGAGGAGTCAACGTTTTCCTGAATTGACGTCTAAAGTTTTATTCATTTCCAAAAGTTTGAAACGGGTTACGGAGCTCAGCAGTATTTGTTTGGCTTGTAAGTACTACCAAAATCAATTAAATATCTGAGCAAAACTATTGCTTTGAGTTTCATTTCATTATTTCTAATTTTTAGGGAATTTGGCCTATTTGCATCAGCGATAGAAGATTTTATTATTTGAAACACCCGGATGATAAGGTGAGTATTTTATTTTATTAATCTTTCCTGTGAAATTTCATTTAGAGCTTCAAGAAATGGTGTGTTCCGGCTTGCAAAAATGGAGTCGCTTAAACCAATCGATTTGGGAACAAAACTGTGGGCAGATTAGTGTTCAGTGTTCGTTCCATAAAGTCATGAAGTCTGAATCCGAAAATTCATAATGATTCAACGTATTGTCCCATATTTGGACAGCTCAAGCATGGAAGATCTCCTTCAAGATAAGGGAAATGCCTAACAGAAAATGTTGATAAAGGTTCAATAATGTTAGGTTCGGGACTTAGGATAAGTAATATTAACAAATATAAACATAAAACATCAAGTTATAATAATTTAAAATAGCTTTAAAGTTTATAGCTTTGTTTGTTTTTGGATTGGATTTCGTCAACCCTTGACTTGATAAAAACCCCTAATCTGAACTCTGTATCAATAAATGTATTACAAAGTTTTAGTTACATCTTAAATGATAGCGTCTAGTACATTATGCTCTGCTTCGTCTACTACGTTACATTTGTGGAGTACCTGATACATCTAAAGAATGTAGGAATATTAGGTACCATTAGCGACTCAAGTTATGTGCACGTTTTTGATGTAACATCGCAACACTTTTTTTGCTGTGTATGTTAAAACAGTTTTATATATCAGTTCACTAATTATAAGATTGCTTGCCGAAAATATATCGTCTTTTTGTTTGGATTGATTTGGCTGATCAGATAAAACTGTCTTGTTTATCTGTTATAACATTTTTCAATTAAATTAGTAGAGATGTACCGAATAGTGGTATTCGGCGAACGGCCGAATATCGAATATTGACCTTTTCAACTATTACGCCCAACAAATATTCGGCCGAATATTCGGTCGAATAATCTGTTGAGTTTTCAATAGAAATACTTCTATTTCTACTGCTATTTCTAATAAAAATCTTCTATTTCTGCCCTCTTAATGCCCCTCATGTTTTAAAGTCGATTATTTCCAACCAGATGTATCAGATCTTTTTTAAAGTAGAGGTCTTTTGATTTTCAAAATGTCACCATTAGCTGAAAGGACATCAGATGACTTGTCGCTTCTAGGACGTTTATCACAAAAGAGATTGGATTCCAGTGAAATTTGGGACAAAACATGTCAAAATCGGTGTTGAGCTATTTGAAATTGCTTTTTTAAGTCGAATTAGATGAATGTCTAATTTTTGGTTGATGTCATCAAAAGAGTTGCCAAAAAGAACGATGATCTTTAACCTTAAGCATACAATACTTTCTACGACACGTATCCACACGGCCTAGTCTGAACAATTTTTATGAAAAACTTTAAAAAAAGGGAACATTAGAATAGAAACTAGGCATTATTCTTAAACATTCAAGAGGAAAAAGAAATACAATTACTTTAAATTTAAAGTTCTTATCGAATTACAACAGTAGTGTTCAAATCGTATCCTTCGAATCAATTTACTCTAAAAATCGTTTTGTAACAGAAAATTTACAAAAATTTCAAAGAGCAATTTGATTTTTTAAATTTTATTTAGGAAACAAATCTGAAAAAACCGTCTAAAATCCGGAAAGTTTAAAAAAATATGTGGTCATTCCGGTCAGATTCAACTTTTCTCGAATGCTTTATTTGGTTTATGGGCAAGCCTGGATATATCAAGAAAATATGGAATAAACGATAACCAAAGTATAAAGCTATCTACAGTGAAAAATTCACGGATTTATCTAAAATGTTTAACTCAAACCATAAGTTTTTGATGATTTTGAAGGATTTTCAACAAAACCTTTGGATATTTAATAAATTATCCAACATCAGTTGAAAAATTTAAGAAGTGTGTTTTTGTATAAATTTTAAATAATAAATATTCGGCCTATTCGGCCTATTCGGCTGAATACTTAGCTCAACTATTCGGTGAGCCGAATATTCGGCTTAACGGTTTTTTGGCGGTATTCGGCGCCGAATATTCGGCCAACCGAATATTCGGTACATCTCTATAAATTAGGGTATTGTTGGAATAAATGTTGTGTGTTGATTTACTGTGTACAAAGTTTTGCGTTTGAAAAATCGTTCTGTCCTACAATTTTTGTTATGTAGTTTACACTTTCACTATCCAACTGGGTTTCTTGTCTGATCATAACTAGGTGGTGTCTGTTGTTGGGTTTGTGCTCCAGTATTTGTGTTTTTATGTTGTGATTTAACTTATGTTGCAAAGTGTTCTAAAAATACTTTCGTAAGAGAAATGTATGTTTTCAGTGTCTTTTTTTTGAATTTGATTGCGTTTTTTGTAGTTTTTATGTGGCATCTTTCCAGGATCAGCAATTTGCTTTCGTTGTCACATGTCAGTCGACTGCTGGATCTTCTATCGATACACTCCATCTGTCTATAACCACCCATCGACTCGAGATTTTAGCCGAGCGCCGAGCCGTTTCGACATATACGCATGCTGGAGCCTATTTCGTTACGTTCATCGTTGTGAAATTGGCTAATAAGCCGCTGTTCTGAATCAGAAATTGCGACTAATAAGCAGCTGTACTGAATCAGAAATTGTCGGCGAGCCGTTGTATCTTTTTCAAAAATTTCATGATATTTACGGCTTATGTTCTTTCTTTCTTTGATATCTCATGTTCCTCTAATACTTTCCATCACCTTTGAAAATGTGATAATTTTCAGGTACGAAGATGTACCCAGACGAACTCGGAACATAAGATTTGAAATGAAAATCGTCTAGAGTTTTGACTAAGCTACTCTAATGCGGAATTGACGCAGAATATTGATTTCACTAGTTTACGAAATTTAAAATAAAAATATGAACTGATCCTAAAATGAAATTTAATAAAATCTCAGTAGAAAAGTTTTGGAGTTATGCTCCAAATATGAAATTTTGATAAAATTAAGGATGGGTGTGTGATGCAAGTGGCAACGTCCAACGGAAGGGTAGTGGTTTATGTTTATTTTAACAGAAATGCCACCATATGCTATGAAATTAAGTTGTGGTTGGTTTGAAAGTGAATGTAGGTAAACGGAAGTGAAGTCTGTTTCACACAGAATTTGGTCGCATCTTTTCATTTACTGCAGCGCCCCTAGTTGTCACATCGCGAATCTATTGACAGTGTTTTGATCCGGATGGTTTGTTTACTTAGTGGTGAAAATTTCATCAAGATTGAAGCAGGCAGTCAAAAGTTATCGACGATGGAACGCGAAAGGTGAGAGAAAATTCAGCACACTCACGTAGAGAAACCGACGAGGTCAGGGGTAAAGATCGCGATATTCCTGAAATATCCAAAATCGACTGTAAATTCGTTACTGCAACGTTATCGGGAGACCCTTACGGTTAATCAAGCATAACAAACCAGGCGTAAAAGTGGAACATATGACCGGAAGCTGCGAGCAAAGGTAATTCGATCAATTCACAATAATCCTGGAATATCCTTGCGTGATATGGCGAAAAAGTTCAAGGCGAACCACAGTACAGCTTGATGAATTTGTTTCCGAGAAGGCTTGCGGTTGTATCATGCAAGCAAACACCCCAACAGGACGCTGAAACAAAACCTGGTTGCCAAAAACAGAGCAAGGAAGTTGTACGAGAAAGTGTTGACCAAGTACAACGTATGCATTTGATGGACGACGAAACTTACGTCAAAATGGGTTTTGGACAAATACCCGGTAACAAATTTTACCTTGCGAAGCGTAAAAGGAATGTTGCGGGAAGATTCAAGTTTGTTTTCGCAGATAAATTTGCTCGTAAGTTGATGATTTGGCAAGGGATCTGTAGTTGTGGAAAGAAGACTAAGATTTTCATCACTGGGGACACAATGAATGGAAATGTTTACAAAGAAGAATGTCTCCAGAAGATGGTTTTGCCATTCATTCGGTCCCACAAAGGTCCGGTGATGTTCTGGCCGGACCTGGCAAGCTACCACTACAGCCGGAAGAAGGAGAAAGGAGAACAAGATCGATTTTGTTGAAAAAAGTATCAATCAACCAAACTGTCCGGATTTTCGTCCCATTGAGAAATATTGGGTATTATTAGCTTACCAGAAGGTCACATGCCAAGTTTCAGAACGATCTGACCATGGGGAGGGGTTGCTTGAGTCTCAAACGTGAATAGGAATTTAAGGTATTTTCTCGGAAGGAACAAAAATACTAATTTTCCATTAATACCTTTTTTTCTTTACTGACCGATTGCTGTTTATGAATAATTTCTTTAAAGCCTAAATTGAGACAAATATTTCACTCGAAGGCTTCAACCCGATCTATCGATCTTTTTAAATGTTACCCACTGTTACCTTCAAGTCTAAAACTTTTGCTGAAATAAAATTTTCTCTAATAAAAAGCGTCTTATATATTTTTTTTTCTATCATAAAGTCACTACTTAATATCAACATCACTGTTAATCAGGCGCAAAAATGAAGTTCAGGTGATCGATAGCAAATTTATTCATCTTTAGTATTCAAGAAAGAGATTTAGAATTTATGTTATTCAGTCAAAGAAATTTGCATTTGAGAACAAATACTTTTTTAATTTTTCCAAAATTTCGAATTTTGAACAGAACTTAAAAACTGTTCTATTAAAAAATTTTAAAATTTAATTTTAGGATTTAGCGCCCGATTTCACATTAAAAGAGATCTTCAGTTTACTTAATTCAAAAATGCTTATAATCAAAGAGAAGGTTTGAAGAACCTTTTAGCTGAATAAAACTATGATTTCAAAGTAGTCGATGATTCCTTTGAATTCAGCCACAGTAGTGTCTACTGCGTATTAACTATGGAATAAGACAACACTTTATATTAAAACACGCATCAAATTTAAAATTTATCAGTAGAATACAGTGCCTTCCTCCTCTGTTCGGGTTTTTCCAAAATCATGAAACGGGAATTCAATGGAACGAAATGTATACCATTAAAACTTTGATGGATATGGGTAAACTTTGTATAAGTATATGTTTTTTTAGTCAGAACCGATTAGAAATCCTTTTTTGACTCTCGGAGTTGAAACATCACCTGATAGACAGTAACAAATAAGAAGTGTTCTTCATGAGCTCGATTATTACTTTTACAGCCAAACAAGACATCCAATCGAATATCATCATCGTTATGCACATCTTCGAAGCAAAATGAAGCAGTACAGCCGGTACCTACCGAAACATGATTCTAATTTTCAGGGCAATTGGTATCGGCTACCATAAGGATTTCTGGCTCACAATTTTGGTTTTGGGAGTAAGATTATTGAGTCCTCCACTTTCCGTAGATTGTGGATGAAGGCGGAAGGATTAGTGTTATTTCAATTACCCATGGAAGGCTCGGTTGGTCAGACTGACCATTTGAAAGCCTAAATCTATTAAAATTTGCTCCCTACCTACCTTACTGCGGCCAATAAGGGTTTGTTTTCCAGTGTTGCTAAATTATAAGTTTGATATATTGATCATTTATAAGCAATGGAAAAAGATTTGCTTAACTACAAAAAAAAATTGTTTTTAAACTTTTCTCTCACAAAAATTGTTTTTTTATTTACAGTCAGCATTCTGACACAAAATATTAAATAAGCAGCCCTGCTGTTAAGTGTTCATCTTTCGCCATACAAACCGGAAACGTTATACATAGACTAAGAGGAAACATCGCTCCTAACTTTCGGGACAGTTTTTGCTACACCGAGAAATAGTGCAGGTGGTGGTGCGGATATGGTAGTAGAATGATTTTATGAAATCGAAACTGTCCTGTTCTGTTGCCACCAACTTCCTCCATGCTTCCATTTCTCTCCCCCAACCAAACATGTGCGGTTGGATGTGTAAGTGTGATTAGACTAATGAGTCGGCAAAACAATGCCAGCCAAAAGGCTCCGGATGGCTCTCCGGAGGGAAGTTTATATTAATTAGAATATGCTTTGCTGGATTTGCGAAACATAAGTTATCTGAATTTATATTTGGTGCGTCGTGTTCGGCAGGAAAAACAAGTCACCCAATTGTTGGGAAGAAAAATTTAATGAGGAGAACTGCGTTCGTTTTATAATTTAATTTATGATTTCCCAAACATTTTTATTATAAAGAAATTAAGCAAAAATAATACTCAAACCATTCATATGATTGAAAGTAAAGGGTGTTCCTTAAAAATCCATGACGAAATTTTTTTTTTTTAAATTATCTATATAGTAGACCAATCATTTCCAAACTTTTAGACAATAAACTTTGATTCATATGTGATCAGGCCCGTACGAAGGACTCGTCCTCGAGGGGAGTTTGTGACTTATTTGAACCTATATGGAACATTCCTTTAAAGATAAGAAAGGTAAAATTGCTGCCCCGGGATCTGTCGATCTCAGGAATTTGAAAGCCTTGGCGATCATTCCTCATAACCATATGGAGTATGCCACGTGGTTGTGCAGAATTATATTTCCCCTCTCGCGTTCCATCTTAGATAACTTTTCAACGCGTGTACAAATTTACAAAAATTTCACCACTATATAAAAAACCTTACAGATTAGAACGCTATCAATAGTTTCTCGGTACAACAACGAGAGGCGCTGCACTGAATAAGAATACCGATACAAATTTACCCAATATAAGGTCTAAAACTCACCACATCAAAAAGTTTTTTTTTGTAGACCAGTATTGTTTATTGAGTTCTTCAAAGAGGTGTGGTAGGTAATTTGATTGAAACTAAATCATAATTGTACAATTTTCTTGATGCGATACTTTTTCACTTTCAAACTTTTCTGGAATTTTTTTTCTTGATTGATTTTAACATGTTTAAAGTCTAGTTCAGGAAACGGCGCTTGCTCGCTGTTAAAGTTATCTACCAAACCTCACAGCACAAGCCGCCCAAAAGGGGTTAGACAACCATCTTAGACCATTAAGAGATGGCGTAAAGATTTCAAAGGGCAATAAATTTCCCCCAGCCTCCCAGAACTCCATTTTAGCTGGCTAGGCAGGGTTGGGATTTTAAGGTTTCTAATGTGTGAAGGAAACTTTCGAGCCGCAATAATCCAATATGGTTGTGTGTTCGCTTTAAGATTGTTCTATTCATCCCAAACCGAATGGTCGTCCCACAGAGAAAGTCTTGCCAGAGTGTTTTATTTGTGTGTGGATTCTAAGCTTCTGGTAAAGAAATTGCAGGATTGCAAACAGTCTAGTGACCGCAAGAAAGTTTAACCCGAGTCCCAAACGAAGCTGCCATATGGGATTGTGTGTTTTGGTTTTATTTTCTTCTAGCTAGAAAGATCTCTCCCGAGCAGACTTTTATGGCAAAATTATAGCAAATTATGCTATCACGCCCTGAGAGCCAAATATGCTCTCATTTTGCTTGACATAAGGTGGTACACAGCAAAAATGAGAGCACAAATATCCATACTTGGTTAGCAAAGTGATACCAAATTTTGCTAAAACTGAGACCCCAACTACACCTCATTTTCCGAGAGCTTGGAAAGCACAATGATGCCAACCCGAGCAGATTTTGATGCCCAAATTGATCGCAAACTGATACCAAACTAAGGTGTCAACAGCAAACTGCTAGCATCTTTTGCTGCTCAACTTTTTACGATAGCAAAACTAGGCATAATTAAGGTGTCATATATTTTCACTTGACTGCAAGCTGAGACCAAATTTAGGTATCAATAGCAAACAGGAAGCTAAATTTGATGTAGAATTTAATTTGATAGCAAAACTAGGATTTATTGAGGTTTCCTTTTATTGATGTAAAAAATGATTACTGAGTTAAAAATTGTACCAAAATAAATTTGAGTAATATGTGAATGATAGCAAAACCAGGCATCACTAGGCTTTCATTTTTGAACGACTTTAGGCTTTAGGTAATCGCGAAACAGAGGCAAAAATTTTCAGCGAAGATACATTAACAACAACTAAGGGCTTATACACCTAGTTGATTTTATCTTTTTTCCTTAGTTATAAAAAACTTGATATCAAATTAGTAACTTGATACGAATTATTTGATGTGTTCAAAACTGAGAGTAAAAAAAATGTATATAGGAAAAAATGACGAAAAATACTTAGAAGATTGGCTGACAGATCAGTACAAGATAAGCAAAGCTGAAAATAAAACTCTCTTCTCCTTACTAAAATGTATTTGAAGTTTTCAATTTTATTTCGACCTTCCAAACAAAATCGAAATCTCAAATGAAGAAAATATCTAATAAATTCTTTTATAGAACACTGAATGTCTGACCGGTTGTACGATAGACAAAAAAGGTTGTTTTTTTTTATACTCATAATTTAGGATTTCAATCAAAGTTGCTTGAAAACACTTTGTATTTTAGGAGCAGACAAGATGCTACATTTCTAGTGAATATTCTCCACTGTGTTTCTTTGCGTGGCGCTTCTATCAAAGATAAGATATTCAAAATTCTTGAATTTAAGAAATATTCATACAATAAAATGAAAATCTACAAAAGATAATTTTTTCGTTTCGTCTCACAAAGTTAAAATATTTTATGTTTTAAAGAATACATTTAAATTAAATGTTACTAACTAACACATACAAAATATAAAATGGTTTATATTACTTCCAGAGTTTTACTTTTAACCGGTGTTATTTGAGAATTAAAGTATAAAATTTATACTATAAATACACAAATATTTTAAGTTATCAAAGTAAAAAAATTAAAAACGAAAAAATAATTAACGGATGTTTAATTTGCTATGAAGTTTTTCGAAATAATCTTCAAAGAATTTCAAGTTACACTGGAAATAATCAATTCAACTCAGTTCAAATGTAATTCAAGTTAAAGATAAACAAAAAAACAAAACGTAACAAAATTAAGCGGACACAAATGCCAAAAAGTTGGTAAAATGTCCAAAATTAAATAATAATAATATTTTTTTATTAATTTTTTTTTTGAAAGGTGATCAAGAGATTCAGTTCAAGTTAAAAGATGAAACATGCACAGAAAAGTGAAAAGCATGAGAAATGAAAATTTTTAAAATAAGCGTTCAAGAATAGGAACTGTGGAATTCATTTAAATTAATTCATTAATTTATTTTACCCAAAATAATTTGGCCTTAGATTTATTGCAAGTTGTTACTAGAAATCAAATGTCGTATGTATAATATTTATAAGGCTAAATATGTATGTTTATATATTTCCAAGAACAACTATACGATTTAACACAGTGTTCACGCGCAGCGCGCGCATAAAAAGCAAATCAAAACAAAAACAAAATAAATGTTTTTTTCAGCCAGTGATCGCCTGTACGTTCCGTTATCCGATCCACGTGAAATTCTGTCGGGAAAGTGTCGCGTAAGCCTTTGTCCTCCAAAAACCAGCCGGAAAAATGTGTAATCCAGGTGGCCTTACCGAGAAATCTGTGGCCGCTCCAGGACCTCAGAATACTGCAGCCTGTGCTTCGCAGGTAAGCATTGAAACAGTACAAAATATTGCACAATATGTACAGATCTACATATATCGATGGTGAAGCAGACATTTTAATTCTAGTGTATCCGTTTAAAAATACAGCTCAGAGATGTCCTTCTTCATTGCCATCCCGGATTCAATGTATCCGTCTCTCCACATCCATCACGAGGTGAAAACTTGCCACTAGAGATGTTTGACTAGGTTAAACCACATGCCGCAAACGACCGATCCCCAGTAACAGACCGAGTTTTGAAGCCATGTTCAGGTAACTATTGATAAAGTTCAATTATAGAAAACAATTATCATTTTTTTTTCCAGTGATTTTAGCACAAATAATCAGCATTTTTCGAGGTGCGGTGTAGTTTAATGAAAAACTAACCCTTAATACGGAAGCGTTCGTCGAAACTTCTTCCTACTTTCTCGTCCCGGACCCATTTTGACTGTGGCCGTACAGTCGCATGGCATCGTCCTTCACCAGGACCGGCAGATTGACGATCATTTTTGGCCAAGTTCGACGGCGTATCGACACTTGGTCTTGCGGGGCGAAGTAGTTTCAGCGAGACGTTTTTGTCAGTTCAGCTTCCGGAGGAAATGGAATCTCCTCCTCAGATGACAACAGAAGCGTTAGCTTTCCGGTCCGGCATCAACTGCGGTGAAAAACTGCCGACGAGAACCATGACTAGAATCATTCGAAGACGCTGGCCCTGTCAATAGCGGAGATCTTTTATTTTAATAAGATAAGGTAAGATATAAATCGACTTTCGATTACACGTTAGTGGAAATCATTGAAGTGAATTTTATTAGCTAGGAGATTCAAATTCTTGCTATGAAAAAGCTACTACAAAAAAGAAGATGTACAGTTTAGATAGCTGCAAATCGTCCGATATCTATGTGGTTTATGTTTAGGTGCAGATGAATATCTTAGTATGACGAAACATGGCACCATCGTGTCTTGTGTTCAAAGCCAAAATGTCCAAATAAGAACCAAATAACAGAATACTTTTATTTCTATTTTGGAAATCGCATGGATCGTAATATGTCGTTGTTAAATGGCGTGTAAACGCCGTTAAACTTAAAAGTAGCGTAGCAATAAAACTAATGATTTTTTCTTTTATATGATTCATGTAGTTTTGTCCACACCTGTGCATAATTCATATGGGTTTCAGAGTATTAATTTATCCAATGGATAGCATTTCACTATCAGAGAGTTCAATTGAAGCGTTTAGGATCAGAGGAATGCAATGCTCAAATCATTTGACTAAAATAGTTTCAAAAAAATGCGCGTAGAATTTATCAGACTGGTCGATTTTTTATATGAATATCAATCGATTTCGTGCAGTTTTAATTCAATCCAAAATGCAATAAAAATATGTTCAAAAGACCTAAGTTTTAAATTAGATTTATATTGAGGTATTGAGGATTTCTGTAAACTTATCAAAAAAATTGATTATTTTGACATATGTACCCCAATGAAACTGAGAGCTTTAATTTTGCGAGATTTTGTGATTAACAGTTATCAAATTATTTTGTGCGGCACCCTAAAACTAATTTAAATTAAAAAAAAGTGTCATCTGATAAGTCATCATCAAAACGTTGGGCTCATTTTATGTTTGGAGCAAATTCGCTGAATCGCATACATTAAGGCGCAATCATAGGCGGCATGAAAGCATTGCCATAAAGAATATCCCTTTCACTAATTGTTGCCTAACTGAAGGCGATATTCACCCGAGCATACTCTTTCGATAAAATTATAGCAAATTCTTCTATCACGCCCTGAGAGCCTAATTTGATCAACATAATTTGATTTAGACGTTGACTACACCTTATTTTTCGAAAGATTTGAGAGCATTATGATGTCAAATTTTGCTATCATTGATAAATATTTGATGCCTTATATTGGCATATTTGTGCTCTCCAAGCTCTCGGAAAACGAGGTGTAGTTAGGGTCTCAGTTTTAGCAAAATTTGGTATCACTTTGCTAACCAAGTATGGAAATCTTTGCTCTCATTTTTGCTGTGTACCACCTTATGTCAAGCAAAATGAGAGCAAATTTGGCCCTCAAGACGTGATAGCAAAATTTGCTATAATTTTGCCATAAAAGTCTGCTCGGGAATATAAGCCATCACATATTTTTCAATAATAGCAAAATTTGACATCTTTATGCTCTCATATCTTTCGAAAAATAGGTGAAAATAAATTTTTCTTTAAGCATTATTTGGCATAGCATAACGTAGTTAATCATGCGCGAAAATTTTACTTTCATTTTTGCTGTGTACCACTTCATGTCCAGCAAGATGAGAAAAAATTTCACCCTTAGGCGTGATAGCCAATTTAGCTAAAATTTTGAATAAATTGTTCGAATAATTTTTAAACCTATTATATTATAAAAGTTCACACGGATTTGCAATTCAAATCTGATCGGGATCCATATTATGAATATCGCCTTTATTATTCATTACATACCTGAAGTCAATTTTCACTATGAACAGTAATGCAACTACCATGTTAATATTTGGGTAATGAAAATCGCCTTTACTTATGCAATCATAAGTGGTAGCGGTATTCATAACACATGACCATATTCATATGACATGAAAATAAGCGCCTTTGTTTATACAACAAATCACTCTTGATTCGGGTGTTACCTAACCAAATGCGCTTAAAGTAGGAACATAAAGTCACAAAATTGATCGTCCTCAGGCACACTCGCGTATATATACCTGCACCTCCAGAACTTTTTACTACAAAAATATTTTTTCATCAAACTTTTTATTGTAGTTAAAGCAACTATCTCACTTTATCTGACGAGATTTGGCGTTTCTAGAATGTTTGAGACTTAAGATACAGCACTTCTATTTTTTTTGTGAATCTCATTAGATAATAGTGAGTTAGTTACTCTTAATTAAAGTTTGAAGAAAAAATGTTATTGCAGTGAAAAGTTCTGACAGTGCATGGTTTGGAGATCTGCATGAATGCGCCTGGGATACGATCAATTTTGTGACTACATGTATGTTCCTACTTAAGGACAAATTTAAAATGCTTTTGGTTAGGTAACACACAAATTAAGAACGTGTTCTTTTCATCAACAATCATTTTTTGTTTAAACAAAATTGCAAATTTTTGTATAATATGATCACAATGTTGTTAGCCATGTATTATGAATATCGGCACTACTCATGATTGCATAAGTGAAGGCGATTGTTATCGCCAAAAGTTGTGTACGATTTGTATAAAATTAAATTGCAAATGCCAAAATACAACATTGTAGTGTGTACAGTTCGTTCAAAATAGTTTTATGCTTGATGATAACATTGTTAATTCTTTTAGGGATGAATCATCCCCGAGGATGAAAATCCCGTACAAAAAATTATCCAATATTTTTTTGTCTAGAATTTCTGAAAAAAAACATCGAATGGCCCTCAAAAACAATGCTATGAAAGTTTTACCAGCTTTCGAAGTTTTTCTACATTTTATATCCAGTACAGAATATACCAGGATAATTGGACTTTTAGCCTGCTGAAAATGATTAAATATAAATAGGTATAAGACTTACTGCAAGTCCATAGTGATTCGCCTAGGCATACCTAATACCCTTGAGGATTATTTCCAATTGAATCTTCGCCAGTTGGGATGCTTCAGGATGGCACAGTAGACGACCTTGTAGGTGCAGGATAGAAGGCGCTTCTGGTTGTTGGGGCTACGACGGACACGCTTTAGCTAAGGCAGAATGAGTCGTTTGCCGATGAAAACGAAGTGCTTGCCGAAGAACTTCTTCTGCAACTAACGCACGGCTTTTCTGGAAGGCATTCTGCTTTAGTACCGGCACATAAATGATGATGGCGCTCTTTGGAAGGAATTAACTTCACAGGCACGGTCGAAGTAGAGATTCCGCAGCTGTTGGGTCGTGTCTTACATCTTGTCCAGCTCCAGGATGGGCCCCATCGTAGTCAATTTCTGCTGTTCATTTGACATTCCCAGAAAAAGACCGCCAGCTGCAGAAATCTGGCAAAAAAAACATTCACTCATTATCGCTGCTTCACTTTCAAAACAAAATTAGCTAAAAGTTCCGGTCACCATTGGATATTGAGCCTGTTTCCGTACTTACCGTCATTCTAGTCGTCCAAAATCGATTGAAAGGATTTTGCCGTATCCGGACCGCAAAAACAATGAACATTTGAAAAACAATGTTTGTTTACATTTGTTTTCTTACACTCTTCTTTTACACGCTCACGATTTCATACTCAGAGTTGGGAATCAAAATCCAAGTTAATTTTTTTCTGAGTTTAACAGAGTTCGACATACGAACTAGAAATTGAGCTGATAGTATTTCTCTTGTGACTAGAGATAAAAACGGAGTTCGTTCATTTTTTATTTTTTTAGTTCCATTTCTGGAAATGAAAACTCAAATAAGTTTTCGAGCGCATTGCACAAAGCGCTTTTAGAACCGGAACGGTATCCAACCGAAACGTCGCAACTTTTTATAGCCAGCCAACACTATCACCGAACTCAAAGTTAAAAGCTTTCGCTGATCTACCATTTTGATCAATTTATACTTAATTTAGTGCTTGAAAGCGGGTACGTGTACTGAAAAACCGTGCGTAAAATATTTAACACGCTGTTAAAAAACTGAGATAGAATTCTCTTTTTTTTCTGAAGCGTTTATTTGATTTTACTGGTGCTAATTAATTTTTTTTGAATATTTGCATATTTGTATTTTTTCCAAAAATTAAGGATTTGAGGATTTCATGAAAAGAATTTTTTACCTCAATGTTGCCTTGTTTAGCTTTCAAATTAAATTCTACATTCTTGCAGTCTGCTGTTGACATCTAAATTTGGTTTCAACGTGCTATCAAATAAAAAATTATGAAACTTCAATGATACCTAGAATCTGAAATTTTTTGACAACTTAATCGCTTCATCTTTGTTGAACATTATAAGTTTGTAAATTGTGTCTAAACAGAACATCGTAGACAAACATTGAGCACATTTTGAAAAGAGTTGTAATTGTTTAAGATAAAAACTCGTGCTGGAATCAAACGAAATCAACAAAAGTTTTTTTCTTGATAAAACATGCTCATTTTAATTAAATTTGTAATCATGTTTAATGCAAAACATTCTTAAAGACTTAAAAAAAAGTTTTGATAATGATCATTCTAGAGAAAAAAAAATCAAGTACCTGCTCACTGGTCGGTGAGTTAATCAGACCAATTTGACATTTGAGCGTTTTTTTCTGTTTCCCAGCCCTGCCTATTGTCAACTGTGAATTTTTGACACTAAACGGTTAACAACCAAATTCCCAGATATGGGGAATTCACTTATAAAATGTAGCAACTCTTGATAACCAGTAGAGCTTTGTATCGAATATGCTTGATTTTTTTTTCGAATATATTTTTATTAGGCCTTTCGAAATTTCGAACACATTTTTCTAACTGCTTGTTTCAGGTTTTTACCGCGAGAAATATGCAAGACATTTGCAAGGCTCCGAAATTATTCATTTTTCATATCACTTTATTACTCTGAAAAAATATGAAACCAAAGTGATACCTGATTTTGCTATCGGGTAAACTCGACTAACAATGCCATCATATTGATCTCAGGATAGTATGATTTTTGAAAAAAATTATACCTAGTTTACTATTCAATATGCTATACCAAATTATGCTAACGACTTGCTGTTGAAAGCTAAATTTGGTCTTTGCTTGCTATCAAATAAATTCTATTGAAAGCTTAACGATGCCTAGTTTTGCTATCGTAAAAAAGCTAAGAGCAAATGATGCTCTCAATTTGCTGTTGACGCCTTATTTTGGTCTAACTTTGCTTTCCATTTGGGCATCAAAGTCTGCTCGGGCTGAATACTTTTGAGCCATTTAACTTAAGTTTGTTTTTGGTCAAATTTCTTAACAAATGTAGTCTACACAAGTTATACATTTTTCTTCAACACAATATTTCACTGAACTCTTCATTTCAGCTGGTAGGTTAACCGTTTCAAAACTTATTTGTTTCAGAAAGGTAAACAATATTTTTGGAAGATTGAAAACTGGAACAATAAATCAGCTGTCACTCAAGCGCGAGACCGACTACGCGAGCCAGCTGTTGCAACAAAATGCGTAACTGATAACCTCTCGAGAAAAAAATATGGAACAAATTATTAGCCACATTGGATTTAAAACAGTACGACGGCATATACTAGCCGGCATGCAAACCGTGCTAGTGAGCATTAGATTAAACATTTATTTTAACCTACATCCCCGGTCCAACGCTTTGTGAACCCTCAGCAGAGGTTGATGTGGCTAGACTGAATATTAAATAATGATTTGATGGTTAAAGGGTGTGTTCAGAATCTCCCCTGACGGATTCAGCGATAGCCTCAGATATTTCTCGTAGGAATTAAACACACTCATTCCAAAACAATAACTGACTTAGTGGACTGTATTTTGCGACATTACGACTTAGAACTAATTTTCAATTGCTTAACCACACAAACTATGGCCACTTAGGCCTCTGACATGGTCCCAAGGACCACTTACTCTGTGTCTTACTCTGATGATTGCTGGTCGGGAAAAGAGGTCGAACCAAGGACCAACTTTGGCTCGACCCTGATAGGATCATCTTCGGCCCCAATGATACCCGATGTTTTTGGCGCACATAATTGCCGTTAAAGCCAGCAGCATGGCGATGCTTTTACTGGGTCCTTTTTGAAGCTTAGGGTGGTTCAACTCGTTCCAGAACATTCCGCCCGCTTTGAAATACGACGGGACGTACGAATTTCGAAACCTGATTCCCATCGATTTGCGCCGCCCGCCGTGACTGCGCTGTAGTTGTCTGCCGTACGTCGGATGTTGCAGAGTGTAGAACCTCCGCCCGCCGTTCATCACACCAGATCTGGCGCCCTTTGTTGACACGTGACGTTTTCTTGACCTTGTTGTTTGGATGCCAACCGCTTGTCAACCACTCTCGTTGCCCGACTTCGTCTAATAGCTCTGGTTCTGGGTGCGTGAAAAAGGAAGTATCACTTTCAATTTTTAACTATTTGTTTAAGCATACTTGACCTTTGAACGTGAGCACTGATCTGATTCCCATGACCACGATCAGCGGTCCAATGCTGACTCAGTGCTGACTTGAAGTCCTTTTACACCATCCAACGGTTGAGCAAAACATTCTAGTTCCCATACTGACTCAAAGCATACTCAAATTGCTGCTGATTTTTCACATTCTTCTTTACTAAAACTTCGAAAATGAGCTGAACACAATAGTTCCCAGGCTCTTCAACATGTAGGTGCTGACATTTAAACCAAATTTTATTTGTAGACTCTCTCGCACAAATCCAAACTCAAATCATAATTAATCAATGGCTTACCAACTCAATTCAATCATTTTATAGACTCCATTCTGAATGTTGCATTTTATCGAATTCAAACGCTTCCGCATCTCGAACTAGATAATTTCTCAGGCTAAATATACTTCGTGTGAGGCGTATACGCGTACATGCTTGTCCTAGACTCCACTCGACCTTCTATATGACGGTGCCTAGGATGGGCCTCTGATCCCTATGATCAGGCATTCCCGACATGACACACTTTGTGACTTCAATTGCCACAAGATCTCCAAATTGACGTTCTCAATACGTCTCGACTGAACCCATCGACATTCAAAATAACAAACCAATTGTTACCACAATCCTCACACGAGCTACTTTGACACCAATGCCAATAGCTAGTAAAATACAAATAGCTGACCCTGTAGAAAAACAATAAGCCTCGTAAACTGCAAAGCGATAATAACCTCAAAATTCTAAATCCCAATCTTTCTAAATCTCAATTAAATCAAATGAATGCAACATTCTGAATTCTTAGGCCTCTGACATGGTCCCAAGGACCGCTTACTCTGTGTCTTACTCTGATGATTGCTGGTCGGGAAAAGAGGTCGAACCAAGGACCAACTTTGGCTCGACCCTGATAGGATCATCTTCGGCCCCGATGATACCCGATGTTTTTGGCGCGCATAATTGCCGTTAAAGCCAGAGCATGGCGATGCTTTTATTGGGTCCTTTTTGAAGCTTAGGGTGGTTCAACTCGTTCCAGAACAGGGTGTCCATGATGAAATTGCCACAAAATGAAATTGCTCTGACTTGTTAACCGTTGGGCAGAATTTAATGAAAATTGGAGTAGATTTAGTTCATAGTGCATTGTTTACATTCTGCATGTTTTAAAGTCCTGTGATCAAAACTCGCGGAAATAGAGTCGAAACAACAGCTTGCATCGTTCCATTGTTAAAAAGTTGGGAATCGCAAATTATACGGTGTCGCAAGTGATTCAGCAGTTTGAGGAACGATTGACCACCGATCAGAAGCCCAGAAGTGAAGGAAAAAGAATTCCGTACAACACCAAAAATCAAAACCGCTTAGTTGGGGCCTTCAACCAAAACCCGAACGCCTCCGTGGCTAAGAAGCTGCACCTAAGCCGATCTTTTGTTCAGAATGCCAAAACTAAGGCAGAGCTTCGAGCGTTCAAGGTCCAAAAGACCCCTAGTCATGACGAGAAGCAGAACAAGTCCACCAAAACCCGTGTCAGGAAGTTGTACCTCAACATGCTGACGAAAGTTCATGGACGACGAAACATATGTGAAGGCCGACTTCAAACAGATCCCCGGTAACCTGTTCTTCACGGTCAAGGATAAGTTCAGCGTTCCGGAGCATGACTGCACTCAGAAGATGTCCAAATTTGCGAAGATATTTCTGGTTTGGCAAGCCATCTGCACGTGCGGGAAGCGGAGTGCACCTTTCGTAATCCAGGACACGATTAACGAACAGGTGTACAAATGTACATGAAAGAGTGCCTCCAAAAGTGGCTGCTTCCTCTCCTGAAGGCCCACAACGTCCCAAAAATCTTCTGGCCGGATTGGCATCATGCTACTACTCCAAGGATGTGCTAAAGTGGTATGCCAACAATAAGGTCAATTTCGGGCCAAAAATGTTCAACACTCCGGAGCTCCACCCCATCGAGAAGTACTGGGCGATTATGAAACAGCACCTTCTTAAACGACCTTAAATAGTAAAGACAGTCGAGAAGCTGAAGAAAGTAGGAGTTTACATGCAAAAAACCGTTGGTTCACAGATTGTGCAGAATCTTATGGCCGGGGTTAAGTGCGATATGATCATTTAAATTGTGTGTTTTTTTAAACATTTCGTTCGATCGAAAATCTTTCTAACACAACTCAATTCAGGGGTAATTAACTCAGTAAACTTAGAAATTAATGATTAATAAACCAAAACTGGTCATAATAATGTTTAGATGGAGTACCTGTTATCAATAAACCTTCAAATGTTTGGCTTGGCAAATTTTAAGTCGACAAGAACAAAAAAACTTGGATAATCCAATTGAGTTAATCTCAATTGGATTATCTGAGGTTTTTGAGACTTTTGATTCTTGTTGACTAAAAATTTGTAAATCTTTAAGTTCCTTCGTGTCTTTAACATGTTTGCAGCTCATGGACAATGGATACAAACTTCTGATAAACACTTCAGACACATCAGGAAAAAATATTTCTAAGATTTTGAATAAGATTCAGAGCTAGGTAGACTTGGTACTCCTGGAAATGATTCTTTCCCTTTAAGATCCCTTCCAACTTGTTGTGCGTTCGTGTGTGTGTGCTTACTGTGGTAGATGGAGATAAAGAAATGAATAAAATGGATGAATTGAAATAATTGAACCTGTTTCATTCATTTTAATAAAATGAAAGTAAAAAAAATAATAATTAAAAGTTTCAGTATAAAATAAAACCAATAAATTGTACTGATAACACTGCACGCCATTTAGCAGCGGGGCGTAAAAGGCTGCTAAACGGATATACTTTGAATGAACATCAATCGTCAATGAAGTGTATTGGTGAATCAGATCAGAATCAATGCGTGTGCGTGTGAAAGTGTTGGATGGAATCGAACCGTTATGAACGACGAAAAGGTCATTCTGTTGGCTACTTTCAGTGAAGAAGCTTGCTTAAGTGCGGTTTAAGTGTAGCGAGTGAAAAAGTAATGTGTCGTGAAAATGAAAAGAAAAGGTTTGGTTCACCACAATGGCGTAGTGCTCCCGTGCTGTAAGTACATTCTTAAAACTTTTATGAATCAATCGATGAATTGTACTGGAAAATGGCTCGGTCCCCCCTTACTTTGGATGATGTTTGAATAAAGTATGGTTAGTGGCGTCTTCACAAATCAGCGGATGTAGTTCCACTAAGTTGTGGAAATAAGATGCTGTTGCTGGTATTTCATTAATTTTTGACGGTGTATATATGAATAAATAAAAAAAAAACTAAGTATTATTTATTGTGATTTATCTATACAATGATTACCTTCCTATTCTGCGAGTTCTAAAGTAGGTTGTGGAAATTATTGCTTCTGCAATAACCACTGAGCTGAGTTTTTTTTCTTCACTCAACAAAAAAAAATGGATTTTTACTCATAATGAAAATTTTAAATGGTAATTTTGGGTGATTTATATAAATAATTGAAAATATTAAAGTTATCGTTGTCATTTTTACAGATCTCCTTATTGTAGATGATAAACAACGATGAATGAACTAATTTATTTCGAAATCAAAATAGAATAACCATAGTATATAATGTTCTATTCAGGCATTCTCAGCTTTACAATGACCTAAACCTTATCAACTTAACCATGGTTTAAAGATCTTAATGACATTTATTTACCTTAAACAGCTGATTCAAGATTAAACTATGTTTAATACATTAATGAGTCTTAAAGAACAAAATTATCAAAAGACAAAAGCTTGCCACTTAGCTAAGTCTCTTTAGAGTACGAATATATTTAAAATATGATACTAAAAGATGATTTTCTAGAGTTTAGGAGATTGCATTCTAGAAACTTAGTTCCTACTAAATTAAAACTAAAATTATTCAAAGACGCAACTGACATAAAAGATGGCTTGTTAGAAGGCAAATCCCTAATGAAATCCGAAAAATATCCAACAAAATGATTCTGAAAATAATGGCTTGTTAAGGATAAGTCCCTATTAGTTCACAAAAGATGGCTTGCTAAGGACAAGTCCCCATTAGATTGTTAAAAGATGCTTGACGAAGGGCACCTCTTCACAAAAGTTGAATAAATACTATCATAAAGTCATAACTAAAAGACGGCTTGCTGAGGACAAGTCCCAATTCGTTTGTTAAAAGACGGCTTGCTAAGGACAAGTCCCCATTAGTTTGCAAAAGATGGCTTGCTAAGGACAAGTCCCCATTAGATTGTTAAAATATGACTTGCTAAAGGAGCCCCTACAAAAGTTCAATGAATACTATTAAAACAAATTTAACTAAAAGACGGCTTGCTAAGGACAAGTCCCCATTTGTTTGTTAAAAGACGGCTTGCTAAGGACAAGTCCACATTAGTTTGCAAAAGATGGCTTGCTAAGGACAAGTCCCCATTTGTTTATTAAACTACGGCTTGCTAAGGACAAGCCCTCACTAGATTGTTAAAAGATGGCTTGACAAAGGGCAATTCTCTACAAAAGTTGAATGGATACTATCAGAAAGTTGTAACTAAAAGACGGCTTGCTAAGCACAAGTCCCCATTAGTTTGCAAAAGATGGCTTGCTAAGGACAAGTCCCCACTAGATTGTTAAAAGATGACTTGCTAGAGGACGAGTCCCCACAAAAGAGAAATATGACTAGAAAAACAGGTTGGATTGCTTGCATATAACTTGCCTTGTTCAGCTCAGTCTTCGTATGTGTTTAGTAACATCGGTGAACTTCTTCTGACTTATATATTTAAAAAAAAAAAAAGACAATTCATATTTTATGTATTGTGATGATTTTTCGATTTTGATGGAATATGAATAGCTTCAGTTAACGAAAGTACATGTAAGATAAAAGAAATAGTAACTAAAGCAGACTTAATCTGAGTTCAAATATTCATTGTTCACAAAGCTTGACAATTTTACTTTGAATGTATATTTACTCATAATAGCTGAGGGCATCACCTTCGAAATTCGTTGTAGGTATGTGCGCAAGGTTGGACTAGGAAAGATTTGAAATGGGTGTGTCTGAATTCCTATTTCATAAGCAAAGATTTAACATAACATAAACATGACATGCTGCTAGGGACCTGTAACGTAATGGTCTTCTATATAAAAAAAAATAACCCAGCAGATGGGAATTCAATCTCCTCATTACAAGTCATTGTTCCAAAATCGTCTTAAACATGCACACGATGCAAGCATATGATGCTTAACAGGTCTCTATGTCACTATGTCCATTCATTAGTTTTATTGAGCATGGAACTTCCTAAGGTTGGCCTTTAATTGATTGCTAGAATAGATGAAATAAAAGAAAAAATAATGTGATTGATAAAGTCATCCATATAATTTTTAAATAGGTATTTGCTATTATAAATTTGGCTAAATTTTGAAATGGCTTGCCTGGGTACTAAATTATAAAAAAAAGAAGTAAAAGATTGCTTGCTGGAAGTCAAAAGTCATTGAATAAAAGCTAAACCGACTTGCTGAAGGACAAGTCCACGCCAAAGCATAAGAAATGTTGATCAAAGTACTCCACAAATTTTTATCAAAGGACTATTCGATAGAAAACAAGCCCCACTGAAGTATATGTAAACATACATAAATGGATTTCATGACTACGAGCAATTCGTAACTACGTTTCACATGTGTCTGCTTCATTACTTACTTTTATGTTGTATTGTTGCCTAAGGTCTGAAAATACGAAGAATTTTTTTTGGGATAGCTTAATCAATTAATTGAAATTGATAATAACCCGCATAATCAATTACAATATATAGAGAATATTCTATATTGTCTCTAAACGTTATCGTTTATTGTAAAGTGAACAGTATATGTACAATAACACAGACCATATTAACAATCTGTATTATGATTATCTGTTAAAGTACCATATGGGGAAAGGGCTGTTAAGCATGTTTACCATTCAAAAAGAGCGATTTTTTCGAACAAATATTTCATGCTACATTATTGGATACGGTTAAAATATCATCCACTTTTGGCGAGCAAAACAATCTACCTGAATGTTCTAGCTACGTTGGAATACAAAATCATAGATTTCATCAACTTCAATGGATATAGTTTGCTTATAGTAGTTTGTAGTAAAAATAACGCTCAATCATACGTTCCGCATATTGTAAAATATTTTTAAAAAGAGCTTCCCTGTACCATAACCAATATAGTTCCAATTCTTTCCCACAAAAAATAAAATAAAATTAAAAAATTTAAATGTTGAGATTTTTATTTTTTATTTCTGATATTATACATGGATTATACAATCTTACCTATTTGTGCAGATCTGCATTGTTCAGCCTTTCAGTAGATTTTTTTTCCGCTCTCCGCTCAGCAGAGATCTTTGTTTCTGTAATTTCATTAGTTTTATTTAATCTCACTAGTTTTTATCGATAATATAATATAGTTTTACTTACTTTTCGCGTTCTGTGTGTTTTTCTCAGCGTGATTCTTTTTTTTCGGAGCCATTTTGAACACAGTTTTCAGTTCCGAACCTGGCGTGGGGTTGCCGACACAAATTTTAACGAAGTGAAGTGAAAATTAGCAGATGCTGAACCCAAGAGCGAAAAAATGCATAAGCTCACAACTACATCTTAAAATAACAATATTAGTTATTATCCGCAAGAGGTGAAATGATAACGACTTGTCTAACTCATACAATGTTGTCAATGTTGTTTTTTTTTAATTTAATGTCTAATGCTAAGAAAATATAAGGAAACTTTGTCGTACACTGTTAGAGTCCTGGATAAGGTCCAGAGACAATATTCAAAGGTTGCAAATTTTTATTCTCTTATTATACTATACTTACTAAATCATATATCATATTGTCACTGTCACTGATACGATCCTGTCATAATTTATTGAGGTAATAAAATTTTGAACATGTATAATGAAATGATACTTGGAAGATATTTCATACTGGTACTGCTACCAATATATTAAGTTAATAGTTAGTACTATATCCCCAACTGTTTTTAATTATGCGGGAAGCTACACGGTGATGGTGTTGTAAATTTACCATGCTAAACTAAAACTTTTACTTCTGTTCTGAAAACTTTTCGACAAGCGAACCAAATCGCTGCAGTTTATTGTAGAATTATTAAGAAATCATTACTAATAAGACGTTATTTCTACACAACATACAATAGACTTATCAAGTTCACTCATTCGCCACCCTTCTCGTATAAGAAAACCTGAATCACATAAATAATTTCAGTAAACATACTTCTATGTTTACTGAAAAAAAATTAAAAAAAAAAAAAAAAAGAAAACACATACACAAACATTGGGAAATTGTTGTGATAGACGTGAGATGAGAAAAGTGTTCCAAAAAAAAAATTAAAAACAAACTAACCCATTAGTGTATCTTGAATAACAATAATAATAAAAAAATCACTAATGTTTCAAATCCTTCTGAATATAAGTTCCAAAATAAAATAAACCACCATGTAGTCCCATGTAGTACGACGTCGTTTCGTTTCGTTCATTATACGTATGCATGTGTGTCTAGTATTTTTTATGTACCCTTCTTTAAAGCTGATATTCCTATGAATAATCCGTTCTATCACCATTCGGTTACCAAAGTTTCAAAAGAATAATGGCTCGATTGGTACAATTGGTTTCCTAAATTTTAATACGCGAATTGTGAATTGGAAATCTATAAACTAGGCAATCGATGTTCACACGTAGAGGTTCGTGCCATCTATGAACTGGTCAATGGAAAGTGCAAACTTGGCTGATCTTACCTTTGAATAATCGATCGGATGGTGAAGGGTGATTTGGTTTAAATTGTCAGCTCCATAATAAAAGTAAGCCTTCTCAGAAATTTTTAAGATAGGCTTTCAGGTGTATATGATAGTCTGCCATTTCATGTTGTCCACTCTACGAATAGGAATCTTCTATTATAACAGTGGCACTATCTTAACTCACGGGTTAGTTCGAAGAAATTCTGATTTGCGTACCGCATTCGCGTCGAGATTCCAGGGTTCAGACGTTCAATTATCGATTATCGGATTTGTTTTTGTTTTGGGTGCGTGTGGTAGACGATATTTTAGTAAAGTGGTGCCAGATTAAATGTTTTTCAGTATTCTCAAATGTATTGAATGTTTGTTTGATTTTTTGTGGTATGGAAACTCTTTATAATGTATGGCATCCCTGCATCAATTTTAATCAACTGTGGTAGATAAATTGCACTCATAATATAAAACACTTAAAACTGAGTAATAAGCAAGTGAATATTTTCATGTTTCTTGACCTTTTTTTTGAAAATCAAAGAGTTTTGTGGCAGTCCTAGAGAAGTAATTTGTAGTCAAAAAAAACTTTTCAACAGACGTTCGATGCCTGAAAATAAGTTAATCAATTCGAACTTTAATAACTAAATGATGGTGAATATTCCACTATCGCAAAGATTCAGGTCAATACTAATCCGATCTGCTGTTTTTATTTAGTTTTACAGTGTTGTTTTCGAAAAAGAACAACTAGGAGGAACACATGATAAGACACTAAAATTAATAAAACGTTTTGTGGTGTATAATCGGATCAAATCAACTCAAACGAATAGATTATTAGGATATTTTTACCAACACGCAATCGAAGTATTGTTACCCCATTACCGTGTTAATTTATGTTAAAAGTGTTTCATAGAATCTTCTGTGTATCGCTGTGCTGAGTTGATTTCGTATGGCATCCCTGTGTCAATTTCAATGAACTGTGGTAAAGAAACTACACTCAAAATATAAAATAAAATTTAAGATAAATAAACAACTCAATGGGCAGCAAACAGACGAACATAATCATTTTGAGGCTAACTTTCAAAGACCAAAATGATGCCACCAATACGACTAGCGGCAAACAGGAATAATCTTTTAATTAAAGATTTTTCTAACGCGACAAAATATATTTTTACATGAGAACCTGCATACAAAACGACCACTTTTATCTAAAGTTTTGATAAACCACAATAGAAAAAAACCAAATAGTTGAACTTCAAAATTACCAAAAAAATTACAGATAAATAACTTTCCAGGAAAAAAAAGAATTATGAATATTTAAAAATTATTAAAAAAAATGATATCCTCTAATATATTTAAAAAAAAAATCGATCGTTGTTAATTCTCTTTTGTTAAATCAAAACAGTTAAAGGACTTCGTCTCAGTTTTTAAAAAAAAAACAACACAAAGGTAAATCAAAGAAATATCACAAAATTAGCATTTTTTTTGTAAACTCTTTATTTGAAACGCATTTATTAATAAGTATTTTTACTCACCTACAGTAAGAATAGTATATCAGGGTGGCCACAGAACCGGGAAAACCGGGAAAACCGGGAAAAAACCGGGAATTGAAAATCGAACCGGGAAAACCGGGAAAAAAACCGGGAGCTCAGACCCAAAACCGGGAAAATTAACAAAAGGAAACCGAAATTCAGTTTTGGTTTAAAATAAATTATCATTCACATAAAAGCAAGCAATTTAAAGTCAAATTTCGAATTCAGAACCCTTTGCTGCAAATTTGTTAGTTTAAAAAAAAACTTGTATTATAATTTTCCAGTGATAGTGTTTAATTTAAGAGTTAAACACAAGACCAAGGCCGGATTTAAGGGGGGGGGGGGCAAAAGGGGCAATTGCCCCGGGCCCCCCGGCTCAGGGGGGCCCCCCGAGGGAAACAAATTTTAACATTACTTTAATAATACTACCTCAATTTCTACAAATCTATGAAAAGAAATCAAAACAAGAAAATCGGAATAAAAACTTGAAATATAACAACTAAAGAGGCCCCCGTGAAATAATATCAAGAATAGTTTTCTTTTACATGAATTAAGGGGGTCCCCTAGAAGAAGCAGTGAAAAAGTTCTTCCGCATTTTCGGGCTGAAAAAATCAAAATCTTGGTATTGAATTTCAAAATTTTCAACCCAAAATCTGGACAAAAATAATATAAACCGAATTCGATAAAAATTTGTGAGAATATGAGGAAAAACACCTCAAGTTTTTTTTATCGATACATCTCAGTCAGGTAAAAAAAAGAAAAACATCTCCTCATTTTCATTTCATGCAAACGTCTTGCACAATTATGATGTTTATTATTACGTTAATTTTCCAGTAATGGTTACTGCTCTGAAATAGCAGCTAATATCGTAAAAACTGGCTCACAGTGCTAAGAGAGAACAGAGAAGCTTTATGTTAAACATTTCAAAATTTTACCAGGGATCAAAATTAATACCGGGTATTATTTTAACTTTTCACTTTTTAATCATTACTATTGAAATTTTCGTTGGTTGATAAATTCTGAACCCTTTTGGATTTTTGAAAATAAAATCTATAAAAAACTGTATTTGCTAAAATTGGACCAATAGACAGTATTGAGTTTCTTTTTTGAATTTTCATCTCAATTTTTGTCTTAGGTTTAAAATTCGTATTTAAACATTTTCAACTGATTTAACCAAAATTTTACCATATACTGGAGTAAATATCCTGAATTCAGCATATCATTTTCCAAATGATCATTCTCAAATTATCATTAATACGATCTAATAGTTGAGTTGCCAATATCAATGAGTGATTCTTTTAACATGAATATTTCTATATTTTTTTCATTTTTTTTCCAGATTCTGATCATTGAGATTTTCAAGTCGTTATTTCAGATACTGGAGTTCAGTTCTATGGTTTTTCTGAATTTTGAGAACTCATGATCTTCGTTTTAGGTTCTTAACTCATTTGGATTCCTCATGACTTTTTTCAATAACATTGATAACACTATTCTGTATTTCGAACATTCTGAATTGGTTTTTTTTCAAACGAACATTTTTTTCATTTATACCCCTTTGGCTTCGGGAGCATCGAATGAATCTTTTGGCACATTCAGAATAACAATTTTATAACATTTTTGTTATCTGATGAGAATCATATTCATAAACACCTCACGAAAACGTTTTGTTTGTGTTTCAAACTCTTATATCTGTATCTCTATGGAATTAGAATTGAATTGTTTTATTATTTTTTTTTTGAATTTTGTATTTTATGTTTCAAATCTTCATGATACTATCCAATTGTCATAAGGTGAAAATTTCTCGATGAAGCACAAACCAGACGATCAATGCTGAAACGAAAAACATTTAAAATATCTTTCCGGTCATTATTCTAAATCAGAGAATTTTAATTGGTGATAAGGGTATTAAACAAAATTGAAAATTAAATTTTGCATTTGGAAGCTCAAATCAGAGCTTTCATTTGTGAGAAATGTCTAAACTCTTCCGCAATGTTTGCACTTGATTGATCAATAATTTTTATTTGAAGCTACCAGAAAACATCTTCTACACAGACAACATGGCAATTTGAAGAGAGTATATTGAACTCATCTCCAGTTCTTTAACACGTTTAACTTGTTCAGGATAGCATTTGAAGAAAAAAATTAAATCATAGGGGCCCCCCGAGAAAAATTGCCCCGGGCCCCCCGATGGCTTAATCCGGCCCTGCACAAGACAATCTTCTTTATGCACGACACGGTGTTTTTTTGTAGCTTAAATAATAAATTTGACATCGCTGAAAATTTGCTTAGTTATAAAGGAAACCATTTCCTATCAAACGCACTGTTTGGAAAATTAACTTTTTTCGATCGCTGGTATTAATTTATCCAGAAAATTTCAAATTACACATTTTAAGCTTGAATATGTTGAGATTCCTTTGAAAATTTGCGAAAATTTCGAATGAACTGATTTCTAACCTGACCCGTGACAAAAATTGAAATAAATTAAAAAAAAACTCAGTAAAAAAAATTCCTTTTTTTCATGTTTATGTCGATAGAAGACACTATGTAAATTCTTCAAAAATCTTAAAATGATTCAACATTGCATGGTACTTCCCTTAAAATATAGATATTTGTGTTTTGAAGTAAGCATTTGCGAAAAAAATCCTTGAATTTGAATATAAAAAACGACCCATGTCAAAATAACAGAATTATTACAATAATATTGATTTCGATAGCACAAGTCAAATATGCAGTTTGGTTTTTTTTCTGCTAGCTCTAGTTTTCGAAATTCAAGAGTTAACTTAAGAAATTTTAAGCAACATTTCAGAACTTTTCTAAGATACTCAAATCGTAGGTTTCGAATAAATGATCAACTTTTTCGAAAACCGCGAATAATTGAAACTCTTGAGGAAACTAAGGCGTCCTTTAAGTTTATTTCTCATAGTCTGGTGAAATATGAGAATTTTAGGATATTTTGGAACATTTTTTTAATCAAATTGAATCAAAATTTTTTTTTAAAGCGTAAGTCATAAAAAATATGAAGTCTTCAACAAAGTTGTAAACAGAATTTAAATCTTTGATATCGAAAGCTCATAAATGTTCTTCAATGATGTCACAAATAGTTATATTTTTTCTCTTGCTTTTTTTAAACTTGAGGGTGTTTCTCAGGAATTGTTTCTTTGAATAGCAAGGTAATTTCTTAATCCTCTATCAAATGGAGGATAATAAATAGATTCGAAGACTGTTTTTTGTTTTTTGATATAGAGTTTTCGGTTTATTATTTATCAATGATGTATTTCACTCAAAACTGATTAATTTTTAAATTTAAAAACCCAGAAATAGATTTGACAGAATCTGACAAATGATTCGAGTTCAGAACGGCACAATCAATTTGTAAAATAAAGGTTTTACAGATTTGAAAACATGTACATATCATGTTTTTATTGTAATCTGTATTTTATAACTTAGCTCATAGTTTCTGAAAATTTTATATACACTGTTGAGTCTCTTTTATTTTCAAAATCTTATTTTTCCACATTTCAACGTGTTTGTTGCATAATTGCATAAATCCTTAGACTCCATTTTATAACTCTATTTTAAACGGAACAGTTATCTAATTTTCATAATTGTACCCCAAGAAATTGACTCAACTTAAAAATATATGTGGAACAATAAGTTGTTACTTTTTTCACTGAAATCAAATACACATTTTTCTGCATAACAAAGCTTATCCTCTACTGAATGAAAAATTAAAAAACGTTGAGAATTTTTTTTACTGGAAATATTTTTATTGCCTAATCATAGATCTGTTTTTCAATAGTTTTAATTGCTAAAATATTGTACGATATTAGTTTTTTTTCAATTATAAATATAGTTTGCAATGTTTGACAGTACTGAATCATGCTAAAAAAATTAAAAAAAAAGTTCGAAACCAAATATGGAATGTAGAAGATTTAGAAATGTTTTTTTTTTTACTTTTTATGGCTACTACGAAAATTACATTGTTCTTATTTAATTTTTTTTTCAAAATTTGCAATTTCAAAATTTTATTTTGAACTTAAAACCCATAAGTCCTGAAGTTTAGATTTTTAAATATTATAGGTAAATTAATTCAAGTATCAATCAATTTAAACTGCAAAAATTAATTTTACTACGCTTTGAAAATCAAAAATTAATGTTTCTTATTTTTACAGATTCACTATGCCTTTGATTTTATTATAATAAATTTGGAAATCATATTTTTAAATTCCTTTTGCAATTCCTTAGTTAAAAATATAAAACAAACAATGGGGGAATCTGAATTGAATAAATGTTTCAAATTTACTCAGTATCTGAAGCTTTGTTATGCTGTTGAATAATCCTCAAAACTGTTAAATAAAGACTCTGTAACTTGTTGCCCATTTTAGATGCAAAAACAATGTTTGGTGAATGGTTTCCAATAAGTTGCAACAGTTGCAAAAAGTTTATATTTTTTAGCACGATTTGTAAATTTATACAACGAGGCTTGCCAAGTTGGATAATTACGTCGAGAGATTAAAAAATCGAGTTTTGTAACGTGGAACGATTAAAAAATTGAATAACATTTTTTTGCAAAAATCTGTACGGAATTCTAAAGAATATGTTTTTAACCCTTAGCTTAAACAAAAGACAAGTTCTTCGGAAAATGGTAGGGTTAACTAAATAAAGCATGAACAAAGATCATTCTTTTTGTTCTTATATCTGTTCATATTAATATTTCCCAGGTTAATTTGGGTATTAATGAACCCTGTTAAGAACCTTGTGGATTAAAATTTATTAGTGTTGGTAATATTTCTAGAGAAACATTGTGTTTAGATATGATTTGTGGTCTTTCAAAATTTACCCTTAATTAGTTACGGGGTATTTTTGTATTCACAAAGGAACAAGGAAGCTTGTCCATAATATCTCATATTTACAGATTTTAGAAACAGATAAAGTCATGTATGTTTGTAAGTTTGCTTTCAAGATCTTGACGGTTATTGGTATTTTGAACTTGAAAAATAAGTTTAGATAATCAACATCAAGACAATCCCTAAAAACAAGTGTTCATAATTGCCCCGTGTTTTTTAAAACATGGACAATTATAAAAAATCCTCCGTGAATCAGTATGATAAATGTTCAGAAAAAATTATATCACACTTGAGGATGCATTTATAACTGACTGTAAAACGTATGAAAACAACAACAAATTTGCAACAGTTAATGTATGGAAAAAGTGAAAAATCTTATTTTTTTTCTTGATGTAGTCATTATTTCCATGATTGAACGACCTCAGAACAATTTTAAATTCTAGAGACGTGGATTTTGTGAACTGTAGTAACACGTTTGATATCTGTAACACATCAAAAAAATTGTAGACATGATTTAAAACCCCTTAACGATTTTGTGTTGGATGTTTTTCTATCATTTCTATAAATGTGATGAAAACCTTAAAATAGAATCGAATTCGTCTAAGTATTCAATTATTTGAGTGTTATGAAACAACCAAATCAATGAAATAAGTTGAAAATTTTGATATACGCCGACAAAAATGGACAATTATAGTCTGGAAAACCTCGAATTTTTGTTCGGGAAAACCGGGAAAATACCGGGAATTTCAAAATGAAAAAGTTGTGGCCACCCTGGTATATGTTTTCCAGATCGTCCCATATTAATAATTTCGTATTGAGCGTATTGTATAAGTCAGTAAAATTTAAAAGCGTATTTCTACTTCAAAATTCCACAGTACTCAAACCTCTATCAGCTTGTGAAACAAACAGCTGAGTTGATGTTTCTCAATAATGTTTTTTTTGTCAATAAGGACCTTAAATTTCGCGATTCATTGTATTCAAAGCTATATATGAAATTTCTCAATAAAAAGATAATTTAATTTTTTTAAAATGAGTATGTAGCATCCCTATGTCAAATTTCATCAACTGTGATAATGATAAAACATTAAAAACTGATTTACAATGATTTGCCTTTGAACTAAATTTAAAAAAAATTATAATACACGATAATAATATTTATAATAATGTAATAACAAAAAAAAAATAGAAAAACTTGGTTATTAAAATTGTTTACGGAATATTGGTTCCTATTAATGAAGAGTAGAGGAGAGAGCGAATGTGGTAGATGGAGATAAAGAAATGAATAAAATGGATGAATTGAAATAATTGAACCTGTTTCATTCATTTTAATAAAATGAAAGTAAAAAAAATAATAATTAAAAGTTTCAGTATAAAATAAAACCAATAAATTGTACTGATAACACTGCACGCCATTTAGCAGCGGGGCGTAAAAGGCTGCTAAACGGATATACTTTGAATGAACATCAATCGTCAATGAAGTGTATTGGTGAATCAGATCAGAATCAATGCGTGTGCGTGTGAAAGTGTTGGATGGAATCGAACCGTTATGAACGACGAAAAGGTCATTCTGTTGGCTACTTTCAGTGAAGAAGCTTGCTTAAGTGCGGTTTAAGTGTAGCGAGTGAAAAAGTAATGTGTCGTGAAAATGAAAAGAAAAGGTTTGGTTCACCACACTTACCTTTTTACCTCTGTAGATATAATAAGGTGTGTCGAATTGCAACATTTTTTTCAAATTTTAAAATGGCTGTAGCCTAAAAAGTTTCCTTTTTGGTCAAAACGAACTACACTTTGCTTTGTGAATAACTTTTGAACGCGTGGATGGAAAATGATGAAATTTTCCTTGAAGCTACCTAGAAAGGTAATGTATACGTGTACAAAGTTTGGTGACGATCTGTAAAGTGGGTTTTGAGATAGCAGCCAGTTTTTGTTCGTTGGCAAAATTTTCTGGGCAGGATTGAAAAAAAAATCGAGAAATGTCCCAGTGACCCAAAAACAGTAGGAAATCAACTATTCGACCAAAGTTTACATGGTAAATCGTTTAAAAAGTTCTAGAGAATCCAATTGTGGGCAAAAATTTGAATAAACGTGAAAATGATTGATTCCATGATGTGAGAGGAATGTGAATTCATATTTTTCAGACTTGTTCATGTAGCTGACTTATAAATAGGCTTGACTTCATTTCTTCAAGGTAGAATAGCTGCCCACTGGTAAAATAAATAAAATACGGTGGTCAAATCTTGAGCAAAATATTTGGACTGCCCGTAGGGAGATATTTTGAAAAATTTCGTATTGGACAGCCAAACTAACTCTATCGCGGTCACCTGGCAGGCTTCCTACCAAAAACTTTTTGTTGACAAGTCTTGTCTGTTTTACCCGGAGATAAACAAGAGAAAAAAAAATTGAAAAATTGATTGTCTATTACTTGAGGAGGCCAACGATCTCTGGAAACTGCAAATTACTCAGTCTTTCATAATGATTGACACAATGAATGGCTAAAAATACAAAGAAGAATGCATCCAAATGCGACCGTTTTCTCTACAAAGCATTTTAACAGGTCCCACAAAGTTTAAACTTTGTTTTAGTTGGATCTGGATTCGTGCCATTACGCAAAAACGATAGTAGAGTGACAAAAAGGCAAATATTTTGGTTTTGTGCCGAAAAAGGACTAATGGTAAGGCTTCAGGAAGAATTAAAGTCGAAAAATTTCTTCATTGAACGCTATCAAAAAAATTACTTGACAGAAAATCACAAAAATTTGCACATGTACCAGGTAGCTTTTCTGAAAATTTCATCGATTTCCATCCATGCATTCAAAAGTTATTCACAAAACAAAGTGTTGCATTTTTTTTCGAATACACTCCTTACTTAAATTCTATATCGTTTGCAAGAAAAAAATAAGGGTCACTAGAATTTGGAGTCACAGGATGCAATTGTTTTGCAGACATGAACTTTAATAAGGTTAAAATGCTTTTATTCTTTTTTTTTTTAATTAAAAACGAATATTAACTTGAAATAAAATGTGCAAATCACATTTTGAATCAAGTTTAGGCATTTTAGTTCTCGCAGGGGGGGGTGATGGGGGTGATCACCCCCCCCAAGCGGAAAAAAAATCATCAGTAAAATGGTCACAAATTTTTAAACTACATTAAGATGAAATATAACTATTTCACGTGTTAAAATATCTTAACATTAACATTACCAATTTTACGCGTGCATTAGAATCCAATAGCTGCTTAAAAATATGCTCGAATTGAGTATAAACTGTATGCGCGTTTATAATTGCGCGTTTATAAGCTTGCACCCCACTCTTTAAAGAATTTCCTCAAGCATGACAGCAGATTGGTTTTCTTTATTAACCGATATCCAGAGATGTCAGTACCAGAAACGTCGGTTGATAGTGACTTATTCTGAATGATTTGTTTAAAAGGCCTGAAAGAAGCCAACATTTATATTCAAGTTGATCATAAAGTGATTTCTTATTTATGCATGTTTTCCAAACTTGATGGTTTAAAAAAAAATAGAATAACATTTTCAATAATTGTTCTATGTACCTACGGTTAGAAATATTCGTGAAATAATTCTGACACTTTTAGTAACACTTTTTGACTGTGGGAAAATAACCTCAAAAGCGATCATGTCCCTGAACGGACATCAACGTTTTGTAAACTAAAATTTTGGAGATTGTTTTTGCCTTTCTTATCCATATATGTACGTAGGTGCGTAAGTGTGCGTAAGAACTGTTAAAAAAACTCTATAGATGTAGCACCCGAAAATCTGATCGATCAAACACCTCACTGCAACTGGTGGAGTTAATAAAACTGTTCAATTTTTAACACGTTCGTCGCCACGCTCATTTTGGTAGTTTTACATTTTGGGCCCAAAAAATTTTTCAGAGAGAGAAAGCAAAGAGGGAGAACTCCCATATTTGAAACGTGTGGCGAAGCTGAGCGGTAAACTCAAGTAAGAGAGCGTCACCTGCTTTTTGATGTGACGGGGCCCCCCAAGAAATACACCCGTCTGGCGAATATGGGTGACGTGGCGACGAACGTGTTAAATCTGGTTACTAAGCCATTGACTTGTTTTTCAAAACTCACAGAAAAAAACGCTGTAAGTATTCGATAAGATACAAAGAGATGAATCTATTCAGCAAACCTGTTTAATAAAATTAAATATAATGATTAGCAATCTATATTTTTTTTGTCTAGATACGTGCATATTTGTGCTTTAAAGGTATTTGTTTTAGATTGTTTTTTTATTCACGTTTTAAGTTGATATTTTAATGGAACTTCAAGTGAAAAATATGTAAAATTATTGAATAAATACATTGACGGGTTTCGATAAGTAATGAAGCAGCATACGGTTTAAAATTTGAGCTCAAAAGATAAAATATTTTGATTAAGTGTAATTGAAACTTGTGTAAATGACTTTTTAACCCAAATATTGTAATAGTTTCAAAATTCATAAGACGTAGTTTTAACCATAAATCCAGAGATGCTCATTTGAGTAAGTTAAAATCATACCAACAGATTTATTTTTGACTGAAAATAAATAAAGTACAATTTTCAAAATTAAATTGCTTATGGATTTCTAATCTGATAAAAATAAACAAATGGTCATTCTATATCCCCAACTAGATAAATAAACGTAAATTGAACTTCATACTAGTGAAAAAAAAAACATTTGCTTGCGTTTTGCATAAGACTAAGCCAGCCACAAACAGATGTACAGAATTCTTTGAACAAACTTTTTTTTTAATTGTCTTTAGCATTATTTACATGCTGCCGAATTCTCTTCATCTTTATCATAAACATTTTTTCTGTCACAGTTTTTATTTTTCCCAATTACTCCAAAAAAATTTGGCCATATTTTTTGAAAATTTACTTAATCACCCCCCCCCTAAGAGCAATCTCTAGATCCGCGCCTGCGCAGCATTTGATCAAAATAGATTTCAAGAAGGTTATGAAGGTAATGTTATGAAAATTTATAAAAAAATAAAAAAAAATCTTACTTTACACTTGATATTTGCCTTCAGTAAACGCAAACTCTTATTTTTTTTGTGGCACAGCTGAAACACGTTTACTGGAACTTTAGCTGACTAAATTTGTTATTTTTGGTGAATTTACAAAAGTTACTTGAATCATTTTTATTTACAACTAGCTGATTTTACCCGGCCCTGCTCGGGTTCATGTAAATAAAATTAATCAAAATGAGTCGTTTGGATTTTCTAAGTGAAAGAACCTTTATATTCATCATTCTGAGAAATTTGACCGATTTTTGTTCATGTAATTTTAGTCTTTTTAAAATTTTTAATGGGATTATAAACTGTGTTTATCGTTTTCATGTTATTGGAAAACGTATAGATATAAGGTTTTCAAAAATAGAAATTCAAAATGATTTCCCATAAATGAAATCCTATCTCGAAAGACATTATTTTTACCCACAATTTTTTAGAAAGGTTGAATAGATATTTTTATCTCTAAATGATGAAACTGTTTTTTTTTTATCTTTCTCATCCCCCATCCAATAAAAATCTCTTTTGGAGATTATCCCACTTTTCAAGATGTTCCCCGTACATTGCTAAGGTTTATGTTAAGGTTTTATTTTTTTAGACATTTCTAATAAGACTTCAGAACCTTGTTGAAGACTTACTTTGCATTGTAGTTGTGCTTTTTTCGCTGTTCAATTTCACGCTGTCTTATGAAGAGTTTTAATTAAATTGAATGTTCCACTAATAGTTATTTAAGTAATCAAGAACAAATCATCTCGAAAATGAAATCGCTCATTTTATAATAATATGATAAAGGTTTTTAAGCCCTATTTAAATTTTTCAATTCTTGGAAACAATTATCCCAATAATTATTGCTTAGAGTGACCACTGTAAAGATTTTTAGATTCTACTTGTTTGAAATTGCAGTAATGCACGGCTGTACAATAAGTTTTCTCAAAATTGGATGGTAGAATTGAAACCATTGATGACCAATAATAACTCAAAAGTTATAAATTGACCAATAAAATTTAATTGTATAAAACTAAAAACTAAAGATTGAACTATATAATCAATTTTCAAATCCCTCGTTTAAATTTCCCGGCGGCTATCAAAGCGTTGCAATCGTAGCCTTCAACTTTTAACTATGAATCTTATTAATTTTTCTTTCTCTAAGAGGAATTCTAAAAATATGAAAATGGTTGGTTCTAAAGCTGGATTTTATGAAATTCGGGCCATTAGTTTCCAGCACTCAGTCTGAATAGTTTTTCAGCTGAAGAAGTCCATTCTCTGTTAACTTTTCAGTTCACTGTATATTCTTGAAGTCTCTCAAAGCCCCCCAGCGGCGGTAGGGAGCACTTTGGAAACCACTACATTTCAAGTCAATATATTCCTAACAGGCTAGTTGTATTTTTCAAACCAAAATGTAGGCTCTTCATTGCTTCCAAATATCTCGTACCGATAACACGTGCTTTTAACTGTAGAAGAAAAAAAAGCCCGCCAAAACAATCCGCCATCAAATTTTCCATCAGTAGCAGGCTTGGATTTGCTGTCCATTAGGCACATGAACTCTGGCTGGATGATCGTTTCTAACGCCCAGCCAATGAGGGTGGTGAAAACAACCCCGCCAAAAGGAACGAAAATCGGTCGGCAAAATGGTGCCATGACTTTTGGTTCGTGGGAGAAAAAACGAAAGTTGTATGGGAGGGTCCCTTTTCTTAAATGGGAGGGGCTCAAAACTATTACTAAAACCTTACCATGGTCCAAATACATAACTGTACCAAATTTCAGGCTGATCGGTTAAGCGGTGTGGATTTGTATAAGGTGCATACAAACAAACAAACATATATAGTCCAACTCATCTTTATATATTAGATGCTTTTCTTGTGATATCTCGTGCCTTTACTTATTTTAACAACATGTAAAATGGACAAGACGTTTCTAAATACGAAAAGACATTATTGAAAGCCTCTAACAGTTCATCTGCTATCATATAATCAATTGAAACCACTTTTCTTAGATAAAGTTGGAGTTCCATGAGTTTTGAAAGTTTAACTTGAATTTATCAAAATTAATTTGCTCATTTTCCTCTCACTCGCTAATTTCAGCCACGCTTTCGTTTTAAGTAGAACAAAACCGGAGGACTTCCCTGACACCTCCACCGGACCAGACCCGTCTATTGCCCGGGGATATTTTTCAACCGTTGATCAAACATTGTTTGACTAATTGGCGTGTTTGACGTTGTTACGCTGTTGATTGGATCAGGTCGGTCGGTCGGTGTGAACGAAACTTCGTCCAGGAAAAACGGTAAACATGACTAGTTTGTGGTGTCAATTTTGATACTCATATCGGTAGGTACATCCTACATGCATCCAGGGGGTACAATTGGCCCCCGAAAGCATCATCCCCTAGCGCCAGTAACAATAACAGCAACAATACCACCATAGAAGAACGATCCCACTAATCGTTGGAGCGAGCGGGCGGTACGAAAACGCCTGGATGTATGCAGCGCCAAATAAAGGTAGGTCACTACCAGTTGGTGGGTCTGAATGCTGTTGTTGTTATTGCTGTTTTATGGATTAAATGCCATAATATTTGCTCAGTTCTGTCGGGCGCGATCGGGCATTGGGGTTATAGTTGTTTAGCATAATTGCTGCTCATAGCCATGTTGGCTTAGGTGATAGCTATGATGCATTTGAGCGTAATAAATAGGATTAATCTAATTCTGTTTGTCGCCTGGCTGGTGGAGAGATATTTCATGCTTGAAACGTTTGGTTTGAAATTATGATACTGGATTTTTGATTCTTGATTTAACGTTTCAGATTTGAAACATTGTTTCGGAAGAAGTTATTGATACCTACTATTGAAAACTTCAATTGTGAATAAACCTTCTTAAATCAATAAATTTAGAACTATCTTTCAATGGAACTTGTATCAATAAACTTGAATTGTTCATTTATCAAACTGGAATCAATAGGCCAAACAAAGCCTTTTCTATCGTAAATGTTCTCACAATAATGCGCCCGCTCGCTTTAAATCAAAACTAATTCCACCGAAAATAATTTCATTTGCTCGAGCTTCTTTATCAACTCATAAATTCTAGATGGCAGTAAAGTTTTTCCTCCCGATTCGATGCACCCAGAGCCATCAGTAGGTTTAGTGTTTGAAAACTCGACTGATTTCTTCACTTCATAGCGGAAAATCCAACAAGCTAACTTCAACAGTTGGCCGGGTGGTCGCTCGGGTTAGTTATAGTTTTTCCCGTTCGTATTTTTTTATTGCTCTCAAAATTTGCCGGCTTTTCCCCGGGATAAGAATCCTACGGATCCTTTTTTTTTTTGCTACTGTTCTGTAAGCCCAAACTAATTCTGAACGAACTGAACCGAAATAATTGGCAGCAACAGGCGGGCGGAACTGGTAAACTTCGACTCTCGTCAAAAAGTCCACGGCACAGTAGCAACAGCAGCAGCAGTAGCGGCACCATTGCCTTTCACCATTCGCGTGCGAAAAATCCACTTCCGTTAATTGGCTCAAGCCGCCCTCTGCTGGTTGTGCTGCTGCTCTGGCTTTGCAGCTTCTGTTGGAAAGTTGTGGACAAAGTTTATCCGTTCATATTTTTATGATTTTTTGAATGACGGTTGCATTAGCGACCCGGGCTAGATTTTTCTTAACAGTTTATAAGATTTTGATTGAAAAACTATGTATTTCATGATTCGATAAGATATTTTTTATTTTGAACCTATGTATATTAGGTTTTGTACTTCGGAAATTTAATCTGTTTAAGTGCTTTTAATTTCCAAGAACGGTTTTCTTTTACTCTTATCGTTTAGGACCATTCAATTATTACGTTTCGCAATTTTCTATCAGCTTAGCTTGATTGAGTACTCACATCCACCTTCAATAATTGAACCCGAAATGCTCCGATATATGGATGAAGAATTTAAAAGTTTTCTAGTATACTCTGGTATTGGTTTCGAAATTTGGTTTAAATACAAATAAATGCGTTTCTGAGATCGCAGGCGTGGCTCAGTAGAACCAGTTCCACATCGCCAATAGTTGCTACTCCGTGATTGATCGAGGCCATCAATTTTGTTTAGAGTTAAAATGAACGGAACCTACACATTTACAATGCACAAAACTGATGCTCTCTATTCAAACATCAATAATGGCGCCGGCCAAGCCCTAGTTGTCAATAGATAGGTAAGGAAAATGAGAAAGAGTTAAATGGACAATTTTGTGAATTTTGTGAACATATAGAATTTTGATGGTATACGGGTCTTTGAAGTTGTAGCAGAAACGCTTTATAAACCCTAACATGTCATTTGCCTTATGTATAATAGTGTTATAGTGGTCAATAAAAGTAAGTTTGCAATCCAGGATAATTCCTAAATCTCTTCCTTTTTTACATCTTTCTACATCCTGATTTCGGAGTGTAATTACAATGTTTGGAGATGAAAGTATTGAGTTACATTTTTTACGTTTAATTCGAGTAAACTTTTCTTACACCAGGTGTAGAAACTGTCTATTTCATTCTGAACAAATTCATAACTTCATGGTTTTTTATTTCCAAATAAAGCTTCATGTCATCGGCGTTTATGAGTATTTTAAGATTTTTAAGGATGAAGGTAATGTCGTTTACGTACAAGATAAAAATAAGTGAACCTAAATGTGAGCCTTGTGGAACACCTGAAGTGACTTGAATGGGATTTGACTTCTTTCCATCCGTTCCTTTTGATGTCTGTTTGTGAAATATGATTCAAGCCATTTCAGAAATCCCAAATCAACTCCAATTTTTTGCAGCTTATAAAGTAGCATCGGTATATCTAAACGATCAAATGCTTTGCTAAAGTCTGTATACAATGCCTCAACGTGATTCCCATTATCCATTGCATTTAATGAATAATCTACAAATTCAAGTAAATTTGTTGAAGTTGATCACATCGATGAATTCGATCACATCGAATTCAGAATCATAAAAACATGCATGGCCTTCGGACAATGCCGACGTGCGATCGGGAAAAACTGGGGACTCAAACCCAAACATATTCACTGGATTTACTCCACAATAGTAAGACCAATTTTGGCCTATGGGTGTCTAGTGTGGTGGCAGAAAGGAGAAGTTGCAACAGTTCGGACAAAACTAAATCACCTTGAAAGAATGTGTCTCTTAGGGATGTCCGGATCGTTCACTACATCTCCTACTGCAGCACTAGAAGCTCTGTTGTCTATCAAACCTCTACACTTATTCCTAAAACAGGAAGCCTTCTCATGTGCTTTTCGTCTACAGATCATCGAGTCATACAAATGTGTGGCCTGAATTAGTTAGATTAAACGAGTTTAATTTAGCGCCAAACGATTTAACACGCTGGAGTAGTTTTCCCTACATGAGGTTTATAGTCAAATTTCCTTCTCCTCAAGAATGGTTATCAGGTTTCGTAGAGGACCAAATGTCCTCTCATATTGTATTCTATACTGACGGTTCATTATCAAACGGCCGTGCAGGTGCAGGAATTTACTGCCACGAGTTGAACATAGAACATGCTCAACCTCTAGAAAAATATTATACAGTCTTTCAGGCTGAGCTATATGCTATTATGTATGGAGTGCAAATTGCACTTCAAAAGAAAATTATGTTCAGAACAATTTATTTCTGTTCAGATAGCCAAGCAGCTATCAAATCACTCAGTGCTTCCAGTTCTAGATCAAAACTGGTAATCGCATGCCGGAAAGCAATCGAAGAACTTGCTGAAGGCAATGGATTAAACCTTCTATGGGTACCCGGACATAAGGGAATTTTTGGAAACGAATGCGCCGACGAGCTCTCTAGAGCTGGATCGGAAAAGGAATTTTACGGACCAGAGCCGGCTGTCCCAATTTCGCCGTGTTGGTTCAGAAACCCAATTCAAACTTGGTCCTCTAACCAGCATGAACGATACTGGGAAGAGTTGGACACTTGTCATCAAACTAAATTATTTTTAGAAAAACCATCTCCAATCATATCGAGTTACTTGTTAACTTTAAGTAAATCTCATTGCAACATCCTGGCCAGAGCACTCTCCGGTCATTGAAAACTTAATTATCACATGCACAACATTCAGCGTGCTGAATCTCCAGTATGTGGTAGTTGTGAATCAGATAAGGAAGATCCCTTCCATCTTATATGTAACTGTCCCTCATTTGCCAGACTACGTTTTTGTACTCTGGGATCTTACGCTGTAAGCGAATCTGAGTTTAAGACATTAAACTTGTAGAAAAGAACTTTAATGCTAATAATCCCTAGTGGATAGGCTTTATGCCATCTTAAATAGATTGAATTTATTTCTTTCTTTTATAGTTTTTTCAGGTTTCTCAGGTAAATATTGAAATCTTGGTTAAAAAAGGGCTAGGCACAATTTTCCCGTATGTTTGGATAACGTGCCGCTATTAAGTCTACCCCCATTCTGATACCTGATACCTGAATGTCGTTTACATACAAGATAAAAATAAGTGGTCTTAAATGTGAGCCTTGTGGTACACCTGAAATGACTTGAATGGGATTTGACTTCTTTCCATTAAATTTTATTATTTGATGTCTGTTTGTGAAATATGATTCAAGCCATTTCAGAAGTCCCAAATCAACTCCAATTTTTTGCAACTTATAAAGTAGCATCGGTATATCTATACGATCAAATGCTTTGCTAAAGTCTGTATATAATGCCTCAACGTGATTTCCATTATCCGTTGCATTTAATGAATAATCTATCAAAGAACGAAAGAACATAAGCCGTAAATATCATGAATTTTTCGAAAAAGATACAACGGCTCACCGGCAGGACTTGAACCTGCAATCTCCGCTTCAGTACAACGGCGCGTTAGCCAATTTCACCACGGCGAACGTGATGAAACCGGCGAACACGAGCAATCGAGCTATGCCGATCAACTGCTGGACCTTCTATCGAAACGCATGTGATCTTTCCCGCTATTGATCTCTCTTGTTTCTCTAACCCCACCCATGGTGTTTCGATAGAAGGTCCAGCAGTTGATCGGCAGAGCTCGAATGCTCGTGTTCGCCGGTTTCATCACGTTCACCGTAGTGAAATTAAATAATCACGGTCGTGATTTTCTTCCGAATAAGTGGTGTAGATTTGTTGGAAAAAATTTGCAAAAAGATTGCAGATTTCTTCTGAGTTATCACCAACATGTTCATCAAGTTGCATTGATGGAAATTGTCTGATTTAAGTGTTGTTTTAACGTGATTAAAGAAGTTCTTTGGGCAGGACTTAATTTCAAGCTCGGTTTTTGCATTAAACTCTTCAAATGCGTTTGATAGCTGATAGCTGATTGATGATTGATAGCTGAGTTCGATTGATCGCACATTTCCAATTTTTTTTTGTTTCGATTATAGTCGTTTTACCATCTTTATGGCATTCGCGACTTTATCAACATTGCAGTTGGCGGATCGTTATTGAAAAACTATCCGGTACAACTGTGTTCGATATTTACTCTTGGGCTCGAACTCGCGGATATCGGCTCAGGAGACAACAGACTTGCCAACTGAGCTATATCACAAGCCCACATTTCCAAATGATTTGCTAGGTTTTCACTGCTTTTGTACTTTATGTACGTTTTATGTGCTTTCTGTTTGCAAAGTTTTAAGTTTTTTTATATGTTTTTTAAACCAAATTGGACATTAGTAATGGATGTTTCTAATTATAGCAGCAAAAAGTTGAACAATAGTTCTATAAATTATACTGTCTTCCTACAGCATACAGTATTAGACTGGCCCATTACAAAAAATCCCTATATTCCACGTGGCACCCCCTAGGTTGGTGCATTTAGGTGGAAAAATGACTTTCTGAAAGTTTCAGGTAATTTGGAAGAAGCACGAGCTGGCGCAAAGGAATTGAAATTTGTATGGAGATTTTCGGCAAAATGTATGAAAAATCAACATACTTTCACTCTTTGTATTTTAAAATATGTTTCCAGTATGCTAGAAAGCTTAGAATTTCAGGAATTGTAGTTCAAACAATGACAAACAAGTTTGTAGAAGATTGTGATGCGATACAAGTTGACTGTGATGAGTTATTCGTAATTGAATGTGTGATTTTTTTCTCATTTTATCGATATATCTTGAACGGTGTATAGGTGGATTATTAGTAGGGGAGAATGAGGATACTTGATCCCTGGGGATACTTGATTCCTTAGCTATATCTCCAAACTGGAATGTCGTAAAAAGATCAAATGTTCTATAAAAATGTGCCAAATGGAACAAAACAGCAATGGTTGAAGCTCATTATTGAACTTTCACAAAATGTGACTTGAAGATCTTTTTTCATCATTTTAAAATGTTCCTTACATAGAAATATTATTACAAAAATATTTATTCCAATACATCAATCTTTCGAGTGTAAAATGAACTTCAAAATACAATATTTTCAAAGCGATGGAAAACTCCCAAGTTTTTTCAGAAAAAGTTTTCCAAAATGTTGATTTTGGGTACAATTAATCCCTAATATATGGGTACAAATGATCCCGGTACTTCTTCAATGGATCGTGGTCATTGCTGATTACGAAATTACTAATATTTATCCAATAGCTAATATTCATCCATCAATTATCTGAAGATAAGGGCTAATTGATTTTCTCTTGTTTATAAAAAATTGCGCTCGTAAGTATGCAATGTCAAAAGGGTTGAGAATAAGCTATAGAATTTTTTTTCTGACAATTATAGATTGTGAAATGAGAACAAACATGACCAAAACAGTCAATTAACATTCTATCTTGGGGTTTTGTTTGATTTTTTCCATGGATTGGAGCTTACTGAATAAAGGATCAAGCCTCCCTTAACTTCAAAAATATCGCAATTTTTTTACTCCCACGAAAATGCTGTTCATCTATGGGTTCAAGTATCGTTCTAATTTTAGGAGCATAGAAACTATAAATTACACGCTGTCAGAAAATGTAAAAGAGTGCGAGTTGCTAAATTTTTCCAAACAGATATGGTGAAAATAAGAAAAGGGGATCAAGTATCCCCACCCTCCCCTACTAACTTGATCACATTGTCACACAATGAGAATTACAGATAGAAAGTTTGTGTCTTCGGCAAAGTTGTAGGTTATTTTATAACAAATATCTTTGCTAAAAACTGAAAGAAAGGTTTAAAAAACTATAAACTGCTGCATTGTGCGACGACGCGATCAAGTTAGTGCGATTATTAGCCCATACACCGTTCACGATATATTTATCAATGAAATGAGAAAAAAATCACACATTCAATTGCGGATAACTCATCACAGTCAACACGTATCGCGTCAAAATCTTCTACAAACTTGTTTGTCATGGTTTGAACTACAATTCCTGAAATTCTGAGCTTTCTAGCGTACTGGAAACATATTTTAGAACACAAAGAGTGGAAGTATGTCGATTTTTCATACATTTTGCCGAAAATCTCCATACAAATTTCAAGTCCTTTGCGCCAGCTCGTGCTTCTTCCAAATGACCTGTAATTTTAAGAAAGTCATTTTTTCACCTAAACGCACCAACCTAGGGGGTGCCACGTTGAAAAAAATGTTGTAAAAATCATCCCATACAGATTTGGGCCAGTCTAATACAGTATCGCTATGCATGCCAAAAAAATCTTTATAGTACACCATATCATGCACGATGATTCGGTCAATAATGAAGAGCTGACTATGTTGTCCAAATCACGTCGAATCCATCCTGTTAACCGTTCACGGCAAGTAAAGTTGCACTGATTATTTCGGGTGAGTGTAGGACAGGAAAAACCAACGGTTGAGAAACGATGGACAGGAAAAGAGATTTACCATAATAACCTTGATTGTTACCAATCATATGAAGATTTTTACTAACCATTTCATAAACTTTGCTGTTTTATATTTCGAACGGAACTAAGCATAGACCAAAAATTGTGCATAAAACCTTCTGAATGTTGGACCTAAAATTTAAAAAATCGGTGACCAAGATTAGTTTATCATATACTTTGAAATAAATAATTCTATCGTTAAAATATTTGTGCAAAACCAAAAATATGCTTTTATTTTATTATTTTTTACTATAGTTTGGATTTCAATGATAAATTTACTGGAAACAAATTTTTGGTTTAAAATTCTATAACTTGTTTCAATTTGTTTATTTGATTTGGTTGAACAAAAAATACCGTGAAAAATTCTATGGGAACATCCATAAATGACGTAGCATTTGAGGGGGAGGGGGGGAGTTTGACTTTGTGTGACGATGTGTGACGAGAGGGGGGGTAGGGGTTCAAGTAAAGCTACGTAGCTTTAATTAAATATCGAAAAAAAAAAATCAAAATTGAGCAAAATTATGCCTAAAGTCTGCTTCATTTAATATTGGAACAAATTCTTTTGCTCATAGTGGCGCTCCTAGTGGACGGATTTGGAAACTTTTTTCACCCACGTGTCGGGAAATTCATTACCTTTCACCATGTATTTATGTCCTAACACCAAACGATAGCATTTTGTAAACAACCGCCATGGAAGCCGAACGGAGAGATCAAATTGTGCACAGTTTTCTTGAAAATCCATTGTTGTCGGCATCGAAGCTAGCTAAACAGCTTAAAATGCCCAGAAATACCGTATGGCGTGTTATCAAGCAGTACAAGGAAATATTGACGACGGCTCGGAAGCCGCATTCGAAGTGTCGGAGTGGAACTGTCGACCGGAAACTGCGTGGGAAAGTCATCAAGGCCGTCAAGAGGAATCCCAATCTTTCAGACCGCGATTTGGCCAATAAGTTCCAGGCCGCTCACAGTACGGTGCGACGAATTCGTCTCCGGGAAGGAATAAGGTCAGTCCGAGCCAGCGAACAGCCAAATCGGATGCTGAAGCAGAACAATGTGGCCAGAATCCGTGCTCGAAAGCTGTACGACCAAGTGCTGACCAAGTTCGACGGATGTAAAGTCTGCTTCATTTAATATTGGAACACAAACAATTGCGTGTAGTTCAGTCATTTATTAACGAATTCATAATTTGTTTTTCATACAAATGTAGCATTTTCTTTACTCTTTCATAAAAAAAAAATAAAAAAATTATTCATTGCTGTTTCGAAGAAATTCTCGTACTCGTACTCGTAAGAAAACTGTGCACAATTTGATCTCTCCGTTCGGCTTCCATGGCGGTTGTTTACAAAATGCTATCGTTTGGTGTTAGGACATAAATACATGGTGAAAGGTAATGAATTTCCCGACACGTGGGTGAAAAAAGTTTCCAAATCCGTCCACTAGGAGCGTCACAATGAGCAAAAGAATTTGTTCCAATATTAAATGAAGCAGACTTTAATTCAATCTAGTCTGAACATGTAGCTTTTGGCTCCTACTGCCCGACTGTTTTCAAGCGTATAAAAGAACGTACATCAAGAAATGCAATTTATATTTTGTTTCAAATGTTCTCCAAAAGGAGCATAAAAAAATTCATAAGGCCCCAGCCTCGGATAGAAGGATTCGTACAAAGCGAATTGTAGGCAAAAGAGGACACGAAGTGCTGGTCATCACTCCGTAGGACGATAGAGAGTGAGTGGAGGCAGCTGACATCGCAGGTGCAATTATTCTAGCCGAACAGACGATGGAATAAAGCTGCCCAACGATTTCATTGAAATCCCGAATGGAGATAATTTGGACCGACGCAACTGATTGAATACTTACTAGCTATCCTGTTTGTTGAAAGGTAGCTTGATTTTTTTTGACCGATTGATATGCTTTTTTAAACTTCCATTTATAACTTCTTTCCCTTTTTGGTTTTTTTTTGTATTATTCTTGCAAAATGCTGATAATAAAGGTAAAAATTAAAAACGGTTTTTAAAAATGGGGGGGGGGGGGGGGGGGTTATTAAAGCTACACGGAAAAAACTTTTCACATGAACGCTACGTGAAAATGTACATGGATTTTTGCCACCATGAAAATCACTTGGAACCTACGTGAACTTCAGGTAGCAAACAGAGCTCACACAGCAAGCAGAATTCACGTAATTTTCATATGCGTTGTATGTGAAGATAACGTAGAAAGTGAAAAGGGATTCGTTCTGCTACATGCGATTCACATAGATTTCATTGGAATAAGAATGTAGGAATTATTTTTTCGTATCATTTAAATAAAAAATATTTTATTTTTAAGGATTTTTATTATGCCACATAATTTACTAAACACTGTGCCATTTTTTCACTTTCACAACTATACTATTTACACTTTCACTTTTCATTTAATTGACACTATAACATCGTCCAAAAAATTGCATTTCCCGAAATTGATGTGCCTCCATAGCGGTTATCTGATGGTGCAGCTGACCCGATTCCACATTCTGTTAAAATAGAAAAAATAGAAAAGGTTGTAAATAACAATCAAACAGCTAAATTCTTTATACTTACAAAAAACAGCTTCAAAATGTCTCTATTTGTCTGTAACAACTGTGCTAGAACTTGGAACCACGCCATATTGAGTACCGGTATTCTTTTACAGAGATTTAACGTGAATGACCCATTAAGAGCTACGTGAACATCACATAGAAAGCACCCATTCCGTCTATACTTCGCGGATCATTGGATTTTCACGTAAATCGAATGTGTTTTCATTTTGACAGAATATAATTATGTGAGTTTCACGTAAGTATCAAGTGTTTTTTTATTGACCTCTAAGTGATTCACGTAAGTCAAGCAAAAATTCACGTAACGAGCGCTTACGTGAAAATCCAGGTGAATTCAACGTTTCCTTTTCGGATGAGTGTACGTTATAATCTAGGGGGGGTCTATGACTTTGTGACGAAATGCTACGAGTGGGGAGGGGGGGTATAAAAACTCGTAAAAAAAAGCTACGTCATTTATGGATGTTCCCTATGAGCTGTTTGATTGAGTTAAAAAGACAATTGTTTCTGTTCGTTAAGTAGGGGAGAATGGGAATACTTGATAATTTTTTCTTATTTTAATCACATCTTTTAAGAAAAAAATTGCAGATTGCTGTCTTTTGCATTTTACGACAGCGTGTAGTTTCAAATTTATATGCTGCAAAAGTTGGATCGTTACATGAAACCGTAGATGAACTAGAAGCGTTTTCGTGGGACTAAAAAAATTGACTTATTTTGAAAGTTAAGACTTGATCCTTTATTAGAGGAGACTTAATCAGGGTACCACCCTAGCTTTGGCAAAAATCATGCAAAATCTAAAGATAAAAGTATGTTTGAATTATTGGGCCATATTAGTTTTCATTTCACAGTATATAAGTGTCAGACAAAAAGAATTATAGAAGGTTGTCTTCTACCCTATTTTCATTGCATACTTAAAGGCGAAATTTTCTAATTTTTAGAAAAAAGCACTTTTTTGAGTCCTAATACGGTTAGGACCAGAGGGGACAAAACCTAAGCCTTCGAGTCCCTGGTCGTTCCTCTGGTGGTGCTGATCAAGAACAAGGTTAAACACACTATCACTGAAAATTTAGTTTTTTAAGTTTTTTTTTTATTCAAATACCTTTGTGTTTTGTGTGTCGTGTATGATCGTTGGGCCGGCCTTTCGTTGCTGCTTCTCGGAACGCTCTGAGATGTAGAGATGATGTGGCTAGGCAACTGTTGAGAATTGGCAGGAACTTTGCCGATTCCTCGTCAGCTCCTCAGGCCGGAACGGATGTTGGATTCCGTTCAGCCTACCTATTGCGCACGGGATATAAATATTCCTGACTGAGCGCCTGCTAATCAAATTCCAATGGCAGTACCAGTTGAAGACCTCGACGATTCAACAAAGTCCCAGAATGCATAGACCATATGTTCTAAACTTTCGGGTCCTAGTGGATAATATGTCACTATGTTACTACGAGGGCTACCGAAATTGGTTAACGATTCACCTGATTCGGTTCTAGCACAACCAGTTAGTTTCTTCCGCTGTGCACTTTTTTGTTTTCGTTAGTTCAAGTTCGACTTATAACTTGGTATTTTAACCTGCTTTATGTTTAAGGTTATGTTTAAAAGATATGACTATATCTTTATCGCCCTGGACGGCTTGGCGGTTAAAGCGAAAATAAATCTTATTTTTCTTTTATCGCTAGTTCCTCTTAACCCATACAAATTATACCACTTCATTCTGGTTCTCATTCTCCCCTTTGGATGCGATAAAAATACGTTGTTATTGAAAAGTAAATGAACCTATTAGTACCTAATTATGTAAATAAGCGGCAATCAAAGACATGAAGTCCAACAACCCAGTGAACATTTTGGTCTGTATATTTCAGTTGTTTCTGAGATATACACACTTTTGTACAATCTGAAAAAAGTTGTATAGAATATTCTATATGAGCCTGTACGTACCAAAGTGGAGGCAATATACGGACCAAATTTGGCTCACCTTGAAAATATAAAACTTTGTATTGCGTTTTCAACAATTTCATAGCAACTTTACTTTGCATAAAATCTTAGGATTGGACAACTTTCAACTTTACATTGCCTTACAACTTTCTTTAGCAGGTAGCCTGAGGTTTGTACAACTTTCTTCGCCATTTAATACAATTTATTGTTACTGTATCCCAAAGCAATTATATTTTTCCCTTATTACGATTTTACTATGAATCGCCGTGAACATTAATACAATAGAATTTAATGTTTACTACGAAAAAAAATTGAACCATACACAACTTTATGTGTCTCTTTTCGCTCAGTCTCGAACTCACAACGTTCCGATCCCTCTCCTTCGATACTTCCTCGGCGCCATTTCATGTTGATGCAAACAAGCCAATTTGTTCATGTACAGTCGAGAGTGCCGTTTAAAAATCAGTTGATCGTATAAAGTACCACTGACTGCATCATTTCGGACTCCAAATCTATTTATATATGCCGTTTCTTGATATGCAACTTTAACCTATCTCATAGACGATTCTATTACAACAATAATTGTTTTCAGCGCTGTGCGATCTTAGCTATTTACTGTACTGTTAAACAATTCGACAAACTGCAGATTGTTTAAATTCCATGATACGATGTTCTTACAATTACTGTACGACATTTCACGACAACTTTACTGATCTTTCTATACGATTAACAAAATATTATCGTATATAATGAACTGTACAAACCATAAACGATAAAATATAATTTGGTTTAGCTACAACATGATGTTTATACAATTCCAATCTTAACTGGATGCTTTTTCAATCTACAATAAACACTATTTTACAATTTCTGGGTTTCTGGATTCGTTTATCACAGAACCGGATTTTTTTAAGCGTCGGCTGTGTTTTTGCAAACGCCGACTGTATGTGCCACTTTTTTCATTTTTATAATTTTTTTTTCTTAATTAAAACTGCCTTCATTTTTGCATCAAAATTCGTCAAGGATTTCCAATTTTTGCAATTGTTGACATAAGATGATTACGATATTGCTAAGCATAGGAATTGCATTATTAACAATTATTTACCGATTAATTAAATCTCAATAAGCGACTTTGAATGACATGTATGAATAGATTGTTTAAATTACATTATTCGATTTTCTCACAATTACTGTACGACCTTTCATGGAAATAATATGTCATCATAGATCGCAAGCATGAAAGATTTCTTAGTTGTACAGTGGGATTAAATATTGAGCTTTACACAATTCTACTGCGATTCAAAACAACTTTATTGATCTTCCTATACGATTAACAAAATGTTATCGTATATATTGAACTATACAAACCATAAACGATAAAATATAACTTGGTTTAGCTACAACATGATGTTTATACAATTCCAATTTAAACTGGATGCTTATACAATCTACAGTGAACACTGCTTTACGATTTCTGGTTATCTGGGAAAGCGCCTGGGTTCGATTGCATCCCCGATTGCATTCAGTTAGGCTTCCGCCTTTCCAAATCCGAATTGCCGGGCTTTACGCTTAACACCTGCCATCAGTTTTTGTACAGCCACCTTGTCCACCTTCTTCGCCGCAGAAAGCCAGTTTGCCTTGAACTGCTGCTCGTCCTTAGCAGTTTTTTTGGTCTTTTTTAGGTTCCGCTTGACAATAGCCCAGTATTTCTCAATTGGGCGGAGCTCTGGCGTGTTGGGAGGGTTCTTGTCCTTGGGAACCACCTACACGTTGTTGGCAGCGTACCACTCCATGGCCTTTTTACCGTAATGGCATGATGTCAAATCCGGCCAAAACAGTTTGTTTGTTTATCATCGCAATTTTTAGTCACTACCTTCTTGTAAGTCGATAGTTCGGCTCGTTTTTTGGCTCGATGCACGGTTGTAAACGATACACCCAGCTTATTTGCGGCATTTCGGAGAGAGAGGTTAGGGTTTCGCTTGAAACTACCTGCAACTCTCTTTGTCGTCTCAGCAGCTTCCGGTTTTCGATTTCCCCCCGATCCAGACTTCCTGGCTGTCGACAAACGTTCCCCAAACACTTTAATTCTATTTGTAACGGTTGATTTGGCAACTTTTAGTGATTTTGCCAGCTTTGCGTGCGAGTAGCTCGGATTTTTGCGATGCGCGAGCAAAATTATGATACGCTGCTCTTCTTCCTGGGACGGAATTTTGACAACTGAAGAGTGAAATCCAAAATCAAAATAAGAGCAACATTCTACACATACATACACACCTTCAAAATGAGGGGTGTTCAGGTTTTTTAAATGCAAAATTGAAAGAAATACGTCAAGTTGATATTGACCAAATTTTGACCGTATCACCCTTTACGCACTACGGGCAATATGGCGAGCTGATCAGCTTAAACCGATTAAGGTATTGCTCAAAGCACCCATAACCCGAAAGGAACTGCGTCATGCAAAAGTTGACCTTTCCATACATCCTATTTACCCAGTCTGAAAGCCGCGGGATTAGCCTATGCACTCCTCTTCTGACAGCTCTTGTTGCCACGTAACATTCTTTTCCTTCGCCAGAGTGATGTCGATGGGATTCATGCCCGCGATGACAAACGCTGTATCCGTTGATATGGTTCCGTATGCACTGCAAACTCGCATGGCTATCATCCGATGTGTACTCCGTAATTTGAGATCTGTTGCACTCCACCTCTAGGGCAGGGCTCCAGGCCGCCCCTCCCTATCGTAGTTTCAATAATGTAAGGCTCGCAAGGAGACGTCTCTTGCTACTCTTTGGACCCTGGCAGTTCGGCATAATCTAGGCCGTTGAGTCGATGACTTTCAACGCACTATCACAACAATATCTGACAGGTGCACCGAAACTTAAGCGGATGTAAAAAATAACTCCGAAGTATTACTTCAGAGGCATTCTTGTCCTAAAAAAATTAAAAATGTATGTATGTAAATACTTTTGTGCAAATATACACAGCTTCTAGCTATAATGGGATACAACCGAATAAAGTTACAAGCCGCCAAAATGCAAAAAGTGTCATATTGACACTCAAGAGCGAATGAGGATTGAAACTGTTTTCAATACTAATAATTTAATATTCAAAATGCTTGTAGGTGATTTTTATCGGCATAAACGCCGCCGCCGCCGACCGTGGCCTAGAGGATAGCGTTCAAGTCTTCTAAGCCAGAGGTCATGAGATCAAGTCTTGGTCACGGCAAACATAGTACTCTTTCTGTGGGTTGGTGGTGTTAGCATTAGTAAAATGCTAGCCATTATATCCATGAAAGATGTACGGCTTAGTCATAAGTAAAATTTAGATCTCTTCAAAGAAACATGAAGTTTCACTGAGATCCTATACGTCTGTGTTCGTTTTTATAAAAAAAAACGAAAATATAACACCGAATAATGATCATATGTAACTTAAATATAATTAGTTTAAGGTCCCAAAGAATTAATTACTAAGTTAAAGAAAAACTTTACACATTCTGTGAACTAAAATTTCAACTTTCTCGCTTCAGAACGTTTCATACATTCTAAATGAACGGTAAGCTTCCCCAATTGATGGAGAGAGTCCCACATACATTTGATGAGTATGTCGTCGAATCTCCTCTGGAGTAACTGGTCCCAAATGCTGTGAGTTCGGAACCCATCGCTTTTGTGGAACACCCTAATCGTGACACTATTTTCAAGTTCAACTTTCGGTGCTCTCTTCATTTTCCATTAAGTTGACAGTTTTACGATCTTTCTTTCGAGTTATCCCGAATGGATCGGACACTAACCCTTGAATGCTGCCGGATTTTTAAAAGTTACTTGGTAGAGTAAATGTTCCTAAAACATAACTTCCTCAAAGTGTATTTCCTAGCAGATTTGATCATTTGTCACGACATCAAGCAAAATCTCGTTTCCCAAAAAATAACTAGATCTCATAGTTCTTCCTTATCACAACTGGTTTAGGACCGGCAATGGTCGGCTTCTTAAGGGTTTAATTTGCTACGAGCTACTATCTTGAGGTGGCACCTTCAGGACCGGTTGGCGGATCCCATCCGCTAAAGTCCAGCCAGCTTCTGCCCAAGCTCGCAGAGTTATCAACGGCAAGTCCAGATCTAGAGCTCAGCGTCTCTGGTCACGCAAAGCCAGCTGGGAAGTTCGTTGTCCGCGCCGCGTGTTTGCGTTTCAGTGATTGATCGATTTTTGGTGACAGGTACCCGGTAGTAGTTCCATTGATTGATGAAAATTGAAGTTTGAGGCGTTCAACTGAATTATCTTTATTCGAGATAAGATTTGTCAATGGAAAGTTCTGAACCGTAACTGCCTTCAAGTGAAACTGCTGAAATTTGACCGAAGAAAGTTCCAGAATTGGGTCAACGTGCCAATTTCGAAACCAGTTGGGATCGAGAAGAGAAGCTGATAATAAAAATAAAAATCTGAATCATCAAGAGGAGCGGCTCGAATTGAAGATTTGGTGTTGTAATCAGATCAATTAATTCCGTAAGCTTTTTTTTTTTTGAGGAAACCTGTAAGCGGCTATAGTTTCAAAGGTGAGAGCGACTGAACCGGGCGAAAGATAAACAAACAAAACCAAAATAAACGAGGCCCGCATCTGGTAAGGGATTTTGATAGGCCAGTCATTTGTATGATTCAGACAGTCTTTGGATCGCCTCGCGAGATTCCACAAACAAAAAAAAAGATCACACATTTCCGTCAACTAATGGGTTTGATAATGGGAAAGAAGATCGGAACTAAATTTACCGGAAAAAGTGGGGCAGGTGGACATTCTGGGGTACAGTATGAGAAACAGATGCAAATTTGAGTGCTTTCGACAAAAAGTGTGAACATTCGAATGAAAAAGTGTTGAGATGATCATGGCATTTTAGAAGTCTTTGAGTGGATCTCTCATCATAGGGGACAGCATCAAACGACAGTCATAACGTGAATAAATAACTGCACGCGAGAGAAAGTAGACGAGTAAATGAGAAGCTTTCCATGGAAGCTGACCGTTGGCAAAGTGATGTTTAACTTTTTTGCTTTGTTCGGGTGAATGTGAAACCGATACTTTAGGTCGATATTTTGTTTGTCCTGTTCGATTCTGTCGTCTCAACAAAAAGTGGAGACAGAGGCAAAAAAAAGTGAAACGAAAACAAACCGCTGTGATCGGATAGTTACAACACTTTTTTTTAAAGAAAGATGATAAATAGAATGAAAGATGGAAACAGAATATTGGAAACACAGAAGTTGAAAAAAAAATTGTTGATATTTATCTGAATTTACAATTACTTCAGATTGACTTACCTATACGTAAAGAGGAAAATCCTGAATTTTTAGGAAGGATAATTTATGATTCAATTCTTTAGAATGAGCTTAATATTTGGGTGAGATTGAAATCTAAATTTTAAAATTGTTGAAGTTCAAATCAGCATTGTAAGTATTAGCACTAAGGCTATATGAACCGCTGCTGCAAAATGAATAAATTTTGGACAGTTGCATATATTTTGATGTTTTTGACTCGTTTTGATATTCAATGTGTCAATGCATAATCTGTATTGATTTTTTTGATACAAAATAAAAATTATTTCTAAAGTTACGAACTTATGTAGCTTATTGAATGAAAGTTTTCATCTTTGATGCTAATAAAAATCTTTAAGGGGAAGTAAGGACAGTAAGACTAAGAGGTGAGCTAACTCATAAAATTTTGACAAATCAAATTTTTAAGATACCTATTGTACTTTGGTTGAGAAAATTAAAATGTGACTTTCAGATTTTTCTCCCCATGGGTCCCGAAACGTCCTGGTGGTGTTCGGGATCCAAATCAGCAACATCACGACGGTCCTTCTGCGAGATAGTGGGGTTAGCTGCGGGCCTTGCGAGCCCGTGACTACAAAAAACATAAGCAACGAACAACAAATTTCGGATGGAAATCGGCAAAGACCCACGCGACGAAAAGGGCCTAGCGATTGGAAGCTTGGAACATGGAACTGCCGATCTCTAAATTTTGTGGGCAGTACCCACGTGCTCTCCAACGAATTGAAGAGCCGCAAATTCGACATCGCAGCGCTGCAGGAGGTATGCTGGAAGGGCTCCACTGTACGAACGTACCCAGATGGTCGTGCCATCTACCAGAGCTGCGGCAACACACACGAGCTTGGAACAGCTTTTATAGTGATGGGAAAGATGCAAAAGCGCGTGATCGGGTGGTGGCCGATCAACTCACGAATGTGCCGGTTGAGAATCAAGGGCCGGTTCTTCAACATCAGCATCATCAACGTGCACAGCCCCCACCTCGGAAGTACCGGTGACGACAATGACGAATTTTACGCGCAGCTGGAGCGTGAATACGACCGTTGCCCAAAACATGATATCAAGATCGTCATCGGGGATTTCAATGCTCAGGTCGGCCAGGAACAGGAATTCAAACCGACAATTGGAAGGTTTAGTGACCACTAGCTGATCAACGAAAACGGCCTCAGACTTATTGATTTCGCCGCCTCCAAACGAATGGCCGTACGTAGTACCTTTTTCCAGCACCGCCTTCCACACTAGTACATCTGGAGATAACCGTACCAAACGCAATCACAGATAGACGATGTTTTGATCGACAGCCGGCACTTCTCGGACATCATCAACGTCAGATCCTGTCGAGGCGCCAACATCGAGTCAGACCATTATCTGATGATGGTGAAATGCGCCCAAAACTCTCGGTAGTGAACATCACACGAAACCGGCGCCCGCCTCGGTTAAATATTGCACGACTGAAGCAACCTGAGGTCGCGGCAGACTACGCGCAATCGGTCGAAGCAGCGCTGCCGGCAGAGGGCGAGCTTGACGAAGCCCCTCTCGAGGACTGTTGGGATACCATAAAGACAGCCATCAACAGTGCTGCGGAGAACGTCATCAGTTATGTGGAGGGAACCCGACGGAACGACGAGGAGTGTAGGAGGGTGATGGACGAAGAGAATGCCGCGCGGGCGGCAGTAGTGCAAAGAGGCACCCGTCAAAATGTGTAAAATCACCGACAGCGAAAGAAGCAGCGAGCTCGAGATTTCCAGGAGAAAAAGCGCCGCCTGGAGGAGGAGGAGCTCGAGGAATTGGAGCAGCTGCATCGTTCCCAAGAAACACGAAAGTTCTATCAGAAACTCAACGCATCCCGCAACGGCTTTGTGTCGCAAGCTGAAATGTGCCGGGATAAGGACGGAGGCATCCTGACGGACAATCGTGAGGTGATCAAAAGGTGGAAGCAGCACTTCGATGAACACTTGCAGGAGATCAAGACGGTGGGGGAAGGTACATCGCCGGCGTAGCCAACGACGTAGAGGAGGCACTCAGAACGATGAGTAAAGTTAAGGAAGGCATTCGCCAACTGAATAGAAACAAGTCGGCTGGGAAGGATGGCATCGCAGCTGAACTCATCAAAATGGGCCCAGAAAAGTTGGCCGATTGCCTACACCGGTTGATAGTCCGGATCTGGGACATAGAACAGCTGCCGGAGGAGTGGAAGGAGGGGGTAATATGCCCCATCTAGAAGAAGGGCGACAAATTGGACTGTGAGAACTACCGAGCGATCACTGTCCTCAATGCCGCCTACAAAGTGTTGTCCCGAATCCTACTCCGCCACCTAACGCCACAAGCAAACAGATTCGTGGGAAGTCATCAGGCCGGCTTCATGGAGGGACGGTCAACGACGGACCAGATATTCACATTACGGCAAATCCTCCAAAAATGCCGGGAACACCAAGTCCCTACGCACCATCTATTCATCGACTTCAAAACCGCATACGCCACGATCGACCGTAACGAGCTATGGAAAATCATGGACGAGAACGGCTTTTCCGGGAAGCTGATAAGACTGATCAAGGCGACGATGGATGGAACGCAGTGCTGTGTACGGATTTCGGGTGAATTGTCGAGTTCATTCGAATCGCGCAGGGGGCTTCGACAAGGTGATGGTCTATCCTGCATGATGTTCAACGTGGCGCTAGAAGGTGTTATTCGACGAGCGGTGGGCGAAATGCGGGGCACGATTTTCAACAGATCCAGTCAACTTATCTGCTTTGCCGATGACATTGATATAGTCGGCAGATCATCTGCGGCGGTGGAGGAGATCTACCGCAAACTGAAACGCGAAGCAGGAAGGATTGGATTGATGATTAATACGTCCAAGACGAAGTACATGCTGGCCTGCCGATCCGAGACCGACCGACCCGCTTGTCCAGTAATAACAAGGTCACGATCGACGGCGACGAGCTGGAGATAGTCGAAGACTTTGTCTATCTTGGCTCACTGGTGACCACAGACAATGACACCAGCCGTGAGATCCGGAGGCGAATTATCAGCGGAAGTCGTGCCTACTATGGACTCCACAAGCAACTGCGGTCGAGAAGATGACTTAGCCCTCGCACGAAGTGTAACCTGTATATGACGCTTATTAGACCGGTTGTTCTCTACGGGCACGAGACATGGATATTGCTCGAGGAGGAGTATTCTAGCGACGAGTGTTAAGAACCATATTTGGCGGCGTGCAGGAGAACGGAGTGTGGAGGCGAAGGATGAACCACGAGCTCGCGCGACTTTAAGGCGGACCCAGTATTCAGAAGGTGGTGAAAGCTGGCCGGATACGCTGGGCGGGACATGTGGCGAGCATGCCGGACGACTGTCCTGCAAAACAGGTGTTCGCTACGAATCCGGTAGGAGCAAGACGAGCGGGGGCGCAACGAGCGAGGTGATTAGACCAAGTGGAGCGTGATATGGCGAACGTAGGGTGCCCGAGGAATTGGAGAACGGTTGCCATGGACCGAGTGAATTTTAGGAATTATGTTCGTCAAGTTATGTCGTGAGACGGTATACTATGTAAATAAAAAATAAGGTTAGAAATTGAGTTGCATTTCGAATCTGTGTTTAAGTTCACTATCGAATGCTATAAGAAAAAAAAATGAACTTAATCCAAAATATGGTGATGCAAATTTAAAACTGGTTTAAAAAATAAGTGTTGCATCTACATTAAGATCAGAAACTTATTTCATCACTTTTAATTTTGATTCGAGTTATCCTTATCCCATGAACTAAGGTTTATTTTGAATTATGTGACCCTTCATATGTTTATGCCTGTCCATTAGAATAGATCACTTATCGGCTTGTTTCACAGATCGAAGCCGAATTCATGCATTTTTAAGTAGTTCTGCCAAATTTGAGATCTTTTTAACTAATCTCTGAACTGAACTGAAATTTTTTTATGAGAGTTCTAGCAAGCCCCTGTTAATATAAAACAATGATTTTATGAAACATGGTGGTTGATATTTTTACCATTTTTATGGATCTATTTTAGATAATCTTTTAAATCAAACAAAAAAAAAATAAAAATTCATAAACTACCACCAACTTATACAGAAATTTTACATACTAAAGCATGAATCACTACAAATCTGGACGCATTAAAAAGGGTCTATCTCGGAGCTATGTAAACGAAATAAAAATGTTTTGTACTTGAATTGTAGGGTTTTTATTGCACTTTAAAGGAAAAATAATAAAAAAAATATTCCGATGTTGTTTTGATGAATTTTTAAACTTTTGGTTGAGTATCACTCAATATAGTTTGAACACCCTATTCGCTGTCCTCAGGGGCCATTTTGTTCCACAATCTCTTCATCTCTGTTGCTTCGCGAGTCGTCCTAGCATTCTTCTTCATCTTCTGCTTGACAATTGCCCAAAATTTATCGATAGGGCGGAATTGAGGGCAGTTGGGTGGGTTGATGTCCTTTTCGACAAAATCCACCCGTTGGCCCAATACCACTGTAGAACCTCCTAGCTGTAGTGGCAGCTCGCCAAATCTGGCGAAAACTTAACTAGTCCTTTGTGAGATCTAATGTACGAAAAAAAAAGTTTTTCAGGCATTCCTCCTTGTAAATTTCGGAGTCCATGGTCTTGTTTTTCACAAAAACCGGAATTTTTCGTCCGCAGCTGCAAATACCTTGCCAGATCAAACACTTTCTTGCACACTTATAAGCAAAAACGAATTTGAAGTTGCCGGAGACATCACCATGACCAGTGCAGTGCACCACTGCAGTGGCTTTACATAATTTTTGGCCAGAAAGCTGCCCAAAATCCATCTTCACGTACGTTTCGTCATCCATGAGGATGCATCCGTCGAACTTCGTTGGAATCTTCTTGTATAACTTGCGGGCACCTCCTTTGGCTACTAAATTCTGCTTTAATGTCCGGTTTGGTTGCTTACTGGTCCGATAGGATCGTATTCCTTCGCGTAGACGAATTCTGCTGACGGTGCACCGGTCGGCGTTGAATTTCTTAGCAATGTCATAGTCCGACTACCCTGTGTTTTCCTTGATCGTTCTCAACACCTTCAAATGCAGTTTCTGATTCTTAGGTTCACTATAACGCTTGGTATGAACCTGCCGATCTATAGTACGCATCTCACGGAAACGTTTGAGAACGCTACACACGGTTGATTTGACAATTTTTAACGATTTCGCGATTTTTGAACCCGACCACGTCGGGTTTTTGACGTGGGTGTTCAAAATTTATTTTCATCTCGCGGCTTCCATCACGTGTAACTTTTTTGAAACAAAACGAATCGTAACGAAATTTTCAGCACTGGTAGAAGAAACATTCCTCTACAAAGTGCTGCCAAAACATTCCAGATCCGATAACTAGGAGCACTATGGTAAAATAAATAGTTGATTTAATATGTTCATTGACACGTGCGGCGAGATGAAATGCTAGGAAGAAGAATTTAGAAAGGAATGAAGAACAGGCGGATAGGCAAGCATCAGATGAGCATCGTAGGATAAAGTTTTGGATAGGTGTTGAAACTGTAAGTCTAGGGCATTTTTGTATTGGAAAGCATGAAAGTGTGGTGATACGCCTTTGCCGTACAACAGCCTACTCTGCATAGGAAGCGTGATCGACTTTTGATCAACACATTCCTAAACACAGCAGGCCAGTTGGATTGTGTACTGTGAATACGCAATCAATAAATTTATCGGGGATTAAAACTTATCATCAATAAAATAAATAGTGCGTCCAGATTTGTAGTGATCCATGCTTTAGTTGAAAGTAAAAAAATTGCAGTAAACCAGAAAATAAATTACTCACAAAAGCTTTTCTTGTAAATTGGTATAAAATGGATTTATAGCGGTCAAGTTATTTACTGATGTTTGCAAAAAATTTGAATTGATAAAATATTTTTCATTCAAGTTACCTTCACATCAACTTGTGCACAACCAAAGATATTTTTTCAATCATGTAGGTACCCCATGGTTGGGCCAGGAGTTAAAAAAAAGCGCGCGCCTCGATCAAATTGTAAGCAAGTCCTCTTTACGCCACGTTTTTCACGTTGCATGAAGCTAAAACTTGAATATTTAGGAACACAATTATGATTTAAAAACTGATGCATAAATATTTGAATAACTTTGCTCTTATTTTAGCGATAATTATATTTTAAACATCATATGAATGTTAATAAAAAGGGCCATCTTAAAAAGAAAATATTTAGTGAAAAATATTTTTTCGATTTACTGCAGATTTTGAACTTTCAACTTGTATGTAAAATTTCTGTACAAGTTGGTAGTTGATTTTTTAATTTTTTTCAGTATGTTTTGAATGATTATCTAAAACAGATCCATAAAAATGCTGATAAAACCAACCACCATGCATCATAAAATTATCGTTTTATATTATCAGTGGCTTGCTAGAACTCTCATAAGAAAATTTTCAAGAAAAATTGACATTTTCACAAAAACTGATTGCGCAGAACAGAGATTAGTTCAATCGATCTCAAATTTGGCAGAAATACTTGAAATGGCATGAGGAACAAATCATATGAGTCCAGTTTTGATCTGCGAAAAAAACCCGAAAAGTGAACTAGTCTACTTTCCAAATTCTGTTTTAAACATCATTTTCCATGTTGCAGGACACTGGGGAATAGCATTTTTGGTACCAGTGTTTTAATAACTGTTTTTGGAAGATTTGGACCTCTTAAATTCCAATCATTTCCAAATTTTGTCTATCAGCTCTTGTTTAAGTGATAAGGTATGTGGAAATTTTTAAATTGATTGATTTTGAGTAAAAACTATAATTGATAGCCCATGAACTAACAAACGTACATGAAAAATACCTTTCTACCTTCTACAATTTTTAAAAATTTTAATAAATAACATAAAAATTATTTCTGACACCGCGGAAAAAAGACTTCGAGTATTTCGTATTGAATATTTTAATTTGTTTAAGAACTTTGTTGAAGACTGCAAATCGATTGGACTAATGGTTTAAGTAATATCTATGATTTAGTTTGATTTGAATTTCTTGAAAATTGCGTCAAAACTACCGTATACTACAGAATTGAAAAAAAAAATCAATAAGAAAATTTCTATAACTTTTTCTCAGAAGTGAACACTACCCGCGATCTTCGGGAAAGCTGATTATTGAATCGAAACCTGTAATATCTAAATCTTTGGGACCTTCTATAGTTTTGCCAAAAAATAGCATGAATTGATCAAATGAATTTTTAAACATTCTCCTAAGAAATTTAAAAAAAACAAGAGCTGCTAGGAAAAAAAACTAATTGTAATTTTGGAATGAGCACACCCAAATTATTTTAAATCAGTCCTTAAGATATTTGCACCTTGTAAAATGTAAATTGTTTTGCCTTGTGTTATTTGTTGAACTACCTATACGTTTAGCAATACGCGTGAAAAATGTTATAAAAGTTGGATTGTTGCTGGATTACGTGGAGTAAGCCCATCATTGAGCGAATCAATTCTGCGCAAATGATGCTCAAAAACGTTTTTTATCCATGTGCAAATTAAAATTTCAAACATGCACTTCAAGAAATATTTTTTGAAAAATTTCTTATATATTAAAAAAAATGTAGAGCCTTTTCTAAAATAAATTGAGGCCAGAGCTTCTTTAAATTAACTTGACACGAGTGGACATTTTATATTTCAGTTTTGCATTTTGCATACGATGTTCCTGATGACCTACAATATATACATTAGATAAATAAAAATTATAAAATTATGTGTGAGTGAAATACGAAAAAAACCTAGGAAAAGTCCATTAAACATTTTTGGATCCTCCTGTTCAATATCTTGATTTAGTTGGCTTAGCATCATAAAGTCGACATTCAATCTTTTATTTTAATAATTACTACAAATCTTTATGTTTTAGGCATTCTTACACAATTTGGATTCAAAATAAATTATTATGTCCTCAGGTTTAAGTACCTCTTAAAAATAAGTGATTCCAAGAAATCACTGATTCATGTGCTATTGAGCTTAAAATATTCTCAGATAATTTCCTTGAAAATTCGATTATGGTGACAATTTTTTTGTATAATTTTTTGAGTCCAAATCAAGCATCGATATCAACTCTAAGACGGAATTGTAATTTGCGGTAGTGGTTATACATAAAAAAAAATTAACTCAAGATTGATATTTAGAAACCGACAAATCTTTTAAATGAAAATGGTTGAAAATATATTTAATCATTTTTTTTAAGAATTTGAATGTTATTTCAAATTCTAAATTTGTCTTTGATTGATTCATCAGATTTGGAAATTGTGTTCTTCCGTCAAATCTTCCGTCTAATAAAATTGTTCAATTGAATTTTCAAATTGAACGCATGAATGGTGGAATCTAAATTTTAAACTGTAACTCCGATGCTTAATTCTGAAATCGCATACTGAATTCTATTTCTCAATTTTTTTCTAAAACAAGTGTTTTGTTAATTTAGAATTTGAAAAAGGACCCTTAAATACGAAAACATGATTTTTGATTTGGAATGCTTCATTGCGGTTATGTTTTTTAGATCAAACACATTTTTTTTATCTAATGTCATGACTCATTAATTTCTAATTACAACTTTTATTTTGAATTCTGAATTCTGAATCAAGGATATGAAGCTCAGTGCTTTTTTGAATTTAAATTTACTTAATAAACATAGCACGCGAATAAGAATTATAAATATGAAAGAATATCATCATACTGATCTAAAATAAATAGTAGCATTCATAGAAATTCTCTATAATTTCTTAGAAACGAAAGAAATTTGTACATGATTTATTAATAGGGGAGAGTGGGGATACTTGATCCCCTTTTCTTATTTTCACCATATCTTTTTGGAAAAATTTAGCAACTCGCCTTCTTTGACATTTTCTGACAGCTTGTAACTTCAAGTTTCTATGCTCCAAAAATTAGAACGATACTTGAACCCGTTTATGAACTAGAAGCATTTTCGTGGGAGTAAAAAAATTGCGATTTTTCCGAAGTTAGGGGAGACTTGATCCCCTATTGAAGGAGACTTGATCTTTTATTCAGGAAGCCCGAATCCTTGTATAAAAATCAAACAAAACCCCAAGATAGAATGTTAATTGACTATTTTGGTCATGTTTGTTCTCATTTCACAACTTATAGCAGACATAAGAAGAAAATTCTATAACGTTGTCTCAACGCTAATAACATTGCATACTTAAAGGCGCTATTTTTTATAATTAAGAGAAAATTAATTATTTTTGCTCTTTTCTTCAGACAATTGTTTGATAAATATTAGTATTTGGATAAATATTAGTAATTTAGTGATCAGCAATCATAACGATCAATTTTCAGAAGAAGAATATGCCGTTTGGGAGGGGGATCAATTGTACCCAACTCTAGGGGATCAATTATACCCATAATCAACATTTTAGAAAACTTTTTCTGAAAAAAGTTGAGGGTTTTCCATTGCTTTGAAAATATGGCATTATGAAGTTCATTTTACGCTCGAACTATTGATACATTGGAACAAATATTTTTTTCATAATTTTCTCATGTAACGAACATTTTAAAGTGATGAAAAAAGATCTTCAAGTTACATTTTGTGAAATTTTTCAAACAAAGTTCAATTGCTCAAACAATTATTTTGTTAAAATTTTTTAAACTACAAGCAATGTTATTTTACTCATTTTGGCACATTTTTCTAGAACATTTGATCTTTGTAAGACATTCCAGTTTCGAGATATAGCTAAGGAATCAAGTATCCCCAGGGATCAAGTATCCTCATTCTCCCCTACAGTTTGAATTTTAAATAAAATTAGTGTTTCAAGCAATCTTCCCTGCCCTCATTGATGATCATCTGTTTACCAAAATAGCCACGACCGGACTAGATAAGTTCCATATGCACATGAAGCCTCCACCAGCAAGTCAACAGTTCGTTGAAAACAAAGCCAAAGTTCGTCGTTTAAGGGACGTGCTGTTAATAACTTGAATGGTCAGTTCTACGAGTAGGGTGAGTGTAAACAAACGAATAAAAACCAGAATTCAATATGGTAGGTTCATTGAACTACACGCGTTCAACAGGTTGCAGGGCTTCATTCATCAAGATCTTCTTACAGGGCAAGTTTGTTTGGTTCACAGGTGAATGGTAGAAATAGGTTGTACGATTATCATAATTCATCCAATTTAAAGATCTAGGACCATTAACTTCTAAACGTTCTAACAGCCGAATTCACAAAACAAACCATTATGAAAGAGTTAATCGCCTGGAAGGTAATTCGGAAGTCCAAACATATTCATAACAGACGCAAATAGGGTGTAAACTCGAAACAAAACAAAAACTGAGCTCGGCTTCCGAAACTGACCGTTGATAATTTAATTGTCTGGTGTAAGCTGTTGGACGTGGTCATGAACGACGAACCCCGACCAGCTGATGAACGGGTAATTTTCAAATTAAGTGGGAAGTTCATAATTGCAGCAAAGGTGAAGCATTTTCTTGCAGTATGGATAAAGAGAACATGATTTGGCATATCATCTCTCTTAAAAATTAACGGAAAGGAAATAAACCGCTCATCGATACTACTCTAACAGTTATTTAAAAAAAAAACACAAAAACAAGTTGGAGCAGCAATGAAGAAGATTTTATAAACAGATACAGTTGAGCCTGGATTAGCGTGATCTGGTTAAGTGAGAAACCTCTAAAAGTGAAGGAATTTGCCAAGTTCCATGCTTTTGGTGGCACAAAATCTTACGAAGTGAGAGTGTAAAACCATCTTGAGCGGGAATTTTTTTCTGACTTTTTATACTTCAGAAATTCAAGAAATTAATCTTTCCGAATTCAAATTTTGGTATAAAAATGACAAGAGGCACGAAGAAAAACCTAAAAAAATCTACAAACGTTAATTTTTAATATTTTTTTTACAGTTTTCTACACCCATATAAGAGGTTTCAAAAATCCAATGCATAAATATTTAGCAAATCTCTGCGCTGCGCTGCTCTGAAAAGTTTATTATACCAAAGATGATATGATTGGAAAAGCACTAATGGCATAAAGACATTATACAACTACAATCAAGCGAAACAGGAAAAACATTTTATGGGATTTTCATCCTGTTGGACAATTCATTCCAGAAACAAGAAAATAAAAACACCGTCGAAGAGTGAGAATCGAACTCACAACACCATTTTAATATCATCTTGCTGGATGGAGGATAAGGCATAGTTATCATAATATACTCCCTTTATACCTCCTACTACCTAAACTTCACCTGGAGCTGCAGATGTTGTTCCCACCTCAAACTGTTTGACACACCCTGCTTCAATAGTGGGAGGTCTATTAGCGCTAGTGCGCTTCAAGGCAACACTTATAGACGAGACCGCTTCCAACAAAACTTCTCATCCTTACTACTCGACGTCTGAACTCTCCTCTAACTACTTGAGAGCCGACATCTCCTCGCAATATTTCGAGATTTCCACATAAACTTCTCCTCTTCGCGATTCAAGACCTGATCTTTCCTCTTACGACTCAAGATCCGAACCCTTCTCGCATCGGCTCGAGGTTGACGTACACATACCTCTCGACTCAAGGCCCGAACTCTCCTCTAGCGAATCGAGATCTGAACTCTCCTCGTAATGACTAGAGGTAACCACGTATACCCCTTCACTTGTTGATTAAAGGCCTGATCTCTCTTCTTGCGACTCAAGACCCGACCACTTATCATAAATACTCGGGGTTGACCACACAAACCTCTCCTCCTGAAGACTTGAAGTATGACCTCTTCTCTAACGACTCGAAGCCCGACCTTTTATCTACAGGATTCGAGGTTTGCCACAGCTTATTCTAGACACGCGTCTGTCACAACACACGCGCAAACTTAACGCAACTACTTGGATGATTCCTGACGAAGACTATTCTACTCCGACTCGGATGGCTTACCCGGTGAGATCCACTTTACCCGTGGGTATTCTCCGATTGTGGAATAACCCCTTCCCAACGATCTCCACTGCGAAGAAGGTAAAGTCTTTTCCTCGAAACTTCGGTATTTAGGAACCTTACGAACGCGGGCGAACCCAGTATCCAGAAGGTGGTGAAAGCTGGCCGGATACGCTGGGCGGGACATGTTGCGAGAATGCCGGACGACTGTCCTGCAAAACAGGTGTTCGCTACGAATCCGGTAGGAACAAGACATCGGGGGCGCAACGAGCGAGGTGGCTAGACCAAGTGGAGCGTGATCTGGCGAACGTGGGGTGCCCGAGAAATTGGAGAACGGTTGCTATGAACCGAGTGAATTTTAGGAATTATGTTCGTCAAGTTATGTCGTAAGACGGAATACTATGTAAATAAATAAACGACCGCGGTGTACCTACGGCATCCGCTACGCAGAAGATGTTCCCTTATCTTTGTAGCTTCAAACCGTGGGTTCGGACGCACACTACTCGACAGCATCCCGGGGATGGGGTCAGTCTACACAGACCGTTGTCCGGTCTTCTTTTATCCCTTAGGCTAGCAATCCCTAGGATTTTCGGGCCGCTCCTTTTTCTGTCCGTCGTGTGCCAGATCAAGAGCAGCTTGTTCTGTTTGGGACTTTGTTCTGTTTGGGACTTTGTTCTGTTTGGGACTTTGTTCTGTTTGAGACTTTGAACGCTACTTCTCGCATGTTTTCCGACAGTAACGACACCCTACACAGACTCGAATTGCTTGCCCGTATTACCGGTATCGGATATCCCTCGATAGTGGTTTACCCCCTTCCTACGAGGTCGCTACGAGGAAGGTATCGTCTAATCCCCGCAGTTTCCCCCTTAGGAAGCTGCACTATTCGGATACTCCCCGGTGGTGGGTGGGAGTTCGTACACATCCTCTGCACCACGTTGTCTGCTGTCGTGTCGGGCCCACAGGCAGCTTGCATATTGGTACGTAACGCCGCAAACCTCGGACAGGCATACACCACGTGTTCGAGTGTCTCTTGGTCATCACAATTTTATTTTTATCAGTTGATAACCCAGTTGGTAAATCCATTTTACGGATTGCATTCCCAGGCACGGTGAGCCACAGCGTCCCCCCCAGTTTGCTACTCTGGGTCCATGGGTGAAATTGGACGACTCATGATACAATGCTACAAGTGACATTGTACCCCCTACGTCATGAAGTCCACCTGGGGTCACTTGACCTTTGTTCCCACCTCGAACTGTTTATATTTAACACTTTATCTTTAGCGATGGGAGGTCGTTTCGCGCTAAAGTGCTCCAAGGCAATACTCGTTTCCGAATCGACTATCAGCAATGACCTCATTTCAACACTACTCGATGCACAACCTCTCCTCAGCCAAGTTTAAACCCGATATCCCATCGTGTTAAAAGAGGTCCACATTTAGCACAACCACTTACTCTGCGAATTTAGTCCAGGAAGTCCAGAAACACAAAACGTGTTGTCGACGACACTTTCTCTGGTCGCACACCCGAGTCAGAAGGGAAGGCCCCCTGAACAACGTGTAAAACTCAGACTCTTCTAAACCCTCTAGTGTTGACTTAAGTCACCACTCAGTGCAACTACTTAATTTGTAAGTTGAGGGCGTCACTACCCGAAGCACAAATCGAGTTGTGTCTGACACCTGACACATCTTTAAGTGTTGACATGCGACATAAGGTCACCACTTTGCGCATCTACTCATTTAGCGAGTCGAGTGTAGGAGATTCCAAATCGCAAAACGAGTTGGCGATCGCATTCCTTCCGGTCACATCCGCAGTTCGGGGACATAACCCTCGGAACGCGTGTTGGACCCTCACCCTCACACCCGGAACTGGTACCTAAATACCCGGGTATATCACTTCTTCCGTACGGATTTGGCAGATCCGTCGACGGTCTCCAGTGGGTTTTGTGATAGATCTCTGAGCCGCACATCTGCAATCGCCGGATTTGCAGATACGTTTCCGCCCTGGACCACAAGGAGGCGGAGCTACTAGCCCAGAGCGTCGTCACCACAATCTGAGCAATATGGCGAAGCCACATGTTCAAACCGGTAGTGGTACTTATGAAGCATCCATGACTAGTCAGGAATTGCGTCATATGGAAGTCCACTTCTTCGTGTCTTCTCCCAACCCTGCCCCGATGTGCGGGATCGGATGATGGGTCCACTTCACTCTCCCTGAGCTGTCCCACAGCTGCTGCCAGTACTTTGGGCGTGTCTTTATTGTCGTAACAAAAGACATCCTTCTCTAGCAAAACCGAGATGTACATGGCGCCTGCCACTACGCAAGCGGCTTCAGGCAAGATGGTCTCTTATCCACTGATACCCAACAGGTTAATCAGCCGTTGAACGCTGCTGAGTAAATATCTACAGGTTACTCTGTCTTCCCAGGGTCTGCCTCCACGCCGCTGCTCCGTACCGCAAAATTGACATGGTCACTCTTGAAAGTATCCTTCTCTACCTACTGTGGATTGCCGAGGAGTATGGCATCATCCAGGTGAGTGCGGCGGTGTTTATTGCCGCTCTTTTAGACACATAGTCGACATTACTCGAGAAGCTGAGTCTGTCGTCGATCATTACCCCTAGGTACTGATTTGCAATTGTAATTGTTTCTTTATTCAGTGACGATAACCTTTTTGTAAAATTACATTGTATCAGATCAAGGAGATTTCAGTGGGAAAGTTCTTAATCTCGCGCGTTTGGACACGATATAACACGGTCCTACTGTAACGGTACCTGTTTGGGGTTAGAACAGGTTGGTGATCAGCACTATCTCTGTTTTGTGGTGGGCTAGACGCAGGCACTTAGAGTGCATCCAGCTTTCCACTATCTAGATAGCTACTGTGGCAAGTAGCTGTACCACCGCTGTCGAGAAGCCTTTCACCAAGAGGACACATCATCCGCAATCCTACGAATACATCTCCCGATGGAAGGCTCGTTCGTAGCAACTCATCGCACGTGATGTTTGTATTGACCCCTGTGGCACACCCGCTGAAACGTCTTGTGTCAGTATACCCTCACCGATCATATACTGTAGTTGGCGATTACAAAAACAACTTTCCTCAAGACTCAAGCCTATAGGGGAGAGTGGGGATACTTGATCCCCTTTTCTTATTTTCACCATATCTTTATGGAAAAATTTAGCAACTCGCCGTCTTTGGCATTTCCTGACAGTTTGTAACTTCAAGTTTCTATGCTCCAAAATTTAGAACGATACTTGAACCCGTTGATGAACTAGAAGCATTTTCGTAGGAGTAAAAAAATTGCGATTTTTCTGAAGTTAGGGGAGACTTGATCCCCTATTGAAGGAGACTTGATCTTTTATTCAAGAAGCCCTAATCCTTGTATAAAAATCAAACAAAACCCCAAGATAGAATGTTAATTGACTATTTTGGTCATGTTTGTTCTCATTTCACAACTTATAGTAGACATAAGAAGAAAATTCTATAACTTTGTCTCAACGCTAATAACATTGCATACTTAAAGGCGCTATTTTTTATAATTAAGAGAAAATTATTTATTTTTACTCTTTTCTTCAGACAATTGTTTGATAAATATTAGTTTTTGGATAAATATTAGTAATTTCGTAATCAGCAATCATAACGATCAATTCAGAAGAAGAATATGCCGTTTGGAAGGGGGATCAATTGTACCCAACTCTAGGGGATCAATTGTACCCATAATCAACATTTTAGAAAACTTTTTCTGAAAAAAGTTGAGAGTTTTCTATTGCTTTGAAAATATAGCATTATGAAGTTCAATTTACGCTCGAACGATTGATACATTGGAACAAATATTTTTTTCATAATTTTCCCATGTAAGGAACATTTTAAAGTAATGAAAAAAGATCTTCAAGTTACATTTTGTGAAATTTTTCAAACAAAGTTCAATTACTCAAACAATTATTTTGTTGAATTTTTTTAAACTACAAGCATTGTTATTTTGCTCATTTTGGCACATTTTTCTAGAACATTTGATCTTTGTAAGACATTCCAGTTTCGAGATATAGCTAAGGAATCAAGTATCCCCAGGGATCAAGTATCCTCATTCTCCCCTACAGATATGCAGGGATCCTCATTTGGATGAGTGACGACGCAATCGCTGTCCAACTGACGCTATTGAAGGCGATCTTGACGTCCAGAGTGACCATCGCGCAGAAGAGGAGCCCTCTCTTCTTCGTTAGCCTGCCTCTCCGCTATCTCAATAACAGAGCGGAACAACACTTTCAGTGTAGCACGGGAGTCGGTTCTAAATCACCGGAACCTTATCCGCTGTGTCCAATAAACAGATTGGCCGGTACGCCTAGAGGCTCGGTCCCGTTGGTTGGAGAGACTTGGCCATAACGCGAAGTTCATCCTCCTCCTTCTCTAAGATTTCTGCTGTCAACAGAGCCGTTGCAAGAATAAAACATTCTTACAATACTCTTCCCAAGTAAAATATTTCTCCTACAAAGCTTCATCGAAGTTTTATCACATCTAAATCACAACATTCTTAGGCGGTTCTCTCAAGAGAAAACAAAAACGCTCTTTTTTAATGATTGAAACCTGTCTCCCGGTTTTGCATCACTGCATGAAGAGCTTAGATTAAACAAACAACAAGCTTTGAAACAAACATAAAAGAATGAGTTTAATTTTAGCCTTAACAAAGCTCTAATAACTTTGTTAGAACAGTGATATTTAACAGTTTCTATAACATATAAAAAAAAGGGGTATGGAGCAAGTCACGTTGGATAAGTGCAAGACTCGTTCTGTTAGAAGTTTTCTTTCAAAAACAATGCCAACCGAATATCAAAGAATGATCTTAATTGAATTTAGGAGTAAAAATATTATCAAATTTCTCTAAATTATAAGCGATTAAAACACTCAAAATTTTATCTTCATTCTGTTCCATAGGCACTCCTTCAATTCTTTTCTTTCTTTCTCTTTAAACTTCCCACTTTCCTCGACATTTTTTCTATGCCCCTTTACTTTTGGAAAATATCCCGTTTTAAATATCAAAACATTATGACAAAAAATATATTAAAAATATTCCTTTACAAAGCTAAAATCTCTATTAAAAGAAACCCTTTTCTTCCGAATACTTAAATTTTATCAGAAGAGGTGTTGGTTTGATACGAAGAAATGGGTACCTTAAGATTTTGAAATTGTAATTGTTATAACAACACCTAAAATTACTAAATTGAATCCAAATTTCACCTATTCGAAACCCTGATAATAGAATTTTAAACGTAGAAAACAATTTTGAAATATTTAACCTGTAAATATAGTTTTTGATAGTTTTTTTTTGGGAAAAACTCATGTTGTTCGCAGTAACCTCGGAGATCAAAGTAACTTCAGTTTACGATTATTAAGCACCTAGTAAACTGATTCTGTTTTCTGTCCTTCTGTTTTTTGTTTTACTATTAAAAATATTGCATGACAGTAATTTTTATGATTGAGAATTCTACCGGTTAACGTACCTCATCCATAGATTGATAAATCTATTGTGGGTATAATTCGAACATTTTTTCATCTTCCATAACCAAAAACACGCACATTCATTTGCTTCCATTCCGCTGAGCGGGTGATAATTACAATCAGGCGCTAATTATCCTTCTTCGAGAACAAAAAACGAACCGTTACTTCCAGTTTGGGTGGTAGCAAGTAAGCGAGATAAAAAAAACAAAGCTTCATAGTGCTTCTTCCCAAATATCTGTTACGTTTGTTCTTCCAGATTTAATAAATCTAGCAAACTTCAACAGATCAATCCTGTTTGATCCATGAAGCCGTGCAGATCAGGACACTAAAGCTTTTCGAAGGAATAAGTTTTTAGAACAGTTTGTTAAATTTTGAAAATTGCTTGTATTTCGTGTGTTTGCAAATAATAGTGTTTGCATAATAATAGTGTTACTATTGAAAAAAGTGTAATTTAAGGTAAACCAGTGGTTTGAAGAAGGTTATTGAGGATTTTCTTATGACGATTATAACATCATCAATTATACAACTTAAAAGTTGGCTGTTTTATTTATCTGTTTCTTTCTTTCTCGAAAATTGCAGGACGAAAAAATAACAACACAGAAATGAGTTCCAGTGCAACTAGTAAACGAACGATACAGAAGAAACGATCCTCGGTAAAACCATCAAAGAAAATCCCAGTATCCTGGAGGTTTACCTTGATTTTGACAACTCTGGCTATTCTATGGATAGCTCCCTGGGATAATGTTGATGCAGTACCGGCGGATGTCGCGATTCGGAAGAATATCGTGGTAAGTGAGTATTTGACGAGGAAGTTTATTGGCGTTGCTTGAGGTGTTATGGTCTTTTTTAAATATTTTACGTTATGAAAGCGGGTTTTAGAAAAAAGTGACTTCAAGTGCGTAAAATGAAATTTTTAATTTAAAGCTAATTGATAGTCTGACCTTTGGATAGGGCTTTGAATGTGAAATCAATACTCAAGTGGAGACAAAATACGAATACAGAATAACCGGGAAACGAGTTCCGTTATTCATCCAACCATCTATTAAAAGAATTTTCACGGTTTGTTAGACAAAAGTAAACGACTTTTCATTAAAAGTATTCAGAGCCGAGTTACTCTGGCTGATCATTCAGTAAAAGGTATTTGTAAATTCACAATCGAATATTTAAATTATTAAAATCATTTGAACACAAAATACCGAACTGATTAATGTCCTCCGCATGTTAAAAATTCGGTTTAAGACTACCGGTTTCGTAATTCCCGTTCACTGTGTAGGATTTTTTTTATTGAACTGCTATCAACGAATTGCTCATCAACAAGCAGTCCAAACTTAGATTAGAAATCTTGAGTAAGCTCAGCTTATCATTTTGCTTCAATGCGATCTAAAATTTATCCAAATTGTGATTCTGTTTGAAATATCGTACTAAGTTTTATATCGTACGCAGGTTTTCCCTTGAATATATGTATAGTTGGGAGGCCCTTATTTCCCAACTTCGTTAAAACCTAGCTCTCACTCTACAATCTTTATGCAATTGATGATAAAATAATAGTGACAAAATTTCAGCTCATTCGGATAATTCTAGTTAGACCTTCAAAGACCTTAGAATTTGTGTGGAACTTTCGATGGAAAAAGTGAAAAATTTAAAAAAAATCGATTTTTTTTCTGGCAACACTATAAAATCAAACAAACTTTAGTGAGTCAACCCGAGTAGACTTTTATGGCAAAATTATAGCAAATTTTGCTATCACGCCCTGAGAGCCGAATGTGCTCTCATTTTGCTTGACATAAGGTGGTACACAGCAAAAATGAGAGCACAAATTTGCATACATGGTTAGCAAAATGATGCCTAAATTTGCTAAAACTGAGAGCCTAACTACACCTCGTTTTCCGAGAGCTTGGAGAGCAAAATGATGCCAATTAAAAGCATCAGAAGGAATCGTCTGACAGCAAAATATGGCATCAGTTTGCTGTTAAATCTTCCAAAACATTATGTATCGATAGGGTTTCAAAATAAGCAAAATTTAGCATCACAAACCTACTCGTGATAAGAAATTTTCTACTCATTTTTGCTGTGAACGACGTTAGGTCAACCAAAATGATAACAAATTTGTCTCTCAATGCGTGATAGCAAAATATGACATTTTGATGTAAAAGTCTACTCGCATTGTTTAAAGCAAGTTTTTTTTTTATTTTCAAGTAAAATCAATTTGCCTGTGATCTCGATGATTTCTATCTGTTTTCTACTCATTGTTGTTAAAAACGCCTAAATGTCAACAATTGTATTGTATGCTTGAGAAACTCGATTGAAGGCAGGTCAAGGTTGCCGAAATCACAGAAAAATCTGTAATTTCACAGAATTTTGAGCAAATTTTCATCACAGAATCTGTGTCACAGAACACAAAATTTTGAAAAATTAACAGATTTCACAGATTTTTTTAATTTTGAGTGGATTTCCAAAATCATGATTTATTTGAAAATATAAAATTTAGATTTTTTCCCATTAAATTAAAATAGTATAATAAGATATGTAATTTTAATTGATTTTGCCAAACTTAAATATAAAAAAGACCCAATTTGTCATGAATTTTCTATGAAATTAAAGTAAAATGCATCACAGAAAACCATCACAGAATTTTTGGGTAAAATCACAGAAATTCCGATTTTTTTTTCTCAAAAACACAGAATTTTTTTTTCGGCAACCATGAACAGGATGAACAATCGTTTTCATGGATAAAAAGTTTGTTGTTCCTTATTATTGCTACCTGTTGTAATTTAAGTTAAATGTACATATCGCGTTCGTATACATATATTTTAATCGCGTTTTCTTCAAGAAGAGTTGGAAAAATCAGTAAAAATTTATTCGATCCTTAATACCTACGTGCTGGAAAAATATGCAGCTTTAACTGAAGGCGATATACATAACAGCTTACGGTGTTAATAAAATCGTCTTTACGTATGCAAAAATATGTCAAGAATATTCATGTTCCATACATTGGCATACACTGGACATTAAAACGCCTCGATGTATGCAATGTATAAAACTTCATGTACCTAAATTCTATTTATGCATATTTCTTACGTTTTTAAATCCTAATCCCTACAATATATTTTAATTGGATATCTAAAACAATTGTTCAATTAAAATAATCAAAAATAATTCTCGAATGTCTTTTAAAAATTAATTGATTATTTTGGAGCTTTAATTAAAATCTTCGAACATTTGCCGGTTTGATATTTACAATAAATGTATATCAAATTTTATTCCCGTCGAAATTTATAATCTTCATGCTACCGTAACCATTGAAAGAACATTAATTCAATTGTGTATTTGTGTTTTTTAAATCAACTTATAATAAACTATGAAAAAAAACATGCCGTGGGAATAAGCATTCAGCAGTACACGGATATAAACACAAAATATTACATAAAATCTTAAAATTTCAATTGGATCCATGTTTCATATTCAGATATTTCATTCCAACTATCTTTTTGTAATTCTGCTTTGCATTAAATCTTGCTAGTTCATCAATTCAATTTAAATGAAGAAGATATCTTCAAAAGCTTTAAATCGCTGTTAGTATTTTTTTCATGTGAATTCATTCGCAGAAATAAATTCGTTCATATTCATGCAAGGCAGGTTTCTAAAATCAGATACAACATGTTAAAAAAATAAGTAAGTAATTGAAATTTAACCTCAATAAGACTAGGCATTTTGAGTTTTACAACTCTATATGTTATAAATATCGCTTCACTTATGCCAACCAACACATTACGCCTTCATGTATACAATTAACATGATTTCTGAATCATTCTGTTGGAGTAATTCATTCGAAACTAGCATATTGTTTTTAATATAATTTTTCAATCATTATTGAGGAATATAAATTTCCCGAACAAAGTTTTTTACATCGGTTTAACGCATCGATTTGAAATATATTTTGAATGGATTTAGTCAACTGATTTGAAACAGTAGATGACATGTTAAAATGTCAAACTATTCTTTCCCATTAAATAAAGCATGTATAAATAATGAAAAAAGGTTGGATTGAATATTGATTGAACAGAAAGGCACATTTTAAATTTTAGAACTATCCAACGACAATCCGAATATTAATTTTAAATTTTCTTAAGATGTTTGAAGTAAATATATATGCCTAGTAATAGTAAAACTTCCTACGTATAGTTAAAGATCAGTACTTACTTTAAGATACGATAGTATTAAGCATGGAATTCCCTTTTCGTGGCGCTCCATCCATCGGTGTTCCAATAGTCGGGCATCTTGATTGAATGGCTAAGGACTCTGTAACGGAGTGTTCCGCAGAATTTCGGAATCCTATGTTGGTCAAACGGAGATCACATCGATTCTGAATCTCTGACGGTATTCACTTTGGCAGGCAGAACTATGGGTCTCCGAGGCCAACAAACTGGTTCTGAACTTCCACAGTGGTTATTTTGTCACGCGGGAACAGCCAAAATCTATTAAAACATCCGGAAGATGAAGGTTAATTCAGCAATGACTCGCCGCACAGAATCGGATGTTCGAAGAAACTTAAAAATTTTGCTTTTCTAGCTGCAGGGCAATTTACTTTTTAGCAAATACTAGCCTAGATCGGTCACCACACCAGCGTCGAGGACAAATCGCTCGTCGAATTGGCTGAAAATAATAACAAAGAGTCACTTCAACAGAAAAAAACTCACCGTAGGTACTCTCCTCGTAAATTTTTCCTGTGAAAATGGCTTTTTTATCACATCCAACATTGATGATAATGGAAATTCAACTCCCGATCACACGCATTGCCAAAGAATTGAGACATTCTGCAGAATGTTTATTTTTATTTGTTTTGCACTACACGCTCCCATTTTTACACTCAAACTTAAGTTTTAACAGAGTTAAAAAAAAGAGAACTTGAAATTGAGTTTTCTTGGCGAGGGATCAAAACAGTTCGAACTTTAAACTTGAATTAACAATTACATTAAATTAACAGCAACACTTGGTTGATGTTCTCGTCCGTAAAAAGAAAACATCTTATTAAGAATTAATTTCCGTAGAGACAACTTTAGCCGTCGAACTAAATTTCGAGAATGTCCATGCAGTCAAACTCAAACTTGAGGGCCACCACTGAACTTTGAGCGTTTTGAGCATCTATGCCTTTAAAATTTCGTATCAGAAATACGGAGCGTGTTTTTTTTAAGTACGCACTTAAATGAATTTATTGTGATTGAACGTGATGTTTCTAGTGTTTAAACGGCCTAATTGAGAATTAATAATTTCTTAGCAACACCGATTTAAATTCGGAATTTAGTGGAATATTAATACAACAAGAGTATCAGTTTGGAATGTATTGAGTTTTTTTACCAAAAAATAATCAATACTAAATCTAGCACAAGCTTTCCCGAATTTCACTGAAGTAGCCCGAATATATCAGATTATTTGAATTAGGAAAACTTATATGATTTTTTTTTATAAATTTTAAAAGGTCATTAATAAAAATTAAAAAATGTTATTATAAATTTAAATTTTTGCTACCAAAACTAATTTTTTTTTCAGGTAATCTTATCAAAATCATCATGAATGATTTTTTAAAAGCCTAAAATACGATTTTAAATCTGTTGATGTAAATAATTCGATAAATAAATATGTCTCGAGTTTTTTTTTCTTGAGTTTTTGAATGATTCCAGAGATTGGACTGAATTTGCCCGGATTTTGGGTTGAACATTTTGAAATCAAATGCCGGATGTTTCAAGGTTTCCTAGATTTGTTCGGTAAGAGGAAAAAACATTGGCAACCTCATTCTTAATAGATGAAATATGGAATGAAATTCTCACTTGGATTTTTTTTATAAAAAGCTATTGTCGTACAGACATATTGTACGCTTTTGAAATGTTCAAATAAATAATTTGTTTATACTTTTAAGACGTTTTTCGAAATAATAATTTATGCTGTAATTTGATTCCAGATTCGTTTTTTTTGCCGTATAAAGTATACTTCAATGATGCCTATTTTTGTCATAGAGTTCATTGTACAGCAAATGATGTTATAACTTTGGTCTCAGGTTTATATTTAATTTAAAACTGTATACCCTAATGATAGCTAATTTTGCTATCAGTATAAATTCTATATCAAATTTTGCTTAAACTTTTCTGCTGAAGCCTGAATTTGGTCTCAGCTTGCTGTCAAAAAGATATTTTTGAGGCCTTATTTATGGCTGAATTTGCTTTCATGAAAAAATTGATACCCAAAAATGCTATCAGTTTGCCGTTGACACCTTATTAAGGTCTTAGTTTACTATCAATTTGGGCATCAAAGTCTGCTCGGGAAGGTTTTAAGTTGCAGAACAACTTTGATGGGCATTTGAAAGTCATTAAATGAACAAAGATGGTAAAATGTTGTAAAGAAACCAAAAAAAAAACAGAAACTTTTTCACGCACTTGAAAAAAGCTACAGAGATTTAAATTTTGCTTTAACTTTTTCATATATTTTCATTAAAAATGAATGGAGAAGTAACGGCAAAATCAGATTCCCGGGAACTATTTAATCACTTTTCTCAATTGTTTGGAATTTTGGATAAGACTCCGATCTGCCAATAATTTGCAAGACAACTTAGTTATGACCAATACAAATTTGTTTGTTTTTTTAACATTCGGACTATTTGGTGAAAGTTATCCAAAAACGATCAAATTTAAGCTAAAGTTCTATTGAAGTTAGTCTTCAAAAATATTTCGACTAAATATCCATAATGCAAGTTCAACTCATTCGCTTCAAAATTCGCTTATTGTTGTTTGATAACAGAGATATGCTTGAAATAAAAATTCTTTTTTTAGAAGACTGATCCCAAACTTTTGGCTGTTACACCATACTGCGAGGTGATTCCACACTTTTTGATATTTTAAGTACATTGCAAATTTTGCACTGAATTGAACAAATGTGCTTAGATAAGTATAGAAAAAGGATTCGTATGCAACTCAAAATTTGAAATTTTTCCTGCACCACCATAAGATGATCGGGTTTTAATTTTAATTGCAGTTTTTGGAAAGTGTCCCAACTTTAAGCTTTATTTAAGTCATATAAACTCAACATTAACATTTTGTCAAAGACATCCAAAGAAAGTTTTGCTCACGATCTCTTGAATGAGATCAAATGAATGGCAATATGGCATAAGATGGCTGAGATATGGTCGATCAAAATTTTCATGTTTTTGAAAGGTGATCCCAAACTTTTGACTGGCAGTGTAAATGCCACCGAGCTCCGCGGTTGTTGAAATTTCATTCCAAGCGTCTCTCAACTGGAGAACCGATTTTTATTATTCGTTTTTTAAAAATAATTTGAACAACATTTGAAAGGTTGTTTCTAGACCTCCATTTTCCATCAAAAGATATTCAGTTACCTTTTTCTAGAATTGCGTATGTTGTCGTTGAAATTTAAAAATTTTAGTGCGAAAATAAACTTATTTGAACAATTATTCTTTGTTTGAAACATAACTTTGTCAAAAATTGAGCTATATATAAAAAAAATTATTGCAAAATGAATGAAAAAAAGCCATGTTTTAAGCATGATATTAGATTAAGAATAATCACAGCAGGTTAACGCTCTAGAATCAGTGTTTTAGGTATCTATTTTAAAGCGTTGTAACGTCACGAAATTTGAACTGTTTTTCAGTTCAAGATTTCTTTAAACGTCTCATATTGTCGAAAATTGGTAATCTCTTCAAACTTTTTGGGAGGAATTCAATGCAATTTTCAGAATTAAATTCGGTTTAAAAGGTTTTGTGTTGCACCCGGGTGAAGAATGCGCTATGACGTCACGAAAATTGATTTACTTTTTTTGGAAGCGTTCATGACTTCTAACTTCAAAACTATTATAGTATTTTTTTTAACAAGTTTTACACAACAATGCGCTTTAATGAATGGATTAAATTATCAAGTTTTTTTTACGAAATTAAGAATCATTATTAAAAAAAAAAGGTTATTTTAAAAGTTCTCTAATAAAAAAAATATAAAATTGCACTTGCCGAACGTTTGGATCGAGAATAGTCACACAATTACAAACATGAAATCCTCATCGATTTTTTAAAACAATATTTGTGAATCATACAGCAGGTATTTATCTGTGATTTGAATTATATTCTTGCAGGTAGTTATCTGCGGTTTGAATAAAAATTTTCCAAAAAGATCAAGTTCTTTTATATTAGAATGAGATAATACTCTAATAGCTTCTATAACTTGCTGGCATTATGTTCAAACAAAATAACAAAGGTTTAATAACATGGAATAAACCCAGTGAGATTCAGAAATTTTTTTAAACATGGTGAATTTGATAGATATTTTTTTTTCTTTCAAACAAATTCATAAGATTTTAATGGAAAATATATTTCTCATTAAATTATTTAAAAAAAACTTTCCTTTATTGCAACTTTTACCTCAAAAAAGATACTAGAACATCCAAATCGAACCATATATTCACATTCAATCCCACGAAGAGATTTTTAACTGTATTAAAAAATAAAAATATGAAGGTACTAACACTGGGTCCCATGCAAAATAAGGGCCAGAATGTACTACGAAAAGAGGTCGCGCTACAACCTGAAGTTTGTATGGAAATATATGGATTTTGTTCGGGATGATCAAAAATAAAAACAGTTGTTCACCGATAATGTCGATTTTTATCAACCGATTTTTCATTGAATTTGAACTTTTAACAGCTATAATTATGACAATATTTCATCTAAAGAACTATACTGACTATAATGAAAACAAATCAGCCGAAAGGGACTTTAGAAATTGGTGCAAAACTGGGGACTTTGTGCTATGCCTAGGATCTATTTTAGCTTGCAACTTATAAGATTTTCATAAGTCGGCAAATTTAAGGCACTCTCGTGTCCATTAACTAACTTTTAAAAGATCGAAGGCTTTTGAAATTATCTTTTGTTTTTCCTTTCCTTTGCAATCAAATATTAAAAAGATTAAGAAACACATTTCAACGCATTTTCGAATGAATATTTCCTAGTAATAGTTTTTTCTATATAATATTCACATGATCGCACAAAAAAATTTCGAATAAAATTGATGTGCAATACCGTGCTTTAATAAAAATGGCTCGTTGTGACGTCACGAAACTGAATCACTCTAAAATAAATTTAAATCAACATTTGAAAAAAATCAAAAGCAGCGATTTGTTGGTTGTAATGAATCGATACTTTTCTGAAATTTTCTTAAAATTTGATCGAAAAGAAGAGCAGAAAAATAAGGGTTAGTAAAAAAAAATCTGAAAGCTGGAAAAAGTGGCGCGTTGTGGCGTCACGATTTCATTTTGTTCTAAAAAATTTCCTTTCGTTTGAAATTCAATCTAATTATTTTTTTAACTTAGAGGTATATTTTTTCTCAACGCGCAATATGAACCGTAAAATTACCATACAATATACCAAAAACTTGTTTTACAAAAGCTGTGACGCCACGCTGGAATGGATATGACCCATTTTGCATTGGGTGATATTGCAAACATTTGGAAATAATTATGATTTGATTGAATCATTGATTTTTTAAAACTAACTGTTTAAAACTTACACATCATACAGCGTTTTAGCCTTTTTAGGATACATTATAACATACTAGGGGATTGTAAATCTTGGTTTGTATCAACTTTTTTTCGAAGACCACAAATCGGGTTGTCTTACCTACAACGTTCCAGTCAAAAAAAAAAAAACGATTTTCAAGGCTAGTTCTTAAGGGTTTTCTTAAAGCCCAAAATATGAAAAATATTTTATCCGAAGATTGCAACTCGAAAAAAGTTAGCCCATTTTTTGAAGCCTGATTTTTTATCTTAATTCGAATCAAATTGCAGTCTTGGGATGAAATATTTGACATAATTTGAGCTTAAAGAAAATCCGTTTTCAAAAGAAATCGGCTGAAGGAATCCAAAGTTATTGATGAAAAAGTGGTTTTTCATGTTTCTCCCGAACAAAATGTCTCAAAATACCATACAAACTTCTGGCTCGTTGAGTGACCCCTTTCCGTGATCCGATCTGGCCCAAATTTGGCAAGAGATCCTGCACTAGGGCTAGAATCTATTTTAGACTGCAGCGCATAACATTTCACAGGTTTTGAAATTTCCCATACCAATTTGGGGCAGTCTCCTGTACATAAGGCTATGCTCATTTAGTATCCGGACAGTTACAAACGCTTGTATTTTAAAAGCTATTCATTTGATAGAAAAACTTTCTATGGAGGAAATGAAGGTGTTTATATGACATTTAATATAAAAATATAAAAAAAAATTATTAATCAATGATTTCAAGACAGGAAAGACATCGAAACCCGGATCAGAAAGGCCCGATTTGCGTTTGCGAGTCTCCGAAACATCTGGCGGTCAAGCCAGATCTCTCTACGAACAAAAATCCGAATCTTCAACTCAAACGTCAAATCCGTATTGCTGTACGGGTGCGAAACTTGGTGCACATATGCGGTAACGACGCGAAAACTGCAAGTATTTGTAAACCGCTGCCTGCGGAACATCATCCGCGCTTGGTGGCCTGGCAATTGGATCTCGAATGAGGAATTACATCGCCGGTGTCATCAAAGGGCGCTAGAAATCGAGATCCGGGAACGTAAGTGGAGATGGATTGGGCACACGCTGCGAAAAGATGAAAACGAGATTTGCAGAGAGGCGCTTGACTGGAATCCAGAAGGTCATCGAAGAAGAGGCAGACCCAGAAACTCGTGGCGGCGAAGCCTAGCCGCTGAAATCCGAACTGTCGACGATAATCTTGACTGGGACCAGGTGAAGTCGCTGGCTCCGGATCGTCAGCAGTGGAGGTCTTTTACCACGGCCCTATGCACCGGAGGATCGGCGCGGGATCATTAAGTAAGTAAGTAATGATTTCAAGAAATAATTTTACTTTTTCATAAAATCTCTTTTTTATCTTTGCACACTTGTGTCAGTCATGTAGATATTGATCAATTATTTTTACCACAGAAGTAAAAACTTTGCAAATTCATGATATTTTACTCAAACTCACCTGGAAAAAGCAATTGGAATCTGGTTGGAACCTTTTCATGAGTAGGCATCTCGAGAAATTTGATCTCTTAAATCCTGTTTTAACATAAATTTCTTCGTCCATCAGGACACATCTGTTGCATTGCTTAAAAAATCGGTTGCACATATTGCAATCTAAGGAACTGTTCACTATTAGTTATTTACTTTACTGCATTATTTAAGGGGTCTGCATTCAGTTATCTCCAATAACCATAGACTTTTTACCATATTTAAGATCAAAGGTTCCATTTCGATGATTGATTTTAACTTCGGGTGGATTCTAGAGTGGCTCCTTATACTTCTGAACCATTCGGTCCAAAAAAGAATCAGAAAAAAATCAACAGTTTTTGAGTTTTCAAGTCGACAATAAAGAATTATCGAGACGCAAAATGCGCAAATTTGTGCAAAATTATTTTTACCATGTCTTTTTGCATCGTAAATATCTCAAACACACATAAATTAAAAAATCTGGCAAAAATATGCAAGATAGTCCTTTTCATAACCAACACAACGCTGCTAAAGTTTTGCTTATCCGAGCTCTAATAACGTAGTTATCACCGAAATAAAGTGCCCGGATACTAAATGATCATCGCCTTACTTTCCTTCTTCCTGTTTCTCCTCTGAAAGAATGAGAAGTCTTGAACCTTAAAAAACATCTCTTGTAATATGGTTTCTATTGCTTGAAAAGTTTAAAAAACTATACGATAAAACCTTCCCCGTTCCCGACTTTGTACTTTATGGAATCTGCCTTTGAAAAATAGAAACATCTTTCGAACTCGAATACCTTTTCTTTCAAATTTGGTTCCATTTGAGGGATGAGTTCTCAAGTTATACAAAAAATTGTGCGGAACTCCTTTTCCCCTTTCTTGTCCCCTACTGGATGACGAAAAGGTTTTTTGTTAATCACCGTAGAATCATTTCCCTTACCCTTATAATCTCCCATGTAAAATTTATTTAATGACCTCTTGAATTTATCAAAACAAACGTATGGCACCTCTCTTCTCTTTCCTATTTCGGGAGGGGAACCAAATCATTTTAAAAATATTTCTTGTATTTAAAAACTCTTCCCTGTTTGTAATCAAATACCCTGTGCTATTAAATTTGAATCTTAAGATCTTGAGTGATCCAAACATATTGTATGAAAATCCCCTCCTCCTTCCCGGCTTTCCGTTGGAGAGAAAGAGAAGTCACGAAACACAAAAAAAAAATACATTTCTCGTAATCGGTTTATATTATTTTACTTCCTTGATGAATTTGTTTTTTTATTCGATTAGTTCTCGAGTAATGCATACAAAAACTCCATGGGAGACTCCTTCCCCATTCTTAGTCCTCCAGTGCAAGAACAGATCGGTAGAAATATGACTTGTAGCCTTATACTTTCCTATGTATTTTGGATTAATTTACATGATTAGTTATCGAATAATGCATTAGGGTATATAGTCATTGCCACTGGCCGTACCCCCCTTGGACTGCGGCACATACAGCAGGCGGTCCAGCAGTAGAAAGAAGAAGAAAAATAATGCATTAAATTGCATGAAAAACCCCTCCCCTTTTTGTATCTTAAAAAAGTCTTAAAAAATCAGTAGGAACATTTCTCATACCCAAATAACCACCCATGTCAAATTTGGTTCCATTTGTGTGATTAGTTCTGGAGTTTTGCAAAAAATTGCATGGGAGGTCCCTCCCCCTTCTCTATCTCTACACTGGAAGAAGAGAGGAGTCTCAAACTATCTTAAAAATATTCTTACTACTCATATACCCCCGCATTCCAAACTTGGCTCCGTTTGCTTGATTAGTTCCCGATTGTGCGAAAATGTCTATGGGAGCCCCCTCTCAGCTTCTTATTTCTTCATTAGATGAAGGGAGGGGTACCAAACCATATAAGGAACATTTTTCGTAACCAAATATACTCCCATGCCGAGTTGAGTTCCATTTCGGTTCTCAAGTTTTTCAAACATGTTTTTGTTTGTTTTAGAGGCCCCCTCCCCTCTTCCAGAGAGTAGGAGGGGTCTCAAACTTTTATAGGACCCCGGCCCTCAAGACTCCTCTTGCCAAGTTTCACGCAAATCGGTTCAGTAGTTTCCGATTCAATACGGAACAGACAAACAGATAAACAGACATTAATTCATGTTTACCTATATTTTTTACATTTATATGCCATTACTTTCAAAGCTATGTTTTTCGATAATCTAACTTCCAATGGAGTTATTATTGTTCTACAAATATACCTCCCTCCTACTTTAGTACTCATAATAAGCGATGAAAAGTTTATTGTGTCATATCTTGCAAAAGTATTATACATACGATTTCTTTCAAGCATTACAAAATGTATCTTCCGGGAATCCGCACTCAAGGTGGCATCGGTATGAAACGGGCTCAAGATACCCACCTAGCTAGCAGCAATGCTCCAAAATACCTGAACAGCAGTGGATTTTTCATTCCACATTCCAAGATTCACCGAGAGTGTGGCTGTGTTGTTCCGGAATTTTGCTCGGATCATTCCTGCCACCCAGCAAGCGTGTTTCTGTTTCACAAAAGGGCCATGACAGGCAAATTGAGTTTTGATGTCAACACAACACGGGCTCTTCCGAATGTGCAACTGCATCAACTACAACACTACAGGACAGATACTGGGACAATAACGAGACAAGAAAAAAAACACTAGGAATCACTGAAAAGAATTTTGTAACCCCGGTCTTTTGCAACAGCTTGTTTGCCGTAAGGGTGTACAACTGTTCTGAGAAGATGAAATTCTTTCCTCTTTTACCAGGTAAGGGTGGACGTTCCAATTGTTGAACTGTGTTTAAATATTTTTGAAGAAACTACACCATCAAGTTTTCAAAAAGTCCCTTCCACCCTAAAATTCACTTTGAAGGGAAGTGAATTTACTCGGGGTTGAATTGTTTTGTGTGATCAAAACGTATGCAGTTCCGAAGCGTGTTCTTTTGCAAAACATATTTTATTCCTCAAAACCCACGATTACACACCTGGGTTGAAATTGCATAATGTTCACCGGTGCTGAGCTTTTCTAAGACATTTATTACATTTGGTATTCTTAGTTTTTGTTGCTCTTCTCGAATAGACTCAATATGCACAAAATACGTGCAATTTGTGATTGTTGAACGTTACCCTTAATCTCATCTTTGAAGTATTTATTCGAAAAAGGGATCAAGAGTTTATAACAGTTTATTTAATTTGTTACACAGAAACTGAACAGAAACTGTGTCTGTATTCTGCAAAATAAAATTACGAGAAACCGTTTGACGTAGACCCGGAAAAACACTCTAAGTTTTGAGAAATAACACATCGATATCGAAACACTGGAAAATAAGCTTTTTTTTTTTAATACCAGTCTGGATGTCAACCCGGTATCAGCAAGAGGATGGGTTTAGCCATGTGTTAAATATATGCAAATTTTTGTATCACGTTTTTTGTTCATCGTCTAGTTATGGCTATCGGTGAACTTCATTGGACTCATTCAGTTTGGTGCCGAGCACACATTTACATAAATCTGTAAAGGCAGTAGAACTTATGTAATCATGTCACCCATTCAAACATACCGTAAACTGGGGTTACTTTGGTCACCAGGATAACTTTGATCAAAATTACGTTCTTGAAATTTTATGAATTTACAAAAAAGACAAAAAAGACAAAAAAGACAAAAAAGACAAAAAAGACAAAAAGGACAAAAAAGACAAAAAAGACAAAAAAGACAAAAAAGACAAAAAAGACAAAAAAGACAAAAAAGACAAAAAAGACAAAAAAGACAAAAAAGACAAAAAAGACAAAAAAGACAAAAAAGACAAAAAAGACAAAAAAGACAAAAAAGACAAAAAAGACAAAAAAGACAAAAAAGACAAAAAAGACAAAAAAGACAAAAAAGACAAAAAAGACAAAAAAGACAAAAAAGACAAAAAAGACAAAAAAGACAAAAAAGACAAAAAAGACAAAAAAGACAAAAAAGACAAAAAAGACAAAAAAGACAAAAAAGACAAAAAAGACAAAAAAGACAAAAAAGACAAAAAAGACAAAAAAGACAAAAAAGACAAAAAAGACAAAAAAGACAAAAAAGACAAAAAAGACAAAAAAGACAAAAAAGACAAAAAAGACAAAAAAGACAAAAAAGACAAAAAAGACAAAAAAGACAAAAAAGACAAAAAAGACAAAAAAGACAAAAAAGACAAAAAAGACAAAAAAGACAAAAAAGACAAAAAAGACAAAAAAGACAAAAAAGACAAAAAAGACAAAAAAGACAAAAAAGACAAAAAAGACAAAAAAGACAAAAAAGACAAAAAAGACAAAAAAGACAAAAAAGACAAAAAAGACAAAAAAGACAAAAAAGACAAAAAAGACAAAAAAGACAAAAAAGACAAAAAAGACAAAAAAGACAAAAAAGACAAAAAAGACAAAAAAGACAAAAAAGACAAAAAAGACAAAAAAGACAAAAAAGACAAAAAAGACAAAAAAGACAAAAAAGACAAAAAAGACAAAAAAGACAAAAAAGACAAAAAAGACAAAAAAGACAAAAAAGACAAAAAAGACAAAAAAGACAAAAAAGACAAAAAAGACAAAAAAGACAAAAAAGACAAAAAAGACAAAAAAGACAAAAAAGACAAAAAAGACAAAAAAGACAAAAAAGACAAAAAAGACAAAAAAGACAAAAAAGACAAAAAAGACAAAAAAGACAAAAAAGACAAAAAAGACAAAAAAGACAAAAAAGACAAAAAAGACAAAAAAGACAAAAAAGACAAAAAAGACAAAAAAGACAAAAAAGACAAAAAAGACAAAAAAGACAAAAAAGACAAAAAAGACAAAAAAGACAAAAAAGACAAAAAAGACAAAAAAGACAAAAAAGACAAAAAAGACAAAAAAGACAAAAAAGACAAAAAAGACAAAAAAAGACAAAAAAGTCAAAAAAAAAGACAAAAAAGTCAAAAAAGTCAAAAAAGACAAAAAAGACAAAAAAGACAAAAAAGACAAAAAAGACAAAAAAGACAAAAAAAGACAAAAAAGTCAAAAAAAAAAGACAAAAAAGTCAAAAAAAAAAGACAAAAAAGTCAAAAAAAAAAGACAAAAAAGTCAAAAAAAAAAGACAAAAAAGTCAAAAAAAAAAGACAAAAAAGTCAAAAAAAAAAGACAAAAAAGTCAAAAAAAAAAGACAAAAAAGTCAAAAAAAAAAGACAAAAAAGTCAAAAAAAAAAGACAAAAAAGACAAAAAAGACAAAAAAGACAAAAAAGACAAAAAAGACAAAAAAGACAAAAAAGACAAAAAAGACAAAAAAGACAAAAAAGACAAAAAAGACAAAAAAGACAAAAAAGACAAAAAAGACAAAAAAGACAAAAAAGACAAAAAAGACAAAAAAGACAAAAAAGACAAAAAAGACAAAAAAGACAAAAAAGACAAAAAAGACAAAAAAGACAAAAAAGACAAAAAAGACAAAAAAGACAAAAAAGACAAAAAAGACAAAAAAGACAAAAAAGACAAAAAAGACAAAAAAGACAAAAAAGACAAAAAAGACAAAAAAGACAAAAAAGACAAAAAAGACAAAAAAGACAAAAAAGACAAAAAAGACAAAAAAGACAAAAAAGACAAAAAAGACAAAAAAGACAAAAAAGACAAAAAAGACAAAAAAGACAAAAAAGACAAAAAAGACAAAAAAGACAAAAAAGACAAAAAAGACAAAAAAGACAAAAAAGACAAAAAAGACAAAAAAGACAAAAAAGACAAAAAAGACAAAAAAGACAAAAAAGACAAAAAAGACAAAAAAAGACAAAAAAGTCAAAAAAAAAAGACAAAAAAGTCAAAAAAGTCAAAAAAAAAAGACAAAAAAGTCAAAAAAAAAGACAAAAAAGTCAAAAAAAAAAGACAAAAAAGTCAAAAAAAAAAGACAAAAAAGTCAAAAAAAAAAGACAAAAAAGACAAAAAAGACAAAAAAGACAAAAAAGACAAAAAAGACAAAAAAGACAAAAAAGACAAAAAAGACAAAAAAGACAAAAAAGACAAAAAAGACAAAAAAGACAAAAAAGACAAAAAAGACAAAAAAGACAAAAAAGACAAAAAAGACAAAAAAGACAAAAAAGACAAAAAAGACAAAAAAGACAAAAAAGACAAAAAAGACAAAAAAGACAAAAAAGACAAAAAAGACAAAAAAGACAAAAAAGACAAAAAAGACAAAAAAGACAAAAAAGACAAAAAAGACAAAAAAGACAAAAAAGACAAAAAAGACAAAAAAGACAAAAAAGACAAAAAAGACAAAAAAGACAAAAAAGACAAAAAAGACAAAAAAGACAAAAAAGACAAAAAAGACAAAAAAGACAAAAAAGACAAAAAAGACAAAAAAGACAAAAAAGACAAAAAAGACAAAAAAGACAAAAAAGACAAAAAAGACAAAAAAGACAAAAAAGACAAAAAAGACAAAAAAGACAAAAAAGACAAAAAAGACAAAAAAGACAAAAAAGACAAAAAAGACAAAAAAGACAAAAAAGACAAAAAAGACAAAAAAGACAAAAAAGACAAAAAAGACAAAAAAGACAAAAAAGACAAAAAAGACAAAAAAGACAAAAAAGACAAAAAAGACAAAAAAGACAAAAAAGACAAAAAAGACAAAAAAGACAAAAAAGACAAAAAAGACAAAAAAGACAAAAAAGACAAAAAAGACAAAAAAGACAAAAAAGACAAAAAAGACAAAAAAGACAAAAAAGACAAAAAAGACAAAAAAGACAAAAAAGACAAAAAAGACAAAAAAGACAAAAAAGACAAAAAAGACAAAAAAGACAAAAAAGACAAAAAAGACAAAAAAGACAAAAAAGACAAAAAAGACAAAAAAGACAAAAAAGACAAAAAAGACAAAAAAGACAAAAAAGACAAAAAAGACAAAAAAGACAAAAAAGACAAAAAAGACAAAAAAGACAAAAAAGACAAAAAAAAAACAAAAAGTAGGTACGAGAAATATTTCTGTTATGATTTGAGACCCCTTTAGCCATACCAAGGGGAGATGGAAAGAAAAAAAGGCTTATACAGAATTTCTTTTACACTCATACAAGGCATTTATTCTTTTTCTCAGGGGTGAAACGAGAGAGACGAGGGAGGCTTTTGTTTATATTTTTTGGCATAGCTTTAAAACTTATGGATAGTTACGAAAAATGTTTCTATGTCAATTAGAAACCTACTCCACATTGATGGGGAAGAGAAGGGAAATTCCATAGCTTCAAGTAAAACACTTTTGCATAATTTAAGTACTTTTGATAAAACAAAGGTAGCGTTCTTATTTGAGGTTTGTCGATTCGAGATTGATTGGAAAACAAATTTTAAAAATGGTTTTGAAAACAGAAAGAAAATCATTCAAAAAAATAAGAATTCAGCTTCTTAGTATTGCAGTTTCCATTTTAAAGAACAATTTTCAAATTTGAATTTGATTTAATGTAAATTCAAAGAATTTCTAAAGATGTTGCAAAGCACACCGGGTGAGCTAGTGTCAGCCATCATAAATTTAATTTCAACGTACCTACTTAAAAACTTTATTTTTCTCTTAATTTTAGTCCTGTTCAAAGCTTAGCAGTACATCCGAGTCTTAACATAGATCGCCCGCAAATTTCTAGAAAATACATTTTTGAAAATTTTATGTTAATATTGCTATCCGAAATTAATGCTTTTCAGTAGAAGCCAAAATATACTAACAAAAACAGATCAATATAGAGCGTGAACGATGGCTCTTACAACTTGGTAAAAAATCTATCGTTATTGAAGTACAGAGGAAAATCATGCTTGAAACTCCGTGAAATTATAAATATTTTATTCTTCAACCTTGATTTAATTAAAAGTTTTTGTATTTTGAGTATTGAGATGTCATTTTATTGATTTCAAAAGTAGTCGATGAATTCCTTCAAATTGAACCAGAATTCAAAGGAATTCATCAACTAACTTTGAAATCATAGTTTTATTCAGCCAAGAGGTTCTTCAAACCTTCTTTTTGGATATAAGTCATTTATGTGTTGAGTATTGAATTTACTCGTTACCTTTTTAATTCTATGTATGCTGTTTCGTAGCTTGTGAATTTTAAAATTTTGAATTAAACCCCTCCCAAATTTAAAAAAAAGCGATAACCGCCCTCCTGGAAAGTCTCAATGCTCCCAGGGAACGGTAGGGGCCACTTTTTAAAACCATGAATCTAAAGCACTGATGTTTCAGTCACAGATACAAATTTGGCATCTTCAGATTCTCAAAAATCGCAAAACAGAGTTTTAAGAAATAATTTCAAAAGCAGCAAAAGCAATTTTTCGTCAGTTTGAAATATCTCAGATTTTCTAACAACTAAGTACAAATTTTCACCGGATTTTGAGTAAAATTTTTCAAATTAATTTATATCTACTAGATGGTCGACAATCAGAATGGCAATTTGAAATTTGAGATTTGAGCAATATTTTTGCAAATTTCATGCCGATTACAACAAAAAAAGTAATAGACATTAAGTTAAAAAACAGCTACCTTTGAAAATTTGTCATAAAATCTGTGTTTCATATTTTGAGAATCTAAAGATGCAAAAATGGGTTTGAATTCCGTCAGCATCCAATCCACTTTTCAAAATTTTCTTACAATGATTTAAACAATTCTGGCGGTTCATGGAGTGAAAAAAATGATTTTAAAACCATTTTTTTACATGTATTGTGATCATCAGACTGAGACAATTGGGGATCATTTTGAATTTCTCAGATCTTGAGGCCTGGGAAGCTTCGTTTTGGTTTAAAACTCCATTTTTTGCAGATTTAATTTAAAGGTTAATATGGGAAAATTTAATATTTTGTACTGAAAAATCTACATAATTTGTGTTGCTTCTGTAGAACCGAGCTTGCTTATTGTTTTTGTAAATTCTCCGCAAAATATCTTTGTTAAAGACTGTAACTTTGTATCTAATTAGGAAAAAAAAGGTTATTGGCTCTTTAATATGGAATGCCTTTTGGCATTGAATAATAATAAATTCAATTGACACCACTCCTGGTTCCTCGGGAAGTATTGCATGAAAAGAAGTCATGCAGTGCATCGCTAGATACACAGAGGTGATGTCAAATGAATTTATTGTTTTTCAATGTAAAAAGTCATGCCCTCATACAACACTTAATAACTTTTTTGTCTAATAAGTTTCGACGTTGCGGTGTTCCACAAAGTTGTTCAATGGAACATTGCTTTTAATCTCTATTCATATAAAATTGAATGTTTATTTGTCTGTCTGTCTTTTCCCTATAGACTTAAAAAAACTGAATTGATCAATGTGAAATTTGGTAGAAGAATTTTTGGGATCAGAGATAGTTTCTAAAATACTTTTAAACCACTTCGACTTAAAAGAGGGGGCACCTATACAAAATTAACTACAATTTGACACAATTCAATCAATTTTCGAAAACTACTAAACTGATCAACGTAAAATCTTGTATGGAGCCGTATTCAACCATTCACGAATGGCTTCTATAATATTTTCGAACCCTTTCGAATCCAAAAAAAGGGATCTCGTATACAAAATTACAAAAAATTGACACAATTCAAACAATTTCCAAAAATTATTGAACCAATTAATGTTAAATTTGGTGTGTAGCCGTCAAGGCCGTGCCAACGGGGGAGGGGGTTTAGGGGTTTAACCCCCCCTCCCATGGAGATTTTTTCCAAGTAAAATTTTCAACGTAGTAAAGTAAAATAACTTGATCTTTAAAGGTGTTCAATAAGTGTTAGCAAAAAAGTCAGAAATTAGTCTTAAATCACTCTAGGCTTGAGATATTCTATTTCATGACACTTCATACATATATGCCGTTCACAAACTGAAACTAATTTTTTCATTTCAATCAATCTTTTGCTTTGAAACTCAAATCTTGACTTACAAAAACTCTTCCTCGTCTTTAGAATGAGTTTTTATCAAGAAGTGTAACCTAACAGAATAAGAATTTGAGACCCACCATTTTAACTTCAAAATTAATTCATCGAATACAAATTTTTACATCAACATGTTGGAAGCCATGTATCATATGACTTACGATGGTCATCAGAATTAGCCAAACAAAATCTTAAACCTAGTATTCTCTACTTTATTAGTAAAAATTTTGATTTACAAAAAAAGTGCTAAAATGAAATATTCTTCATGAAATCAATTCCAGTCTCAATATCATTATGTGTTTCTTGTTCTTCTAAATGCTCAACATCACACTCAAAAACGTTTTGATAAATTGCACATGGCAAAAAAATTCACATACTTCGAGGTGCAAGAAATTTAAAAGCTGATTTTGATTAATTCAGGTTCCCTTGATCTAAGTATGTAACTTTTCTATCAGGTTTTGTTTTTTAATTAACATTAGAAAATATTTTACAATCATTAAAGAAATTTCTGCATTTTTTGACAAAACTTCAAAACAAAACAAATATTTTAAAATAAAAGTATTAAATCAAGACTTCAAGATATTTTGAAAATTGAATCGTATTGTAAGTTCGAACAATTTTGTTAAATTAACTAATTTTTTTAAAACTTTATTCAGTTGTATCGGAAATACTTTTGATAATATCCTTTTTAAATAATAAAAAAAACTGTGTAATTTAACTTTTTTAGATCATGCATTATCATCTTTGAATTATTATTTCTTAAATGAATTAAATAGATATAATAAACAAAGTTAAAATCAATTTTTTTTAAATTCAAGAGAAAACATTTTTTAATCAATTCTTCAATTGAAAACTAAGAAAAGAAATGTAAAATTAGATGATTAATAATAACAATCATTATTATTTATCTAACAATTTTAATCATGGTAAATTTTTAACCGGATCTGACATTTATTTGTGAGTTCATTTTTTTTCAATTTGATAATGTATTTGATAAATTCTTAATAATTCATAGAAATTCATTTATGTCCGATGCTTTGATTTTAAATCTGAATACTAGATTCAGCAATCAGTTTTATTATTTATTGTGTGTTTTTGGAATTGTTATCATTTTTGGCTAAATTTGATTTTCGAAACCCCCCCCCCCTCTGGACGGGTCCTTTGCACGGGCCTGATAGTCGTATTCAAGACCGGGAATTGTTTCTATAATACTTTTAAATCCCTCTGAATTCAAAAAAAGAAGGCTCCCATACCAAATTAAAAAAATAATAATAAATGGCAAAATTCTAACAATCCTCGAAGGATTTTTGTTAAAAATTTATAAACGTCAGCGTTTTGATATAATGGGATGATTAATCGAATTTGCAAATAAGTTTAAACAAAATAAGATGATATATTGTACTCATTGACGCATCCCATTTTATTTAATGAATACTTTCATATTAAAAAAATGTGATATACCAATTATAATTATAATTATTATCAAAACAAATGTCTTAGTATTTACAAAAAAAAACTTTTTAATGATGTTCAAATTTTCCTGTATTTAAATACTCTTCCCGTTTCAAAATGAGTGTATTTTTTTTAGTATAAAGGGTTTATTTATTGTATTGAAGATCCCACTTTTTTTAAAGGTTGGGTTCTTCAACCTCCAAACTTTCAAGTTACGTTGAGACTCTAGACAATCTAGAAGCGCTGATGTCATTAAAAATAGTTCGTTTTTGAATAATGTTGAAATTTAATTTAAAAACAAGATAATTTTGATTGTAGTAACTTAACCGAACTAACTTTTTTTCCTAGAAAGGGTTGCAAAGCACACCGGGTCAGCTAGTAAATTTATAAATTTTCACATAATCCATGAAGAGGCTTGGTTCCACAGAAGATTCAAAAATAATGTTGATTTTTCAACAAAAAATATTCAATTTTCCCATACAAACTTCCAAGTCAAGTCATGTTAACGTTACTTCTGCAAAAAATCATGTATGAGTTTTGAACCAAAACGAAGTTTTATAGACCCCATAGATTGATAAATTAAAAAAAAAACTTAGTCTAGTGATCATGATCATAAAAATAATTTAAAAAAATATCCTTGTGGGCATTATATACATATCCAGCAATTATTTAAGAATGTTTATCGCAGGATTAACATAAATATTCAAACAAATATAAATAAAGGATGAAGAAATTGTATTAAACTTACCAAAATAGCATATAGCTACAAAAGTGGAGGCGATATATCTACAATGATAGGATTCCAATGATTTGATTTACCCACAAAACGCAAAATAAACGATTTTAAGTAATTTAAGTAGAACGAAAAAAAAATTCCTCGACCAAGATTTGAACTCCTGTCTTCCAAATTTGGCTGTCCGATATCCTACCACCGTGCCAACTCATCACTTGATTTGATCCAGGCTATTGCTCTATATGTGAGATTTTCTAATCACGAACCAGTCAAAGGAAGAAAGGGAGAGACCGGATAATGTCATTTGAAGCACCGCCCAGTTATCGTAACTAAGTTCACTTTTAGATAGCTCAAATCGTTAATGCCGAATAAGCATATTTTTAACTTTTTGGAGGCATAATTACGAATCGACTAAACTGCTATTCGATTCAACTTGTTTTGGCAAAGCTTGTCGTGTTTACGAAGGTTATTGAAAATGTCTTTAAAGTCGATTTGGATCATCATTTCTATTACAATTTCATGTTAGCTGAGCATGAACTTTCTTATGCACTTTTCTTTAATTTTTTTTTTCTTAGACTCAACATAACTTTAAAACGAATTGTTGATGGTTGAGGTATAATGGAGGAAAAAGAGAAATATGGCGGTTTTAGTCGGGAGTTTCAAATTTCCCCCTTCAAGAACTCGGACGGGTAAAAAAAATATGGGACGAATTAGGTTAAATGAAATACCCAAATCATGCTTAGTTTTTTAAGAAAGATTCTCCATCTTCCATTGGAAAAAATTGGAATGCTTTTTCTCCAAGCATAACCATGCCATAATATTTACAAGAATACGTCAACTTTGAGGAATTGAGGTAAATTTGTGCCTCTATGGTGAAAAACTTGTTAAGTTTCATTACTCAAACTGTCTGAGATGAGTAATTATTTTGATTAATTATTAACAATAAAGAAAATATATAGGAATATGTCGGGTACGACAGACAGGATGGGTAAATGGAGACGGCCACTTGTAATATAAAAAAAAAATTAAAAAAGAGTCCACTTTTTTGACTTATACATTTTCAAGATAATTTTATGATTTAAAGAAACCAAAAGTTATAACAAAACAATCAAAAAGTTGTTCCTTTAAAGATTTCTTTGAATAGCGGAATCTAAAGTCCTTTTTTATTCAAGTCTGGTACAATTCTCAACACATTGAAAAAATGCTATACGAAACAAACCGTTGACTATCAATAATAAGGATTTAGTTGACGTCTCCTTCTCACCCTTGTTAGAAAAGTAGAAACGGCTTCATCCAACAGGTGAATGTCTTTTCTTTTCTATGCACGGACACGAGTTCCATTCCAGCAACGAGGGACTTGGCGAAGAATGGCGAGAAACGATCCATTGTTAGTGCAATATATCATTTAACGGTAGCTCAACACAAGCAATTCCTTAATAGCCGTGTCGTACCTACAATGGAATTATTAGCTGGACCGACTAAGTCGGGGAGGAGGACGACATTCCGAAACCGGTTTCTTTCTCTAAGTCTTCACTGCTGCCTAACGGTGGCAATCTCATAAATCCCTGAACATTCCTTGACCATCACGGTCTTTATTCCGCTTCACATCTCCCGGCCCGGAGAATGAAGTTTGTAGCAAGCGAAAAAATATCACACTAACCCCTATTATAGGAAGATGAAAGTTTTGCGATAGTTTCCTCGGCTTGGCTCTCGGTTTTCGCCAGTCGCTGACATAATCCGATCTTTATTAAAAATTCAGATTAATAATTTTAGCTCGTTCCGAGTAAATGTTGCCATTTGCTTCTTTTTCACTATTGCTTCTTTTCTTTTTCTCCTCGGCTTCTTACAGAAATATGTCACTGGAAATGGTGTCAACTATAAAATTCACTACGACGAGCAGTCCGGGAAAGTGACAGCCAGCAAGGTTGGAAAGGACGATCAAGTCACTGGAAGGCAGGATGGCATATTGGACTATTTCCGTAAGTTTTCCTTAGTAACTACAAAGTTCGGATTGATTAAGGCAGTGGTTTTCAAAGTGGTCCCTACCGCCCCCCTGGGGGCGTTGAGCGCTTCCAGGGGGGCGGTGAGCTCAATGTTGAAATTTGGGGGGCGTTGGAAGAGCTCAGGGGGGCAGTGAGGTCGAAATTCACATTTTCACAAATAACGAAACAACGTAGTTTAGGAATAAAAATGAGTAAGTTCGATGCAAAAAATGATATTACGTTACAAAATTAAATATCAGGTTGAAGACTAAAATATCTATGATTTCACAGAGCTACACGTAAATTCTTGTTCCAGAATCTCAATATTTATTTTTAAATGTAACTTATAGGTTTTTTTTTATATTTTCACTGATTTTGTATACGCTCTACATGTTGATCTTGTTTGGTAATATAATTTTGGATTATACTTAAATAAGAATAATTTTAGATGGCAATGCTTGATAATCTTTAAAATGTATTGTCTAAAAAAATCTCCATAACAGAAAATACCTTCGAAAAACTCTGTATAAAAAAGGCGTTTTCTGTGATTTAGTGATAGATTTTTTTGAAAGAAAATATGTAAGAATTATTTTAGATTAGAGAACATTTATTTTTAGTTCCAATTTGTTCATCTCTATTTCAATTGATTCAATAAAATCAATTGTGCCATTTGCCATGTATAAACTTTAAATCTTTTCGGTTATCACTAACATTGCCTGGATTAAGTTATTAGAATCTAATTTAAACTTTAAGATCCGTAAATGCTGCATAACTTTGAACAACACTCAGATTCAGATAGCAAGATGTAATTCTTTTCTTACGTTATTTTACCAGCTTGACCAGATTTAATTTGTATTCAATAAGGCAATTTAGTCTTCAAAACTTATGCAAATTAATGGTGAATAGAAAAATTTGTTTACCAAAATTTAAGATAAATGATTTTAAATCAAACTAATTAATCCGTTTGAGTAAGTGTCCAGGAAATTTTACATAGAATTAAGTATTTACTGTAGGTTTGAAGCTCCTTGGAGCCAAAAGGGTATAAGTTAAGGTTACCAGATTACCCGGTTTTATCCGGGTTGGCTCGGACATTTCATGAAAAAATCGACAAAAGTTCGGTCCGGCCAGGTTGCCCGGATTTCGCTTGGAATTATTCACTTTATTTGCCAAAACAACCAGATAAAAACAAATTGTGTTGTTCATATTTTCATTTATGGAATTTTATGGAAATAATCATGGAAAGTTTTTTGAATGCCTAAAATACGATTAAAAACTGTAGATAAATTATGACAGAAAATTTTTCCTCAACTTTTTTTTTTGATTTTTTGTTATGAAATTCCTGGGTTTTGATAGAATTTTCCTGGATATTACTTGGGTTTTTGGTTGACAGTTTTAATCAAATGTCTGGAATTTGCCAGGTTTTTAGATAGAATATCACGAATATGTCCGGCTCGGGTACGTTCTGACCATTTTAATAATACCCCCTATCCCTTTGACTCTGAAGGCTTTATATAAATTTGAGTGAGTTTTGAATTAAGCCTTACTTCAACAACAAGCTAAAAGCTAATGGTTTTTCAACTATCCAGATTTTTATTTTTTAAATAGATTCTCTGAAAATTTGCTCAGGGGGCGTTGTACTTGAAAATTTTGCAAAAGGGGGCGGTGAGTGAAAAAAGTTTGAAAACCACTGGATTAAGGGCTGATTTATATATGGCCCTAAATAAATAATTTGTACTTTTATTCAGAGTTTTTCAGTTTCTTTTAAAATGTATTGTTGTTTCTGTGGAAAACATGTTTTTCTCAAATAGGTACACACCATTTGTTTCACTTGGCAATCCGAATAAATAAAACCATTTTGAGAGAGCAGAATGAAAAACCAAACCGAGATTCGGACCCATATATATTTAAATTTCATTGCATTTCATAGGAAGAAATTTTTCAAGAAATACAAAACAAGTAACAAGAATGTACATCACACCTCACATAAATTTGCCCTTTTTTAATATAATGAAATATACGTGCCGAGGTTGGAAACTTTTTAAGCCCTTTAAAAATTCCAGAAAAATTAAAATTTAACTCAACAGCATTTTTTTATTTTCTGACAATTTGCAACGGCGATCTTCAGAACTTCCCCAAAATTGAAAAATTGATTAATATTCACGACTTAAAAACACATGTATTTTTCCTGATTTTCAATTTTTATATAAAAGGTCATGACTTAATTTTTTTAAAATAATTTCTTTGAAAAGTTAAAAAAAAATTAATGCGTTTCGATGCGCTATTTTATGATTTTGGTTGGAAAATAACAGAGTAATGTAGCCTTGAAATATGTTTTTTTACCAAACAAAATCTAACCAAATGCAACTTGAAAAATAGAAATTTTAGAAATCTGAAAAATACCTGTTTTTAAGGTCATAAAAATGAATCGAAATTTCAATTCTGGGGAAAATCGGAAGACCCCCGGTGTAAACTCGTCAGATAATAAAAAAATTCCACTCACATGATCTACAGCCCCAAGAAATAATATTCGAAACTGCAATCACAAACAAATAAAAGGAAGTATTAAACATTTTCGTGATTGCTAAACCCGTAAACTTAATTCTACTTTGAAAAAGACTTTTTTCCAATTTGCAAACCAGTCAAATTAAAACTCAGTTTTTTTTTCTCTTCAGTACTCAAAATCATTTGTTTGTACCGAAACATAGAATCGAACCCGTGTGCCTCTGTTTTCGCTTTGAACAAACCACATCCTTTTGTTATTTTAGAATGGTTAGCATTTCAATTCAGTTCTGGACAGCTGGCTGTCGCTCGCAAATCCACTAACTGGAAACCGCAGTTTTCATTTTACTTCCCAGTCAGTCAAAAGTTAAACGGGAGTGAATGGACGCTCGCCCAGTTGTAGTCGTCGTCGTCATCGTCGTTAGCATCGGATGGGAGCTTTTGCACAGAATAAAAATATTCAACTAACTAAAGTTGATAAACTAGTTGAACTGCCAATGCTTTTGTAAAACGCCCGGGAGCGCCATTAGAAGATGGATGGCTTTAGCGAGAAGAATTGTGAAAACGGTGCCGGAAAAAATGAAACTAGTTCTTGTTAAATTCTTCCGCTCGACCGCGCTTCATGCCGAATACGAAACTTCTGCTCTGTCAAAGATCTTACTGCTGTCTTACCTCCTTCTGTGTCGTTCCCTTAGAAGATATTCACTGGCAATAATTCAAACATGTTTAACATTTTTTTTAATATTTAAGAACACATTTCATATAGGGCCAGAAATATACATGTGTAGGGGAGATGAGGGCATAATGGCCACCTTAAGCAAAACGCTTATTTAACCAAAGAGAACAGCTGTAATATGTGAATTACATCATTGTTTCGTGTTCAGACACTCAAATAGTCTATGGCCTAATTGGATGAAACTTTAAAAAGTAGATAAAAACGTTTAAAAATGCATTTTAAAATTTTTTGCCGAAAGCTGAAAACCAGTCACTGTAGAGGCATAACGAGAAACCCACCGAGGCAGTATGAGCACCATTAATGAAGGCATAATGAGCGTTTTCTGCCGGGGAATCTAGCAGCGAATTCGACTCGATGAAGTCAACTGAGTAATAGAGCTACAGCTTAACTTGTATCGTCTGACGATTTGGCCTATTGGTTAGATGTCGGAGAGGTAATCAGTAGGCTCGAGTTCGATTCCTGGTCGAGGTGATTTTTTTTTCATTTATCATTATCATATATATATTTATATATATATATATATATATATATATATATATATATATATATATATATATATATATATATATATATATATATATATATATATATATATATATATATATATATATATATATATATATATATATATATATATATATATATATATATATATATATATATATATATATATATATATATATATCTATTATATAAAATTCTCTTGTAACGGTGTTTGTAGTACTACTCCTCCGAAATGACCCAACCGATTCAAATGAAATTATTTTTAGAATATTCTGTGGGCATGCGAATCGGTTTATATCGAATAAAAACAACAAAAAGTCGCATTAATTGTCCGTAATCATTAAATTTGTAATAAATTGAATGAAATTAAAGTCATGGCCTTCAATTTTTTCGAGATTTTCTTTACTTTGGGCGCCGGGCGGGTGGTTTGTTTTTCGTCTCTATGGTCAAGGCGTCGCAAGCAAACGTCGAAGGAGGTTAGTAACTATGGCATAGCATACTGTTTAGAGGGAATATTTGGGCGCGCATTTCTCAACCAAGCATAATTCCGATGCACGTGGTGACCACATGAAGCCTAGATGTGTTTTTTCTTCTTGATTCCTAGATCATTTGTACAGCACATATGTAGTAATGAATGACGCCCAGATGTGACCCAGATTAATTTTTTGCCGATCAAATCAAAACCATTCAAACGATTTGAAAAAATTAAAACTTCAATTCGTGTTATTTCAAGAAGGAATTGTTGTCTAAATAATATGAATTTAGTACTGATTCGTATGAAATAATGGTATGACTCTTTGCGGACATTTGAAAAAAGAAAAGTGGAAAGACTTGGTTTATAATCCAAAACGCTAGAAATATTTTTCAAACATGTACAAATGTGCTCAACAGAAGTTGTATCATGCGCCATTAAATTTATAGAACAACCACAAAATCTGTTGCAAATGAACAGACACATGAACTGAACAAGAGCCTGTCCTTTAAAATGGATTATATAAGATTGATGTTCATTTGAAGGCCGAATGCAAAGAAATACAAACGTTCAACATTTACAAAAAATGTATACATGATTTCTAAATTTATAAATGGTGGGCCCAAATTAACAATCTGACTAAAGAAACTTAACTTATTTTAAAATCATTCACCAAAAAACTGTTTACAGGTTCCCTGTTTGTTTACACAAAATTCAAGTTCGTACTTAATATAAATGTGTGTTTTTGTTTAACATATTCTGGTTACGTAGATGAGACTTTAGATCCGATTTTTTGTTAACATTTTTTTTGTGATTAATATTTCAGAAGCATAATTTTTTTGAAAGCAGAAGCTGATTTTTTTTTTATTTTGATAAGTTTTTGGTATGACCTTAAAGTGTTGAAAATAATATTAACTCCTGTCATTTCACACGGTGAAACAAGTGGCAATGCGCCTTGAAGTCATGAAACATATTCCAATTTTTCTCTTAAATAGTCAGATAGGGTTTCCCGAGTGTTAAATCTGAACGGATATTTAAAATTTTTAAATGTCGAGGTAAATTTACATGAAAATTTCCAGAAAAAAGAATAAACTCATGAAATCATCGTAGCCTTGAAACATTAGTTCTTTTTTATGTATTTAATTTTTTAAAACCTGCGTTCCAATTAAATCTTATTGAATCTTGAAAATATCACATAATCTTAAACAGAATCGCAAATCACCTTCAACACTGTTTAGGAAAATTTCAAATAAGACAACAATGGTTTGAATTGGCAGGTATGTATTTAAGGATAAAAAAGAAGTTAAAAATGCTTTAATTCGGTTGAATAACAAAAAATTTAATCATATCTTTTCTCCTTTCAAAACCAAATTAAATTCCTTTGAATATTAACCCAATAAATCAAGACTTCTTGATTTAATAAGAATATTTTGCTAAAAAAAGGGCGAACCTTTTTTGGGACATGATTTTGATGAAAATATGGATATAAACAACCCCTGCTTCCAAATGTGAGGAAAGTGAAGCTGCTTGAAAATGGTTTGAAAAAAATCATCTCTAATGTTTTTATTTCTTCAGTTCTAAAAAATATACCATCAAAAGCTACTCGGGAGCTAAAAGTGCTGCGCTAGGCAGAATATTGAGCAAACACTCCAAAAATTGTCCCAATATTCAAAATTCTTCTTCCATAAAGTTTCATATGCAATAAATTCCAATAAATGAGAAATTTTTGATAACGATTTAAACTTTAAAGTGAACTCGAGCAAAGCGAAGTCAATCAACTAAATTGTATACAATAAATGAAACATAGATATAATCAACATATGTTATTTATGGAACAAGTTATAAAGAGTGGATTTTTTTTAGCATGAGGTTTGCCAAGTTTGATGGTAACGTTGAGTGCTGAAAAAATCGAATTTGCAACGGGAAGCTGATTCCTGATATCATTCGGCAATATTCAAAGCATCCGAATAAAAGAAATGTAAATGAAAAAGATTCATGTAAGAAGTATGTAAAATTTATTGGAGATATTTATTGAATAATCAGTTAAAAAACCCGTAGAATTGAGTTAAAATTCCTAGATTTGATTCCGATATGATTGAGCGGGCCAATTCGAGCAAACGGAAAAGATGGATATGTTTAAAAACTAGGGCATGTTCAAGAAAGCGAGACGATTAACAACTCAAGATGCTTTGATGCTTTTTTTAAGTCAAACAGCGAAAAAAAAATTGAAATAGACGCCAAGTTATATATATATATATATATATATATATATATATATATATATATATATATATATATATATATATATATATATAATATAATATATATATATATATATATATATATATATATATATTATATATATATATATATATATATATATATATATATATATATATATATATATATATATATATATATATATATATATATATATATATATATATATATATATATATATATATATATATATATATATATATATATATATATATATATATATATATATATATATATATATATATATATATATATATATATATATATATATATATATATATATATATATATTTATAAATCATTTATAAACCATCATCATTTGGTGGTGCTCAAAAATTATAATATTTTCGTCACTTGAGAAGCTAGCTGGTTATTATTTAATATTTCTGTAAATATAAAAAGGATATTTCTTTTTTGGTGAAAAATTAATACTATAGGTAGTACTAAAGGTAGTCCTTATGAAAATTTGTTTAAGAAAATACGTACTTATGTAGAAAAAGGAGTGCTCATTATGCCCTGGGTGCTCGGTATGCTCGTTAAGTTTATTACCAGTATTAAACGTTATCTTAGGGAATAATCTCTTAACCCTCTACTTCGATATTTTTCCACATTTTTACTATCGTTCAGTACTGTAAAAGATTTCATAGAAATAACTGCATCGAAAATCCCATCAGCAAACATAAAACCTAAAAAAATGAAAAAATAAAATCTATTGAAAGATTGATTGATTTGTTTTTTACAGAAATTATTTTTCTCAACAGATTCAAAGTCCAGGTATTAGAGGGTTAAAGCCGTGTATTGTTTTTCTCACTTGTGACGTTTTAATTTATAAAAAACGTTTTAACTTGGTTTATAACCCTTCCTTTGCGGTTGAGGTGTACATCGGGGTGCAATGAATTTATGGGACAATATTATGATTTTTTTAAAAAGAGATCATGAAAATTTTGTAGATTGGCCAAAAAAAACTAGAATGCCTCAAAGCGCTCAAAGTTTTGGTTTATTGACCCTCAAGTCACCTAATGATCAGAACCAGAATAAACCGAAATTTTGAATTGGATGCCAAGTGTCTTGAAAAAGCATAAAATTTTGAGATCTGGTGTGGTCTCGAATAAAAAAAATACAAAAAATCGACTTTCTGCGTCCTATTTTTTGGAAGACCCAGAAACCCCTAAAAGTTGATTTTTGGCAAGTTTTTTTCTTCGAGATTTCACCAGATTTCGATAAATTAGTCGTGTGGCATCAAAATTAAAATTTCGATTTTACGAATTTCCTTTTATTTTTTCGTACATGGTTTTCGAAATGTTGAAATCGATTTTTGATGCCACTAAATATCGACGTTAAATGCGTTTTTAAGTTATTTGGCATCAAAATTAAAATTTGGATTTTTCCAAATCATAAACTTTTTTCAGTTGAAATAAACGTTGAAAACGTTGTAACGTTGAAAGAAGTTTCAGATGTACAGAAGCTGCACATCCCCAAATACTATTCATATACGCAAAGTACGGGTGTAAATAAGCGTTATATATTTTCCATGCTGCATTTTCAGAAATAAGATGTCGTATTTTCTTCAGGGCGAATATGAATGTGGTGACTTTGGAGCTTACTTGAAATATGTGATTGTTCCAGCGTAGATTTTCATCAATCAGTAATCCGAGATATTTGACTTTAGAAACTTGTTCATTAGCTATATCATTAACAGAAATTGGAATTTTATCAGATTTTTTATGTAGGTTATATAAGATGAAGTTTGTTTGTTTTTCAAATTTAATGCTATATGGTTTTGATTAAAGAAATATACATATTAAGATATGCATGTCATGCGAAATATATTCTTTCAGCAAGTCGAGGTTTTCAACTACATAAAGCAGAGATGCGTCATCTGCAAAAAGCTGTAATTTACATTTCAAAGAAAGGGAAAAGATATCATTTATGTACATGATGAAAAACAAAGGTCCCAGAATGGAACCTTGAGGCATTCCATATTTAATAGACATGATTTTGCTTTTCTGGAAATTAATTTTCACAAGCTGTTGTCTGTTGGACAGGTATGAATCCATAAGTTTTCTAGCATTTCCTGAGAATCCAAACAGTTCGAATTTCAGCGGCTAGGCTTCGCCGCCACGAGTTTCCGGGTCTGCCTCTTCTTCGATGTTCTTCTGGATTCCAATCTAGCGCCTCTCTGCAAATCTCGTTTTCATCTTTTCGTAGCGTGTGTCCAATCCATCTCCACTTATTTATTTATTTTTTTATTTATATAGTATTCCGTCTCACGACACAACTTGACGAACATAATTCCTAAAATTCACTCGGTCCATGGCAACCGTTCTCCAATTTCTCGGACACTACACGTTCGCCAGATTACGCTCCACTTGGTCTAACCATCTCGCTCGTTGCGCCCCCGCTCGTCTTGTTCCTACCGGATTCGTAGCGAACACCTGTTTTGCAGGACAGTCGTCCGGCATTCTTGCAAAATGTCCCGCCCAGCGTATCCGGCCAGCCTTCACCACCTTCTGAATACTGGGTTCGCCGTAGAGTCGCGCGAGCTCGTGGTTCATCCTTCGCCTCCACACTCCGTCCTCCTGTACGCCACCAAAGATGGTTCTCAACACTCGTCGCTCGAATACTCCGAGTGTACGCAGGTCCTCCTCGAGCAATATCCATGTCTCGTGCCCGTAGAGAACAACCGGTCTAATGAGCGTCATATACAGGTTACACTTCGTGCGAGGGCTAAGTCTTTTCGACCGCAGTTGCTTGTGGAGTCCATAATAGGCACGACTTCCGCTGATAGTTCGCCTCCGGATCTCACGGCTGATGTCATTGTCTGCGGTCACCAGTGAGCCGAGATAGACAAAGTCTTCGACTATCTCCAGCTCGTCGCCGTCGATCGTGACCTTGTTATTGCTGGACAAGCGGGTTCGGTCGGTCTGGGATCCGCAGGCCAGCATGTACTTCGTATTGGACGTATTGATCATCAACCCAATTCTTCCTGCTTCGCGTTTCATTTTGCGGTAGATTGCGGTAGAATAACACCATCTAGCGCCACGTTGAACATCATGCAGGATAGACCATCACCTTGTCGAAGCCCCCTGCGCGATTCGAATGAACTCGACAATTCACCCGAAATCCGCACACAGCATTGCGTTCAATCAATCGTCGCCTTGATCCGTCTGATCAGCTTCCCGGAAAAGCCGTTCTCGTCCATGATTTTCCATAGCTCGTTACGGTCGATCGTGTCGTATGCGGCTTTGAAGTCGATGAATAGATGGTGAGTTGATTTTGGTAGATGCGATTATGTTTCGGTTGCTGCTGCGTTAGTTTCGACAGATTGAGAATCTCTGCAGGCTGCCGAAAGCGTGGAATCCGCCCTTATTTTTATTTTACGTAAAACTATATTCCATTTTAAAACTAAATGTACCTTTAAAATGTACAAATCGTTCCAAAAAAAAAAACAAAGAACGCTTGGTGGAACTCCGATTTAAGGCGACTAAGGAACCAGCTTCGTAAAGTTCACAAAAACTTCAGCAAGAACCGCACAGAAGCTCTTAGATGTCACTTGAGGTACTTGGAAAAAGAATTCAAACATCTAAACGACCTTCTCTACCGACAACATATCTCTCGACTCGCAGAAACCCTCAAACGAGATCCATCATCATTTTGGGAGCATTTCAAGGGTAGAAAATATAACGTCCCCGTACCCGTAGATGTAAACTTCAATGGTGTCACTGCCTCCAATCAAGCCGAATCGGTCAATTTGTTCGCGGACTTTTTCCAAAATGTGAACTGTTCTGTTGATATTGATGCAGACTGCAACTACCTTGCATCGTTGCAATCTTACGTTGTAAATTTGCCTTCACCGAACAGGATATTTATGAAAAGTTGTTCACAGTCGATCTTTCTAAAGGTTCTGGTCCAGATAAAATACCTCCCGCTCTTCTGAAACATTGTGCTGCATCTTTATCCGCCCGGATTTGCAGTATTCTTAGTCGATCGGTAACCGAAAGATCGTTTCCTAATGCATGGAAAGTTGCGGCTATTTCTCCGATACACAAATCCGGAAATGCTCACAGCATGGAAAACTACCGGCCAATATCGATTTTAAATTCAATGTCAAAGATCTTCGAAACACTGATGCACGAGCGAATGTATACCGCTGTTAAACATTTGATCTGGGAATATCAACATGGTTTCGTCAAGAAATGGTCAACAGTTACAAATTTGATTTGCTACGTAAGTTCACTAAATTAAAGCATGGAGAAAGGTTGCCAGGTGGATTCAGTCTATAATGACTTTGCCAAAGCATTCGACCGTGTGCCGCACGTTGAATCGAATAGAATTCCCGGCTTGGGCACTCGAGTGGATTGCGTCATACGTCATTGCGTCGGTTACCATCAGGCTTCCACCATAATACAAAACATGCGCTCACGAATGTTCGCCACACCGTCTGGAGTTCCTCAGGGGAGCCACCTCGGACCTCTGCTGTTTATAGTCTTCGTGAATGACCTGTTCTCAACACTTCAGTCCGATTCACTCTTCTACGCCGATGGTCTGAAGATTTTCCGGAAGATTCATAACACTTTTTTTGTAGAGAAATGAATCCAACTTAGATGAAATTTCAGGGACTAGATAAGAGAAAATCGATGTTGAAACACATGCGAAAAAAATTCGCCTTGTCTCCCGGTGAGACTTGAACCCACATCTTGCGCCTCTCCGGGGCCCATGTATTAACATTCTACTACAGGAGACCAACCTGGCGTATGAATATTATACTGGTTGAGTGTCGATGTCTATCGGAATGATTCATTTCTCTACAAAAAAAAAGTTTTGCTGACTGAATGTTTGAGTCAAGACCCATCTCTGGGTCGCAATTTAAAAAAAAATAGAAATAAGGCGGTGCCAAACACCGAAATTGGCTGGATATCCAAATACGGCAAACGCATCATTTCTCATCATAACTGACAACCCGTGCAGGATATGAGAAGGCAATGCAAATCTTGCCGTGCCTAAAAATGTCCAAACTTGATTCCAACTACCGTAAGATGAAATGATGGGAATAGAAATAGACCAAGAAAAATGATTATGATCACATGGGAGAACTATTCCCTTCATTCCGATAGACATCGACACTCAACAAGTATAATATTCATACGCCAGGTTGGTCTCCTGTAGTAGAATGTTAATACATGGGCTCCGGAGAGGCGCAAGATGTGGGTTCAAGTCTCACCGGGAGACAAGGCGAATTTTTTTCGCATGTGTTTCAACATCGATTTTCTCTTATCTAGTCCCTGAAATTTCATCTAAGTTGGATTCATTTCTCTACAAAAAAAAAAAAGTTTCGCTGACTGAATGTTTGAGTCAAGACCCATCTCTGGGTCGCAATTAAAAAAAAAAATCATAACACTGTCGACTGTTTGGCCCTTCAAGCTGACATCGCTAGACTAGATGAGTGGTGCCGCTTAAAAGGAATGCTAGCAAATGCGAAGAAGTGCAAGGTTATAAACTATTCTCGTGCAAGAAGATCGATCCTTTTTGACTATCAACTAGATGGAGTAAGGCTGGAGAGCATGAAGTCTATTCTCGACCTCGGAGTGAAGATCGACAACAGGCTCACATTTGCTGAACATGTCGCGCTTACTTCTGCAAAAGGATTCGCTGCTCTCGGATTCCTGCGTCGCAACACCAAGGATTTTGATGACGTTTACGCATTGAAAGCCATATACTGTGCATCAGTACGTAGCGTCATGGAGTACACCGTCCGCTTAAGATACGCTCTACGGCGTCTTCCCTGGAAAGACTCGATCCAACTACCGCCGTGTGAGGGAAACTGTGCACTGATATGCCTAACCTCACTCGAAACGCGTCGCATCGAGCTGCAGCAAGGTTTTATATTCGACACATAGACCAACCGTATTGACTGTGCTTAAATTCTACAACGTGTTAACATTTATGTACCAACGAGATCACTCCGACAACGTCAGTTTTTTAAAATTCCTCACCACCGTACTGCCTATGGCCAAAACCACCCTATTGACAAGTGTTGTGAACTTTTTAATATAGTGTATGATTTGTTTAATTTTAATATGTGCAAACGTCGTTTTAAATTAGGTTTAAGCAGAAATTCGTAGTTTTTAATGTTATCAGTCTGTACGGTAATTTAAACCAAAGAAATAAATAAAAGATTTTACACGGAAAAATGTTCAAAAATGAGGGGTTACTAATAAAGTATTTTCATCTTTGGTCGAAGAGAATCAGGAAAAGCTCTTTTTTTTTGCTCGTGGTAAAATAAGCTTTACTGTTTTTTTTTTTTCGTTTGTCCTTCTAAAAATACGGAAGCGTGCAAGCGATTTCCAACTGATTGGGTTTTGGCAGCATTTGTGGTTCAAATATCTAAGTCTCCTAAAATTTGATTTCTTACCGTGCATACTGGATAAAAAAAATCCGGTAACGGGTACATGACTAAAACTGGGCCTGGCTGTCTTTAATATTGTTCACTGATTGATAATCCGCTCAATCCATCAATCATGATTTTTTTCTGCTTGATGTTTGAGGTGGTCGTTCGTTGTTAAAACTTGCAAAACTTTTTATGGAAGCGTCAAGATTCATTAGTCAAATTTTCAACATGAAATTCTAACAAGGAATGCGGAAAGGATTCATATATACCTTTGCTTTAGACATTTTTATATGTTTGAAAAATTCTAAAACAATAAGCTACAAACAATGATCAAGATGCCGATTAATGTTAATCAAATCTTTTCATGAAACAAAATGTCACTACTTTATGAAATTATTTTATTGAAAGATTATAGACGGATAGAAGAATTCCGTTCTTTTTCAACATCTTTCACCTTATTCTAATCTTCTATCCGTCTATATTATTTCAATTCTTAAAATATTCTTTCCCGAAGAATATAAAATTTCACCGATATAGCCGATAGAATAATTTCATAAAATCAATTTACGGTGATGAACTCTTCATTTCAAAATCTCACTACGATAGATGTATTGACTATTAATCTTAACGTAGGTTCTATTTTAAATATTCAATATTTTCAAAACATCCTTATCAAGGAAAATATGATATCAAACAATCTCTATTTTAACAAGTTCCACTTCAATCATGCATATATTCTCACTACGAACGAACAAAAAATAATCCGAAAACAAAACAGCGGTGAACTGGGAGTTCATTTTCAACTCAATTAGAACTCGTGATTGTGATAAAAGCAACAGCAAGCAATAGTAACAACACCCGGGTCTTTAGGGGCTTCGGAGTTCTTTCACACCTTCTCCTTTGGCCAACAAACACCTCTCGGTACACGTGGAAGCAAACTTTCCCCGCCGGAAAATCTACATGTCTGGCAAGATAATGGAAACGAATTGTGTCGTGCGCCCGGATCTCTGCCATCGTTCCTTTGCTTTTCTCTTCAGCTGAGCTGAGGGGCATGATGGTTCCCCGGTTCAAACACAGGCCACGTGTGCAGTTCTGGTTCTCCTCTGGATGTGCAATTTAACCCAAGAATTACACGTTGGGAAGCCTCCAGCTGCCGTGAAGGTTCACTTTCTCTTGCGAACTCGCACGGCGGGATAGTTTTGGGCTCAGTCTTTCGAAAATCAGGAAAAAATCCTCTCTTTATCGCCGTTTCATAAACAAATATTCAAACTGATCAGATATAATTAATGCTACTAAAACTTTTAACCCGATTTGATTGTTCCAAAAATTTCGCTGAATTAACTTGCTTTACTTTGCAATGATTTTCTTCTTAGCGATGCGTACCATTGACCCACAGTGCCAGCCCAGCTCACGCTCCAGAATCAAGTGGAAAAGTTTAGTTAAATTGCAGTTTGCTTCGCGTAGATTATGAATAATGAGAAGAAATTTGTATTATGGTGCTGCCGCTCGGAGGAGCCGGAGAAGGAAATGGACCAGTAAGGGTTGTAAGCCAGGGTGGAGGTGAAATTGGATTATTTATTTGATTCAAAAGATTACGCTTCGAGGTGTGCGGTTCAAATCTAGCCACCACCTACTGGAAGCTGCTGCTGCTGCAAGCTAGCTGGATATGTTTGTTTCAAATAATAGTCGTGCAATTTGGGTGCACCTGGGTAAGGAACAGAAGCTTTAAGACGTTGGACAAATGGTGGATGGCTGTTTATTGCTATGAAGTTAGTGCAGTATCGCCTTGAAGTTTGAACTTAGAATATTTCTACGAATATTGACTTGGTTGGAAGTAATTAGCGTTACACTAGAGCCAGCTATCAACTTTTTAAACGTCTACAACAAGAAATGAAGCGACTACGCAGATCATAAACTGAATGGGATAACAGTTGTAGAGAAGCAGGCTTTATGCGCCTTAGACCGCTGCAAGCTTTGAAAATTTTAAAAAAAATTCCATTGTTGCATCTCCTTCAACTTATTTTGGTTGTTGTTATTGTCACAAATAGCAGAAAAAAATTTGTTTACGAGTTTTAATTTTGTATGGAAATTTGTATGGCATAACAAAATTTTTCATTCAAATATGCCCAGAGATGTACTGAAAGTTAAAAAAAAAATTAAAATGATTTTTACGGCCTTACCGGTGAATGTAACGTTCTCATAGTGAGAACATTTCAAGATGTGAAAATTATAGATGAATTGAGGAAGATTAGAAAAAAAATTACAGGTGTTGAAAATGAGCGGATAGACAATTTTTTTTAAGAAGCATTTTCACCACATATTTAACTTTTGTTCAAGCACGGATTCACTATTTTGACATGTTACAATCGGACAGGGTTGAGTCTAACACAACACAATAGTTGATCTTGCGTGGTATACACCGCAAAACTTGCAGTGTATAGAAAGAAGGTAGAAGTCTTAATTACAGTCGACTGTTGATGACAATAGCTAAACTCCCACCTTGTCGATCAAGTCGATCATTTCGTAAAATTTTAAAGAAAGCATTGCTTTTCAAGTTATTGTATGGCTTTAAAAAAGTTTCATTGGTGGCAACAATATGTATGTTTTGAGTTTTCAAAAATAAAAAGAATTCATCTTGGTTAGCCAGTAAAGATCTAGCATTCTAATTCATAATATTGAAAAATCTATTTGGACCCATGAGGGAATCGTAAAGTCACAATAATTTTGTAAGCATAATTTTAAAAATAATTGGTAAGCTTCAAATATTAAATTTGCTTTCAATATCAGTTGCATCATTTCCTCTAAATTTTGATGCAAAAATTTTAATTTTTCTTCAGTAATCTCACCCAAATCAACAAAATTGTAAGAATCAGAAATTGACGGAGAAGAACAGGTATTTGAATTTCTGGGAGTTTTCCAAACCTTCGCATGTATGTTGAGACTTGTTTTTTTCCCATTAGTTATACCTGAAGAGGGCAACAAATTTTCAATCAGCTATGAGAACGTCAAACAACGAGTCTGTGGCGCTGAATCAGCACAGGTAACATTAAAATCACTTCGAGCATTACCAAGACGTGATTCCAAAGTAGGCCGAGGCTGACCGCGAACAGGTGGATCTGGTTTGTCGGCCTGGCATGTGAAGATGAGAAAGAGGAAGGAGAAAAAGAAAATTTTCTGAAAATTTTGGGATCTTTCCTAGAAGCAAAAATGTTTACCCTAACGGGGCAGTCTATGGAATTGGAGGAATGATTACCTGCGAAATTTGCACATTTAAAATTTCAGATTGTGGTTTATCCCTGCCAAAATCTTTTTATATTTTTCATGATCGAATGAGCCGCAAAGCATGCATCTGGCATTCATTCTACAATTTTCAGTACCGTGACAAAAAGCTTGACAACGACGACATTGTGCTTTATTTTGAAGAAAATTGGTAGATTTTTGAAACGGTTGAAATTTGACTCGACATTGAAACATAAGACGAGCCTTTTCAAGAATTTTAAAATTACTAACCTGGTCCTTTTTTAAATGGATCAAATAAAGCTCAGGAGCAAAACCAACACTACTGGTATTATTCGTGTTTCCTCATTTGAATTACTTGATTCGGAGAAAAACCTAACAAAGAATTTAATTCGGTTGTGCTCTCATCCGGTTTCTGATCGCCCACACAGGGGTAAAATATGAAAAAGGCGATCAAAACTATTTTCTGCTGAAACTTTACGTTTTAGACCTATAGTGTCTCGAGGCAAATGACCAAAATTACCAGGGCCAAAAAAATAGTTTTTTGAAAAATTGATTAATCTACCTAGTAGTGAGATAGAAAAACTAACTTGTGACGATTTCTTTCCGAAAGGCATTGAAGTCAGGAATCAGGACCGTAATTTTCGGAAACTTTAAAAATGTAGTGCTACTTTTTTCGTTGCGTCACATCAGAAGCAAAACTCTGTTGTAGGAAAATCCTGTGATGTGCGAAAACGAAAAAAGATCGCTCGTAAAATAACATAACTCACTTGGATTGAAAACAAAAACCTACAAGTTTTTGTCAATTCCTGCAAAACGTTTTCACAAGATTTCTTTTAATTCCATCATTAAATAGCGCAGAAATCTTTGATACTGTAATGAATTTCTTAAACGCTGAGAAGTATCCTGACATGACGAAACGGATGAAAAAGGCGTATCTTGTAAACAACTACATATTAAAAAATATTGGTTGCAAATCAAAGCATCGATCATACTGATTGGACACTCGATTTCGTTTTCTGGATAATTTTTCCAACAGTACGCAATATCGATTCCAGAGTGCGCATCGATCGATTTGAAGAAATGCTATCCCAGTTAGGAAACACCACCCAACTTTAAAAAACAGGCAATTTCTACGATAAAATTGGGCTAAACAGGTACATTTTTCCTACAGGATCTTTTGTCAAATTTTTCAGGTTCACCACCTACCGTCGGTATTGCGAACCTACAAATTCTGACAAAAAATAGAAAGAAAATGGTTAAATTTTTGTTATAAGTGTCATGTCACAGTGATCAGTGATTAAAGTTTAAATCGAGCAAAGCTCGGCGACAAACAAGGTGACAATAAAATTCCTATCCTTTTAAAAAAATGCTATACTCTCACAGCTGATGTCTTTTCATTAAAGTTTCACAGAAGCCAAATAAACCTATAAACTTTTCATTCATTGAGTTTTGAACATTTTGCGGGCACTTAGAAGAGAGATATAGCTAATTAAGTAAAAGTTGGGAAAAATTAGATCGCCTCACAAAATTAGCCGTTACTTTGTAAAAAAAAAAACGTTTTCATCTAAAAACTCGATGAAAGGCGAAACCTGTGCGACGATACGATTATGAATGCTCTAGGACAAACCTTGGCTCAAAATGTACATTGAGATAAATTTAGATGTGCTTTGTAACAGGGTAATTTTAATGAATTTTGATGAATTTTAATGAAAAGAATGACTAAAGATTTTATATTCGACACTAAAATATAATTTTAAGCACGTGGGCCGGAAAACCCCAACATTTTTTTTAAAAAAAAAAAACCTGGCAAAACCATGGTATTTGGTTTAAAAATTGACGACCATAAAACCGGGCAGTATCCGGACAAATTTTGTCCAAACCCAGAATATATTCAACAAAAATCATGACAAAAAATTGTAAAAAATGTTCATAAAATTTCGTCAACAGATTTTAAAACGTATTTTTGGCTTCCTAAAAACCTTTCATGATTATTTTTATGAAACTTGAACAAAAAATTTCGTTTGGAGGCATTAATGAATAAATTTAACATCACCATTTGTTTTTTGTTTGATTTGCCAAATAAAGTGAAGAATCCGGGTAAAATCTGAGCATTTTTCATTGAAAACCAGGCAACCAGGCCAGGCCGAACTGCTCCTAATTTTTGTATTAAATATCCCGGATAAATCCGGGCAATTTGGTAACCTTAGCTAAGACCTGTTTCCGGTCCAAGAATATGAAAATGCATGAGTTAGTATCCCAATCGTCGGTATTTATAATCGTGAGGTGCCCATTACCCAGCAAACATTTATGAAGGTATAACGCAGGAACAACAGAATTATTCAAACAAATATAGCAGATGAAAAGATTGTATTAAACTTACCTAAATAGCATATAGCTACAAAAGTGGAGGCGATATATCTACAATGACAAGATTCCAACGATTCGATTTTCCAACAAAAAGCAAAATAAACGAAAAAAAAAAATCCGACCGAGATTTGAACCCCAGTCCTCCGAGTTAGTAGAACGGTATCTTACCACGATGCTAACTCATCAGTTGATATGGTCCACGCTAAAGCTCTATAGGTGAGATTTTCTTTTTACGAACTGGTCAAGAGAAGAGACCGGAGAGAGTGTCAATTGAAGGACCGCCCATTTTTTTTTTACAAGATGGAAATTTGACTTCAAACCATAACAGCCGGGTGTTTGCTGCCGTGAGTGGGTTCGTCCCACTAAAACCACCTTGGGCTTCGTGTGCCAGTTGTGCCCCTTGGTTTCACCCTATGATACTACATCAAGGGGTAGGCTGTGCTCATGCACTTATACATCTCACCCTTTTCCTCTTTCTCAATTTTACCTCAATTTCTCCTTGATCATCGTTCTGCTTTATCCTTTTTCTCCTTTTTCCTCCTTCTGCTTTCCCTCTATCGCCAACTTCAGACTGGTACGGAAGACCCCGAAACGTGTGCCGGTTAGGTAACGCTTTCATAATAACTCACGCCCGTCACAGCATCCACTATCCCGGGGACCTCGAAACGTGTGCCGGTTAGGTAACGCTTTCAAAGTAACTCGCGCCCGTCACAGCAACCACTTTCGCAGGATTTCTAACCACCAAGGCATGGCCGATTGAGAAACTACCAAGCTAGAATCCCGACACAACCACCCCGAATGGTATCTCCACTTCCTTTTGCTGCAGGAAAGATCGTAGCTGAGTACGTGAGACCTTTTAAGTCCCACCACACGTATGAGTCCAGATAAGGGTTATACCTCGCCCTAAGATCGCGTTGCTTTTGAACTGAAGTGTCATACGAGGCCCAAGACCTTCCATTAGCTTGTCAAATTTGGTTGACTGTCTCGCTCTCTCCGTTCATCATCTTTCCTGATTCTTATCAGATCGCGCATGATTTGCGAGATTTCGTCGACTATAGCACGCCACGACTGTTCGTCGCGACACATTTCACTCACTATGTTTTCAGCGTTCAAATTTTGAAGTTGTTGACGCCTTGAATTGAACCTGGGGCAGACAAAGATAGCATGCTCTGCCGATTCCTCCATCTCTACGCATTCCGGGCAATAGGGTGAGCTGATAAGCTTAAACCGATGAAGGTATTGCTTAAAGCACCCATGACCCGAAAGGAACTGCGTCAGGTAGAAGTTGACCTCTCCATACTTCCGATTTACCCAGTCTGAAAGTCTCGGGATTAGCCTATGCGTCCATCTTGCGTTGTTCGATGCGTCCCAATGCTCCTGCCACTTGAGCATTGACGCTGCTCGTTGAATTTTACGCACTCCTCTAACAGCTCTTGCTTTGTAACATTCCATATCCTCCGCCAGAGTTATGTCGATGGGAACCATGCCCGCGATGACAAAAGCTGCATCTGCTGATATGGTCCTGTACGCACAGGAAACTCGCATGGCTATCAACCGATGTGTGCTCCGTAATTTGGATCTGTTGCGCTCTACCTCTATCGCGGAGCTCCAGGCCGCTCCTCCGTATCGTAGTTTCGACAGTGCTACGCTCGCAAGGAGACGTCTCTTGCTACTCATTGGACCATGGCAGTTCGGCATAATCCAGGCCAATGAATCGATGACTTTCGATGCACTTTCACAACAGTATTTGACATGTGCACCAAAACTTAAGCGATTGTCGACCATTACTCCAAGGTATTTCAGCTGCTGTTTTGAAGATGTCGTGTGCCCCCCAACAGTAATCTCCATGTGCGGCACAACTCTTTTATTGGTCACGAGCAGAACTTCGGTTTTTTGGTGAGCTATTTGAAGCTTAACTCCTTCCATCCAGATGCCAACCCTTTCTACGGACACCGTTGCAAGGTCTTCTACCTCCTCAATTGTTTCGCCAGTGATCATGAGCACGATATCGTCAGCAAATCCGACTATCTGCACGCCTGCTGGTAGTTTCAGCGTTAACACCTCATTATACATGGCATTCCAGAGCACAGGTCCGAGTATGGAACCCTGTGGAACACCCGCTGTTAGGGGAGTAGATCGTAACCCAGTTTCGGTTTCGTACGACAGGACTCGATTTTCGAAGAAGCTTCCTATTATCCTGCAGAGGGTATTGGGAACACGCATCCTGTGAAGCGCTTTGGCAATCGCTTCCCAGCTGGCATTGTTGAAGGCATTCTTAACGTCGATTGTCACGATGGCGCAGTGACGAACACCTGTCCGCTTCTTTTTATATGCGCGCTTCGCGTACTCTGTCACCATTCGGATGGCGTCCACCGTAGATCTCCCTTTTCGAAAACCGAACTGTCTGTCCGACAGTCCACTTTCGCCTTCTGTGTTGATAATAAGTCTGTTGAATATTATCCTCTCCAGTAGCTTACCAAGGGTGTCCAGCAGACAAATGTGTCTGTATGATGACGGGTGCCCTGGAGGTTTCCCAGGTTTCGGTAGTAGCACCAGCTTCGCCGTTTTCCACAAATTGGGGAACGCTCCCTCGTCGAGACACTTTTGTAGCACCACTCTGAAAGTATCCGGAATGGTCTGTACCGCCACCTTCAGCACTGCATTTGGGATTCCGTCCGGACCAGGGGCCTTATTCACCGCAAGTTTCTTAGCAATAGCCACAAGTTCCTCATTCGTTACTGGCTCGATGTCGTGGGAACCCGCGTCGTACGGGGTAAGTGGCCACTGCGTCGGGCCATGCTGCGGGAAAAGATGTGCAACGATCTCTTTCAGTTTTTCCGGACACTTTTCAGTCGGCGACCTTGGGCCACCGAATCTCGCCAGTGCAACTTTATAGGCTTGGCCCCATGGGTTATAATCTACGCTCTGGCATAACGCTCTGTAGCAGTTCTCTTTGCTTGCTTTAATCGCTCGCTTAAGTGCCACCCTGGCTGCTCGGTAAACGGCACCTCTCGTTTCTCTGTCGGCTTCATTTCTCGCCCGTTGAGCTCGTCGTCTAGCTTTTAGACAGCTAGTACGAAGCTCAGCTATTTCTGAAGTCCACCAGTAAGCCGGTCGTCGCCACCACTTCGGTGTATTTCTTCTGGGCATGGTCATGTCGCACACCGCTACCATCATTTTCGTCAGGTGCTCAGCATTATGGACCTGGGATGAGTCCTGCATGTAAACAGCTTCGGTGCACACTTCCTTGTCGAAAACTATCGCCCATTTATCGTAATTCAGTTCACTCAAATCGTAAATGTCGAATGAACATATTCTCAACTTTTTGGAGACATATTTACGAATTGACTAAACTGCTATCCGATTCAAGTTTTTTTGGACAAAGCTTGCCGTAAATGAATGATAGAAAATCACTCAATACCAACGTGTTTACGATAGTTATTGAAAATGTCTCAATATTCGATTTGGATTATCATTTCTATTCCGATTTCATGTTAGCTGGGTAAACATTGAGAATTTTTAAATGTTTTCATTGATGATAATGAAAGCTAAAGAAATTGAAACTTTTATATGAAAATTTGAATGTTGGTTATCCTCCATGGGTGCACGGATTCACCGCAGATTCTGCCTGAGTATGTGCTCAAATGCATTCTTAGATTATAAAGTTCGACAAATCTTCAATGATGAATCTTCGTATGAACTGTTAAGAAGTGAATGTAATTGTATTTATGTAGCTTTTATTTTGGAAGAACGAGTCAATCAAGTGGGCTAGTTTACTTATAGGTATTTTTGCATCTGTGTATACACCTGGCTATCTAACAACTGATTGAACATTCTTATTTTATAGACAGTTATAAGAGGAAACACATTTTACCTGTCGGCCACTCATGGGAATCGAACCCAGTACGCCTGGCATACTAAAACCAGACTCGCGCCAGCCTATCCGCTAGACGATTTTATATAGTTTTATATAGTTATAACTTTTTGCGGTTTCGGCAAAACCACTTGTTGTCTTATAAAAAATCTTTCGCTGACTTGAAAATTTTTTTTTGAATGAGCTTGACATTTTTACAACACTGCCAGAACTGACTTTACACTTTTGGTGGAAATTTGTTTCATTCTAAAAAATTAGCTTCAAAGCTTTTCACTTCTTTGATTCATTTAATTTGAGTGAAATTATGTAGAGTTAATTGATTTGATAAATGGATAATTTTAGGTGGGGAGGGGGGTAGCAGCAAAATTTTTGATTTCTTGAAAGCCTCCAATAGTTGAGAGCCACCCTTATTCACTTTTCAAATAATATACATATGTGAATAAGGGCAATAAATAAATTTCATATAACTAAGTTAATTTTTTTTGTGTTGAAACATAGATAATATTATAAAGATTTAAATATCTCCCGAAAAAAGCATCTTCCTTCTTTTTTATTACACTTCTTCAACCATAGATTGAATGGGCGGCAAAAATCCGCTGCAAATGGCCAAGTGGAACTCAAACAATCCCGCGCATTCAATAACCAACCAACTTCGATGAGCATCATCGGCATTCGAAATCATTCATCGTTCATTTGATGCGTTATTTGTGCATCGATGCACTTTACTGAATGCTGCTGAAAGGGAGCTTTTTGCATCCATTGAATAGTTAGTTCATTAGAGTTCCGCTTTGAAAAGATAGATTCGTGGAAAGGGAGGAGGCGGGCTGGTGTAAGTTGATTTTTTTTCTGAATCGGAATGTGCAGGCGAAGTTTTTGAACAAAAGTACAAAAAAAGCGGAAACGGATTACATAAAAAAACCTCATTCAAGAAACCAATTATTTGGGCAAACAGTTGATTCAAACAACTGTTTCACTTGTTCGAAGCATATTTTCCGGATCACAAATCATTTTTGTGTTTAGGTCTTCCGCTCACGTAGCTTTTCGTACCATTCCTTGAAGGTGCTGTGGTGTGAGATGGAAAGAGTGTTGTGTATCATTTCCTGCTCCGGGAAGACCGTTTATTTTGTGTTTCTTCCGTTTGTTGCTGCAGGTTGCTTCCCTTTTGGTTGGCAGGCAGGCCCACAATGGAAGGAAAAATAAACCCATAACGTCGAGGATCTAAGAAGGATAGATGCCTCGGTTATCCTTCATCTGCCATTTGCAAAAGATGTGGAGAAGATGTCTTCCAATGCACGTTTGCCGCCGCCCGAGCATGTGGTGTTCGCTTTTCTCGCCTGGCTGGCTGGCTGCTTGGTGCGTGCTCTAATTTATTTTTATTACCATTCCTAGCTCATTTGAATTTAATAAATCACAAACATTGCCTTTGCATGCACGTGAGGCGATATGATGAAGTGGAATGGATTTTTTTTCGGTTCTTTTGGTTTCATATGTGCAGTAGATGCTAGTTATTGATGCCGATGCAGTTTTTCTGTTACTGAGAGGCAACCTGAATATGGAATAACCAAAAAATACGTTATCATATAATTTTCATACCTATTATCCTTAAAATTAAATTATTAAATAATCTTTATGTTATTCTTAAATAAATTAAGGCAATTTTTGGGCAATCTGCAGAATTCTTGCTCCATATTATTTAAGAGTTTGTCTAACATTAACTACAAACTTGTTGCTATAATATTCATTGTTATTTGAACAGTTAAAGCAAATTCACTCAGGGTAGAAGAAGTGATTCTAACACTTGTAGCACATTTTGATTATTTTACCATGCGGTTTGTTTTAAGCCATGACTTGACAAAAAAATGAAAATATGAAAACGTTGCTTGATATGTCAATTGTGTAGCGTCCTGGCAAAAACAATCGTATTAAAAAAAATTCGTTTAAAGAATCGATTAGTTGAAAAGAGATACAGCGAAGCAAAACCAAAATTGAATATTTTCTACCGGAGGCTCCGGGATAACGGTAAAAATTTCCATAAAAGCCTCAGATAATGATGCATATGTGGATAATTTTATTCTTAGCAATTCCAACATTTCCCATAATATAGTGGGCGCCTGGAAAAAATAATGTCAAAATCATATTCAAGGTAGGTGAGTCCTCTTTTGACATGATCGCTTTCTTGGCATGCAAACATGCTTTTTCATGTTTTTCAGGTTCAAATTGAGCTAAACTTTATTTAAATACTGTGCATACCGATTTATTTATTTTTGTAAAATTGCATTTTATTAAAGTAGTTAATTTTTATTAGATCTGCATACGAGGCAATCATGTTGGAAATCACCAAATGATAATCAGATTAGTTCACCTTTTTATTGCAACAGTCGAAGCGATTAAAAATTTGCAATAGATACTCATACTTGAGATCAGGCCCATGCGAAGGACCCGTCCCCGGGGAGTAGGGGGGTGGGGTTTCAAAATAAAAAATGAGCTAGAAATAAAAACAACACCAAAACTGCAAAATTGATGAGAACATTGGTTTCTTAAACCATTTTCCTACTTTTGACCATGGATTTGAATCTTCGGACATGAAAAATTTGAAAAAAAATCATTTATTCAAGATTTGAAATTTAAATTCTCGATCAGGAAAAAAATATCCATTTTGAATTCTAGAGAACTAATTCAAAACACATACCTTGCAGCTAGTTTAATTAATTTTGATGATTATATTAATTTCCAATGATCCAAGGTTGCCAGCGCTAAAATCTCTGACTTTGATCATTTTTTTTAAATTTGATTTTCTTTTAGTTATCAAATTAAAAAGTAATGTTTCTGCAGTTCACAATATTGACATCATATATTTTTATATTTTTATATATTTAAATTCATCATAGTAAACTTATATGTACTGACGAAGTCTAGGTTGGGAATTGATTTCTGGAACAATCATTAAGAAACTGATAAAAACAAAAATGTGGAATTTTAAGCACTTGTTTCAAATACTAAAAACAAAAAACAAAAACAACAAAGTCAAACTTATCTAAATAAAATCCTAAAATTTAATATTGAGACTGTTTAACTGGGGAAATTTGATTGAAAATTAATGAACATAATGTAGATGGAAAAGATTAGTTTTTAGAAGAAACTTTTTCCAAATAAAAACCATCACCATTACCATTCTAATATCTCAATTATTAAATTTAAAAACATTTTATGTGCCTAGGTTATAATGAATATGATATAAACGATTTTAGCTTCCTAAACTCGAAGCTTATTTCAGATTTTGATTTTCAAATCTAGTTTTGGTGATATGTATTTATAAGATAAGATCTGGATGAAATCGATCATTGATAACTGATGAATCAACAAAAAACATGAAAGAAAATAACTGATTTTCAATTTGTTCATTTTTCTCCTCTCAATCAAACAATAATTTTTGCTTAACTTCACAGAATAAAAGTTTAATTCTTTAATTTTTATAAATTCGAAAAGATATAGTTACAAGTATTTCTGACATAACTGAATTCCATTTAGCAAATTTGTTGAAGACTGAAAATCCATTTGACTTCTGTTTTGATAGTATCCAAAATTCTATTTGGATTAAATTACATTTTTAAAGAGCAGGTAAAAGAAAACAAAAAGAAAACTGCTTTTCTTTTTCCACAGCAGTCAAAATTTGTAGGGCCTTCTAAAAAGTTTATCATGGTTTAAAATCTTTATTTTAAAATTTGTTGTAAAGTTATATAGTTTTGTCAGAAAAATGCTGAAATTTTTCAAATGATATCTACCTATTTTCAAAAGTTATCGAGAAAACAAAAGCTGATGAAAAAAACTAATAATTGTCATTTGGATACAAGGCAACCAAATTGATAAAAAATAGGGTCCGGCAATTGAACTGCTACAATACTTTAGAAGTGATTATTTCGAAGTATACAGAACAGAGTTAGATGAAACCTTGTCACCTTGTTAACATTATGTCTAAGATGTCAGAGGATATTTTTGTTAATTTTGTAATCAAGTGTTTTTTTTGTAAAAAAATGTGCTTTGAATGCCTAGTTTCAGGCTGTTAAACGGTAGTAAGACATATTTCGTGAGTTGTCCAATGAGTGTATCTATTTTTTTTTTATTATTTTGGCTCGCACTTGGAAGATACCTGGAGATCAGAAGTACCCAAGTATAGTATGCTGGCGATCGTCAAGCAACAGTCAATCATCAAGATGCGCGCTGAGAGAATTTCTTGGCGTACTAACACTAAATTAGCGATAGATTTTAATTTAATACACCGGATCAAATCGCCGTCGGATCTTGGAAGATAATCTTTAGGCCCAGCCTTACAAGATCCTAAGATTTCAAGACCTCTCGTTTGAACAGAAGCAATAGCGGGAAGAAAGGGCGAAAGCGCAGCTTACGCGATCCGCGCATGAAAAATTTGGAGAATATCGTGTTTTCTGCTGATGAATACAGAACTACAGATTTTGGAAGAAAGATCACGAACCTGGGCAAATGCATTAAAGGCCACAAGACGACAGAAATCTGTTTTATTATTCCTGGTGAAGATCAACCGAACACCCTGAAGAGGTGTAGATCAATCAATTTACGTATCGAAAATAGTTCTACGGCATGTTCTCGAATTGTGGACACGTCCCAATTTTGGTTTTGGTTGGTGGTTTTTCAGCAGAACTTCACATTTGCTTACCAAGTAATGAGGTCCCAATTTGTGGGTGCGAGTTTTTTTACACTTGTAGCACGTTTTGAAAGTTTTGCCATTCGATAATGTTTTCAAGAACTTAGACCGTCAAATTAGTTTTAAAACACTCTTTCTATTTAAACCGTATGTGATAGAAATCCAACTTCAACAATAGGTCGATTAGTAATTTTCATAGGCAACAAAATGCTGTCAAAATTTTGAATGTCTGATTACGATTAAAAGAGCTATTAACAAATAAAAGTGTCCCATTTCTAAAAGAACTAAGCATTAATCAAGCAAATGGAACCAAATTTGACATGAGTGCTTATTTGGGTACGAGAAATTTCTATGATTATTTAGGATTCTACCCTTTCCGATTGGGGAGAAACAAAGGGGGGAGGGGGTCTTCCATACAATGTATTGCATTATTCGATTACTAATCATGCAAATGCATCCAAATTTCACATAGGAAGGTAAAAGACTACGAGTCAAGTTTCATCGATGATTGAGACCAATCTGTCCTTCCACGGGGTAGATAAGAGCGGAGAGGGGATCTCCTATACAGTTTTATGCATTACTCGAGAAACTAATCGAATAAAGAAAAAACAAATTTATCATGCAAGTATATTCGAATACGAGAAATGTTTTTATTTTGTTCTGAGACCCCTCCCTTTCTCCAACGGGAAGAGAAAAAGGGGGAGGGGGGTTATCATACAACATTTTTGGATCACTCGAGAACTTATTGTTCAAATTTAATAGCAGAGGTTATTTGAGTAGATTATTTCTAAGATGATTTGGCTCCCCTCACGGGATAGAAAAGAAAACGAGATGTCATATGTATGTTTAAATAAATTCAAGAGCTCATCAAATAAATTTAACTAAATTTAACATGGAAGAGTAAAAGGGTGTGGTTATAGTGGTTATAAAAAGCACTTTACACCATCCATTTGTGGATAGGAGAGGGTAAAAGGAGTTCCACATAATTTTTCGTATAACTTGAGAACTTATCCAACAAATGAAACCAAGTTAAAAAAAAGTTAAAAAAAGTATTCGAGTACGATTTTTTTCTTTTTATTGGAAGGAGAGGAGCCATACAGTTAAAAGCCGGGAATGGAGGAGGTTTTATCGCATAGTTTTAAAACTTTTCAAGCAATAGAAACCATATTTCACATTAGAGGATTTTAAAGATTCAAGACCACTCCTTCTTTCAGAGGAGAAACGGGAAAAAAGAAAGCATGTATAGCCCGAAACCTTATCAAGCAGATGGAGCCATATGTGAAATGAGATGTTATTTGGTTACGAAAAATGTTTTGATGGTAGCTCGTTGACCCTCCCCACATTGCAGGAGAGAAAGGTAAATAAAACGAGTTCTTTGTATCTAATTTAAAACCATTATTGAAAACCAATTTCAGATCCAGTTTAAAAAAAAAAAATATTTCAGAGAATCTAATCTTCTTTGAATTCCAATAATAATTTGATGTGGAAGCTCTCATTTACAAAATCTAAAATTTATTTACAATAAAATTATTTTCACGCAAATTATGGATTTTTAGAAGGTAAAGAAAAATACACCGGGTCAGCTTTTCTATATCTACATGTAAAAATTAATGTCTGTCTGTCTGTTTCCTGGAGACTCGAAAACTACTGAAGCGATTTGCGTGAAACTTGGCATATGAAAGTATTGGAGGCCGGGGAAGGTTCCTATAATAGTTTGGGACCCCTCCTTCTTCCTGGAAGGGAGGAGGGGGACTCTCATATAAAAGTAATAAGTCTTCATTACTCGTGAACTGATCAAGCAAATCAAACCAAACTAGGCATGGGTGGGTATTTAGATACGAGGAATGTTTTTTATAACATCTAGTACCCCTCTCTCCTTCTAGTGCTGAGGAGCGAAGGGAGAGAGGGCCTACTTTACAATTTTTTACATAACTGGAGAACTGATCAAGCTAATGGAACCAAATTTGGCATGGTAGTGGAATACGATACATTGTTCTATGATCATTTGAGACCTCTGGGGCTTGTGATATAGCTCAGTTGGCAAGTCTGTTGTCTCCTGAGCCGATGTCCGCGAGTTCAAGCCCAAGAGTAAACATCGAACACAGTTGTACCGGATAGTTTTTCAATAACGATCCGCCAACTGCAACGTTGATAAAGTCGCGAATGCCATAAAGATGGTAAAACGACTATAATCGAAACAAAAAAAAAAAAAAATTTGAGACCTCTCCCTCTTTCCAGTGGAGACACAGGAAAGAAGGAGGGGGGCTTTCATACCTTTTCTAATGCAAAACTTGAAAACTATTCGATCAAATGAAAGTAGATGCTATGAAAAAGTTTCCATAAAACAAATAAAGAAACTCAAAAAGCCAGCTGGCTCAACCTGTGTTTTTCGGGTTAGGACCCCTTCAAAGTGGGTTGTTTTACAAATTTTTTTTTTTTTTTTAATTTTTTGTTCTCAAATTGAGCTTCCATTTCATGTTTTTTTTTAAGGTTGATCGTCGATAATAATTTATTTGTTGTTCCTACCTTTCAGAGGCTACACACGTGTCCTTCAAAACCGGAAATTAAAAATAAAAATACAGGAACTATCGGCAGTTTTGAAATTGTTTCAGTCTATTTGAAAAATATGTTCTTAAATCCTTATTTTTAAGGTCCGTTTTTTCTGTCTTTCCTTGTAAGGCAACTCAAAACTAGCCATATCAAATATCATAAATCTCACTTATTTTTTGCCTTTCTTTCAGAAAGGTATAGTTATCGGTAGATTTGGGAGATCATTAATTATGGGTCTTAGATATACCTTTATAGGTACCTATCGAATCAGCTCGATGAGTTCTGATGATGTCTGTGTATTTGTGTGTATTTGTGTGAATTTTTGTAAACTTTGTTCTCGACGTTTTTGTGAAACTGAGCAGTACAATAAAAATGATTTTTATCTTGAAAAATTTGATTTTTTTTCTTCTTCAACCTATAAAAGAAAGAAAAAAATACAAAATAGTTTGAACATTAAATTTTCATAGTAAATATCAAAAATCATCGCTCCAAAAAACGTGTCAATTTGGATTGCTAGCCACAACCAGCAATCACTAAAATCAAGATTATCGTATATATGACGTCAAATTATACGCGACGTCATAGATACGCGCTTGCTATCTAAAAATATGGATCTGTCGATGTGTGGAAGGGAGAACAGACAGGCTTCACTACCACTCAGGTTCAATGTCATCGTGACAGATCCATGAGAGAGGAAGACGACAACTATAATTTTCCCGGCCAATCTTTAAATTTTTCCTATTAATGGTTCAGTTCGCAACCGAACCATTCCAAAAATTTCGGAACCAAAGCTCCGATTTATTAAACTTAAAAATGGTTGTCACCAAGGGGTACAACCCCGAAAATAAAGGAGTCGTTGATGAGTACGTCATGCCCACACTGCATGGTACAAAAGCGATAGTAACTTCGCCCAACATTATATTCAGGCACAGATTGCTCTGAGAAAGGGAAAACAACACGGGTACGCGGACGATGTATGCACATCCTCTCATCTTCTCACGTGCCGTTCGTGCTTATGAAGCTTTTTCTTAAGCAGCAACGACAGGAGAGTATTTCGCCCGTGGGAGCAAATTAAATCCAATAGGACAAATGCTACTGAATCCTCTCGAGCTTTAAGCTCTCGGGCTTGTTTTTTTGTTCCCTTTTCTCTTCCTCTCTTCAGATCTAACGTTGCGTTGTTGTTGTTGGGGTTGGTGTCTAGAGAAAAACGATGACGGCTTGGTGGTCAATCTGAACTTTCACTTGCTGAAGCCAATTGAAGATGACAACCAAACAGTAGCGCCACCAAGCCCTCCATAGTATAGTTTGAAGCATTTGGGTTTATTTTTTGGAAAGCTAATAATCACTATTGACAAAGTTGAAGAAACAGGAAAGAACTCCGAATTAACCATTTTCGCCAGGTTGACCAGATACAAAAATGACAAAATCGACAAAATTGACAAATTTGAAAAAAATTGACTAGATAGACCACTTTTACTAAATTGACGAAATTGACAAACTTGACATAATTCATTGATTTGACAAAATTCACTTATTGTAAAAAATCATAAAATTGATAAAATTTATAAAATTGACAAAATCGAGAAAATTGGCAGAATTGACCAAATTGACGATGACAAAATGGACAAAATTCACTGAATTGACAAAATTGACAAGATTGATAAAAATGACAAAATTAACAAAATTGGAAAAATGATAAAATTGACAAAATTGACAAAAATAACAAAATTGACAAAAGAGATGACAAAATCGACAAAATTCATTCAATTGACAAAATTGACAAGATTGATAAAACTGACAAAATCGACAAAATTGAAAAAAAAATACTAAATTAACGATGACAAAATCGACAAAATTCACTAAATTGACAAAATTGACAAGATTGATAAAACTGACAAAAATCGACAAAATAGATAAAATTGAAAAAAATTGACAAATTGTCCAAATTGACGAAATTGGCAAACTTGGCTTAATTCATTGATTTGACAAAATTCACTTAGCTGAAAAAATCATAAAAATTGATAATATTTATAAAATTGACAAAATCGAGAAAATTGGCAGAATTGACAAAATTGACTATCACAAAATCGACAAAATTCACTGAATTGACAAAATTAACAAGATTGATAAAACTGACAAAATTGAAAAAAATTGCTAAATTAACGATGACAAAATCGACAAAACTCACTATATTGACAAAATTGACAAGATTGATAAAACTGACAAAAATCGACAAAATTGACCAAATTGTCAAAATTCACAAAATTAACAAAGACAAAATCGACAAAATTCACTATATTTACAAAATTGACAAAACTGACAAGTTTGACAAATTTGCAAAATTTACAAAAATGATAAAATTGACAAAATGAACGCAATTGTCCAAACAAACAAAACCGACAAAATTGATAAAATTGACAAAAACTATCAAAATCGACAAAATTGACAAAATTGACAGAATTTGAAAAATTGACAAGGAAGACAAAACCCACAAAATTGATTCTATTGACAAAACTGAACGAATTGATGAAATGGACAAAATTTCTTAAAATTGGCAGAGTTGAAAAGATTGACAAAATTGGAAAAAACTGACAAATTGACAAACTTTTCAAAATTGACGAAATTAACAAGATTAACAAAACTGACCAAATTGACAAAAATGAAATTATTGACAAAATTCATAAAATTGACAACATTGACAATAATGACAAAGTTGACAAAAATAACAAAGTTGACAAAATTAACAAAATTCACAAAATTGACAAAACTGTCAAAATTGAAAAAAATGATGAAATTGACAAAAATGAAAAAAATAGCCAAAATTGACAAGATTCACGAAATTGACAAAATTGAGAAAACGATGAGAAAATTGACGAAAATGATAAAAAGATAAAAAAAAATTTACAACAAAGACAAAACTGACAAAATTGACAAGAATGATAATAATGAAAAAAATTAACTTTATGAATGACAAAATTGACGATGTTGAAAAAATTGACTCATTCGACTAAATTGACAGCAACTGACAAAACTGACAAGATTAAAATTGAGAGAACAGACAAAAGTTTAAAAATAGACAAAATTGGAAAAATTTACAAACATGACAAAAGCTTTAGCACCGACATTATTCGTTTAATACACATCATTTATAAAACAAGACCATGACTAAAGTGCAAATATGGGCCATTCGTAGAAGAGTGAGCTTTAACCGATCATTCATTTGTTATCCAGTTCAGCCGTTGGCCGAACTGTAAATTAAAACCGAATTTCTCGGAATCATGATCATGTTATCGGAATTATAGAATCAAGCATAGGGCCTAGACCCTCACGTCGCATATTTCTATAGTGATATTAAGTCCATCCTTCGCCCAACGATAGATTCTCAAGCACAGATTGCTCTGAGAAGGGGAAAACGACATGGGGATGCGGACGATGTATGCACACCATCTCATCTTCTCACGTGCCGATCGTGCTCAGTCAGGAAGCTAAGCACGAACGACAGGAGAGAATTTCGCCCGTGGAAGTAAATTGAATCTTATTAGACAAATGCTACTGAATCCTCTCGAGCTTTAAGCTTTCGGGTTAGTTTTTTCGTTCCCTTTTCTCTTCCTATCTTCAGATCTAACGTTGCGCGATGAAAGCTTTTCGTTCGCATAGAAAAACCTGTGCAATTGTTGCGTATTGTTGTTGGAGTTGGTGTCTGACGATAACGGCTTGGGAGTCAATCCAAACACTAGCGCCACCAAGTTCTCAATAGTAGAGTTTGAAGCATTTGGGATTTTTCTGGAACATGCACATAAATACGAATTAACTATTTTGGCAAGGTTGACCAGAAAAAATTTTAACTAAATTGACAAAATTCACAAAACTGACAAAATTGACATAATTGACAAGATTGACAAGATTGACAAAACTGACAAAATTGAGAAGATTGACAAAATTGAGAAGATTGACAAAATTGATAAAATAGCCTAACTGAGAAAATTGACCAAATTGACTAAACTGACAAAATTGACCAAATTGTCAAAATTTACAAGAATTACAAAATTCACAAAATTGACAAAATTGACGATTTTGACAAGATTGACAAAATTGACAAGATTAACAATTTCGACAAAATCGACAATATTGACACAATTAACAAAATTGCCGAAATTGACAGAATAGACAAAAATGACAAGATTAACAAAATTGCCAAAATTGACAAGATTGGCATAATTGACAAAATTGACCAAATTGACAAAATTGACAAATCTGAACTAAATTGACGAAATTGTTTAAATTGACAAAATTTATTAAATCGACAAAATGGTCAAAATTCACAACATTCCCAAAATTCATAAAATTGACAGTATTGATTTAATCTACAAAATTGAAAAATTTGACCAAATTGACAAAATTGACGAAATTGTCAAAATTGACAAAATTGCCAAGATTGACAAAGTTGATGGTATTGTCAAAATTAACTAAATTGACAAGATTGACAAAATTGACAAAATTGACAAAACTGAATAAAATTGACAAAAGTGACAAAATTTATAAAATCGACAAAATTAACAAAATTCATAAAATTGACAACATTGATTGAATCGGCAAAATTGACAAATGTAACATATTTGACATATTTGACATATTTGACAAATTTGGCAAATTTGACAGATTTGACAAAATCGAAAAAATTTACAAAATTGACAAAATTTACAATAGTCACAAAATTTACAAAATTTGAAAATTAAAAAAAAAGACCAAATTGACATAATTGACCAAATGGACAAGATTGAAAAAAATTGCGGAATCAACAAAAGTAACAAAATTTGGCAAAATGACATAATTGAAAATATTGACATTTCAAAATTATCAATATCGTTATCTTTTAATTTAATTCTACCGATTATGATACCCTACGTTGCAGCATTGTAGTAAAATCTAGCAATTGTAATTTTATCCAATAATTATATCAATGTATTTGTTTCCTTTACTTGAGAGGTTGAATTATTTTAAATACATGGTCAGGTTTTTTTTAGATTGTATTCTTAATTTTTACCCCTTCCATTTTAAAGTTACCTATAACTCCAAAAGGAGTAAATTGAGTGAGATTATAATGTTATAGAAACGGGATCACACAAGATATTCCAGAATCCAGATTCCAGTCATTCTAAAATCTTTAATAAGTTGCAAATAACTTTATTTATATGAAAGTAATGATTAAATCAAAATACTTTGATCCTATAAAAAATTTTGAATCTTCATTTCTTAAATTCATTTTGGATTGACTTTGCGTTTGAAATCCTTCAATCATAAATCAGAATTTATAAATCTATTATTTGTTTATTATTTTGTATCATATGTATCCAAATATAATTGACAGGCTGTAAGAAAGGCTACAATCCACTGTCAAGTGTATTAAATCGGGTTTTTTCCAAGTTTTTGTTTGCGAAAATCTTTACATCTATTCGTAGTAACATGTAGTCGCTTGTTTAAATAAATGTTAAAAATGTAGATAACCAAATGGTATTAATACGTGAATTGTTAAAAAATACAGAGTTAAATTTACATGAACGCCGCTTCAAATGGAACTAAAAAATGAAAGCTCAATCAGTATAATATCGATTCCCAGCTCAGCAGTCTCTATTCAAGCAATGAAAACATCAATTTCTATTTGTTTTGCTCACCACCCTTTTTGTATGCGGCTTACGTGATGCCAACAAACCGCATTCAATAAATGGATTTTTTTATTCATTCTCGTTTTTCTATTGATTAGTTGGTTCATTCACGTTGTATGGAGTATAAAAACCTCTTGAAATCCAGCCAATCATTGATAGCTCGGTAGGTACTCCTCTCGAAAGCTCGTCGCTCTTTTGAGCCCACAATTCGTCCGATTGCCAAAGTATCCTTCAACAGAACCCATATTCAGCAATATCTATTTGACCACTTTTCAACTATAAATCATGAGTTTAATTTACACTCTATTTACATACCCTCTCTATTGTACCGTCAATTGGCGAATCCAGAACGCCATCCCGGCATTTGCTCCTAGCGAATCGAGAATAGACCTTCATTGATACCTCCTACCTATCTATATCTATTGGAGGATATAGAAATGGTTGGTTTTACTACAACAACACATATTGGTGGATGCTATCGGTTTTCATTCAGCCAATGGATGCGTTCCTCAGCCGCTGCACCCTTCCAGCCAATTTGTTGAACCTGGCCCCCGTCCTGCCCTGGTGATGGACAACCATCCGGGTCAATTGGTAAACCCGGTGCCACACTTTTCCAAACACACACTCGGTTGGTAGGAAGTGGAAGCAAGTGTACAGCTGGGTAGCGTGCAGTGCGCTTACACACATACACCACCACCATCACCAGAAGGTTACACCTGCAGAACAATATCGAACAAAGTCAGACTCTCGATGCCATTTCGATTTTCAACCTCCGTACATTGCCGTTGCTGATGCTGGCTGGACCTTGGTATCCCTACCTTACTAGTGCCTTTATGGTTGCATTTGGTCGACCTCATCCCGGCCGAGTCTCTGTTGAAAGGGTTGGTTGTGGAGCTTTCTTGCAGGGGTGTACCTATAGAAAATTTGAAAATTTACCACTTGAGTAGCAGCCCAAGTTCAATGGATTTTAGATAGTTATTTATTGAAGATTCATCACACAATTGCCTTTTTTAACAGGAGGTTAATTGTTTTTGCGAGTACATTTTTAAGGCACGGTGTTAATGCCAGTGTACTAATTTTGGTCCGTAGGTAAAATTAGTCGACTCATGGTTTACCAATGTTAGGCGGCATGCAATTATCACTATATGCAAAAAACGCACTTTTTTTACTTCCTCCCTGCCATATATCACAAATCGCAACAGAGTGATACCCCCTATGGAAATAACGCAATGTTGATAAACCTGGCTTGAAACGGTGCTCTTTCCATGGCGGCTTTCTGTTCACAGATACTATGCACTCCTATTTCTCAGCTCCTACCAACATCTTCCTGGACTCTTTGAACACCGCGACTCTTCGCCATCTTCTAGAAACGTACGCTGATATTTGCTGACTCTCATCTGACATATTTTTCGTGCTTCACTGGAGTACGCATTCTTTCCCTCGCTTTGGAAAGAAGCTAACATGTTCCCTGTTCACAAAAATGAAAAAAATGTTATCAACTACCGCGGAATATCAGCTCTGTGTTCGATAGCCAAACTGTTCGAATTGGTTCTGGTTCCAATTTTCCCGTCCTCTAAGCAATATTTTTCCAACGATCAGTACGTATTTTTGCCGAAACGATCCACGATAACAAATTTGCTGACTTTTACATCGTTCGTGCAAGATAGCATTGCCATGAAAGCCCAAAATGACGCCATCTTTACTGAGCTTCGGCTGCTTTCGATAAAGTAAATCACGACACTGCTATCGCTAAATTCGAACGCTAAGGATTCTGTGGATCCCTACTGGACTAATTTCGAAGCTATTTAACGGGACGAAAGCTGTCAGTACAAACTGGAAAATACTTTTCATGACAAATCTCCGCTTTTTCAGGTGTGTCCTAGGAAAGTCACTGGGGACCGAAATTTTTGTCTTGGCGGCCCAAAACTAGCGTATGCCAATGACCTCAACCCGAACTTCGGTGTATATGGCATCAGTTTGGAATTTGCAGCAAAGCTTTCATGTAAAAAGAAGTGAATGTCAACAAGTTGCTTGTAGTAGAGCGTTTAGGCATGAATCCGTGCTGGTCATTAGAAATGTAATTCTTACAAAACTAGGAGATGGGATCCAGGACCACCAATCCGAATAGTTTGGCTATCGAACATAAGGCTGAGATTCCACGGTAGTTGTTGACATCTCGTCTATCACCTTTTTGTGGACCGGGAAAATATAAACTTCTTTCCACGATAGGGGAAAGGTAACTCTGTCAAATAAGATGAATAGGAGTCAATAAAACAGGCATGAAACTTTTAAGAAGCGGTGCTGGTATCCCGTCCGGACCCGTAGAAAAGGGATTCTTGAGCTTCGTCCCTGCCTTTGACATGATTGCATCCTCGATTTCAATAACGTTTAATGGAAAGCCCAGTGGCGAAATGTTCCTGACAGAACTAGCCAAATGTTCTTAGGATGTGGAAGCTGTAGTGAAGATATTTGAAAATTTTCGGGCAAAAAGATCGCAAATTCCACGACCAGAGTTCGCCGTAATGTCATCCAGAAACATATGGGTAGGAATACCAGGTTCTTTCGGCTTACTATTCACGTGTTTCCAAAATGAATTTGGGCAGGACTTGAGGTTACGTTGTACTCGGCGAAGGTAGTTCTGGTAACAACGTTGCTGGCTTTTTTATAAGCGGAGTTAAGCATCCGATATATAAATTTGGTGTAAGGTGGTTTTTGTTCGTTACAAATTCCGAAGCGCACATCTTTTTTTCCGTTTTCAGTAGTCGCAATTCAGTCGTAACCCAGGGAGTTCGTAGATTTTCTCTGGTAGTACGTTTAGGCACGTGACGATCAATGACAAAGTTCAGGATATGCGAGAAGGTTTCAGCAGCAGCATTAGGATCCGATAAATCGAGCCCCGATACCCAGTTGATGGTGGCCAAAATGCGAGAAATGTCATCGAAGTTGGCGTTCTTAGAGTCGAGGTAAAAAGCTGGTAGATTTACAACACGAGCGTTCAACTTAGTTACTTCAAGTGAAGCCGATAGAACAGGATGGTGTGGAGCTGCTTTAACGAGAGGTGCAGGAGCTAATTCAATGGTCGGTATACGAGACCCATCGTTGACAAAGCAAAGGTCCAGCATACGACCGTTCTCGTTCACCACACTGTTGATCTGATGCAAGGTCGCTGTACTCAGGGAGTCTAATATGATGTTTGAAGGTGTCGAAAAGATAGAACGAACAGGATCCGGGTACAAAAAGCTACCATGGTTGGAGCACCACTTCAAACCGGGCTTACTGAAATCGCCTATGACGAGTATGTCATCTTCCGGGGCGCAAAAAGAGCTTACTTTAGAGATGCAGCGTGAAAACGACTCTGCTAGGACAACATCTCTAGAGTGGTCGGGCGGCAAATACAGTATTTACGCAAACGTACAGTTTCCGATCCCCAAGATCAATGCGATTCCACACAAGTTCCAGATCGCACCAGGAATGATCGTCAATGAGCTGCGCTGAGAGATTCGATTTGACGGCAATTAGCACTTCGCCTCCACTAGACTTTTTGCTGTTACGGGCACTACGGTCGCAGCGAAACACTGAATAATCAGGGCCGAATATCTGGCCAGATAGTGTGCAGTCGTTCAGCCATGTTTCCGTAAAATCGATGGCGTCATAGCAGGAACATGAGGTAGCGAGAAGGTAATCGGACAGGCTGGAATTTATACCACCGACATTCTGGTAGCAAAGGGATATGGAATAGAAAGAATTCGATGCGGATCTCTGTTTGCGATGTACGCTGGAAAAGGGAACATCATCAGGCACAAGAGATGCATGACTGGGTGAAATGTTAAAATCCGACGGATACTTGCCATAGTTAGACAATTGGAAGTCTCCCCCTGACCCACCTGACCGATAGACTTGGAGCAGGAACGAACGGTCGTTGGTGGCCAGGGATAAAAAGAACTTCCAGATTGCTTTGAGAGCTGCGTCCCGAGGTCCTCTATAGATTCGCAGGAACAGAGTCGATATCAAGGCCATCGATAATAGCAGGCTGTAGAATCAAGCTGGCTTTTTTTTTTTTTTTTTTTTTTTTTTTTTTTTTTTTTTTTTTTTTTCAAGGGAGTTTAACTGCCAGGGTCATTCTTCCCTATAAATAATCAAGCTGGCATCCGGGTAGTTTTGAGATATAATGCGTGCAGCCTAAAACTGATTCGACGTATACGATTGGGTGCTAGAATGCAGAGGTGCGTGACTCGGAGGAAAACAAAACACAGGAGAATACTTGCCATTGATGGCAATTGGAAGCCTTCCCCTGGACCACCTGACCGATACACGAGACGACTGGAAGCAGAAACGGGCGGTCGTTGGTGGTCAGGAAAAAGAACTTCCAAATTGCCTTGATTGGTACATCCCGACGTCCAGAAGAGATTCGCCGGATTGGTTTCAGTGTTCAAAGCATCGTACGCAGCAGGCAGTGGCAAGAGTTGACATCCGTGGTGAAATGTGCAACATAACGGGTAAAATAAGGCTGAGTTGAGGTGCATAATGCGGGGCTGGAAGGCAGAGGTGCGTGACTCGGGGAAAAACAAAAAACAGCATATTATTTGCCATGGCATGGCAGTTGAAAGTCTCCCCCTGAACCACCTGATCGATAAACGGGACGGCTTGCGGCAGGAACGTTGGCGGTCAGAGAAGAGAACTTCCGAACTCGCATGGTTAGTGCGTCCCGATGTCCAATAATAAGGTGGTTGTAATTGGTCACTATTGAGGGCCAATTGTTTTAGTGTTAATACAAGTTGAAGTTAAAAGCTTTACGATGGAACATCAAAAACATTTTTTTTTTCAAATTTTTTGCGAACAAAACTTGAAAAAAGCAGTCTAAAAAACGTAGTTTTCATTTCCCCTCTTGAAAAAACTGTTTAAGGGGGGAGTAGGTTCTAACACTTTCAAAAAATCGATTTTTTTTTATTTTTTATTTTCGTATTGTAAAACATTTCAAGAATGTTTTGTCAAATTTTCAAGTCAATCGAAGCAAAACTGTAGAAATTATAGATCTTTATCTCCTCTTATCTAATACTGCAAGAATTCTAGAGCAGAAACTTCAAACGCGTTTTTCTCGAAAGCACATTTTTAAAGTCAGTGGACATCGTCATTTGAAAACTACTTCACCGATCTTTTCAAATTTGGAACATATTTTCTACATATAAAATACCAAACCCCAACGATTTTCTTTTTTTTTTACTTTGGGCAGATTTTACAGATAAAAAATGGCGGATTTTTTCGTGAAAAATCGTAGTTTTTACTTCAAACAGCCACAAAAATTTAATAAAAAATTTTTTAAGTTCAATAAAACCGTTGGGGTCGAGAAAAACATCTATTAAAAATATTTTGCTCTGATTTTTTGACTTCAGATGATTCTGTGCTGAGACCGCACCACAAATCCTGTTTTCTAAAAGGCATCCTCGAAAGTGCTCCGTCACCGGCTCATTTTTCAATATTTTTCTACAAAAAAATTACTAAATGTTTTTTTAACAATGCCTTGTATAATGCAAAAAATTTGAATACATTTGTTTGAACGATAGCTCTAAAAAAAATTCGTGAAAATTGTGTTTTTTTTATACCCGTTAGACCCTACTCCCCCCTCAAGCGATGGAGAAATTGTTTTGAAAATAGGGATACAAAATTCACGTTATTATCAACATTTTGCAATTATTAGATTTTGGATACATAGAAAATTGAATCTACTACAATTTTCTAAAATTTGGCTATTTCGCGTAAATTTTTATTAATTTTATCCATTCCCTTGTAATCTTTCCTGAGTTTTCAGTGAATTTTCACTGTTTCGACCAATTATAGATTATGTTCAATGGAAAGCATATTTAATTGACATTATTATGAAATAAATAAAATTCAGCTGTGATATGTCACCAAACATGCAAATTATAAACATAAAATCAAACCAGATTTTTTAGTATCGTCAGCAGAACGCTTGTGTTTGTAGGTTTGTTTGCTCGCTGGGAACGATGAGTGGTTTTGTGGGGTGGAAGCCGGGTTGCCAAGTTAAAATAACGAAATAACGGAAATTTGGCTGAAAGTGATGACCTTTATTTTGGTCATCACATCCATATTTTCACTCTAATATGTGTTGTGAATAAATCTACCGAATCAAAGCAATCGAAAGATTCCCTTTAATTCCCTTTTTTAATTATAATTTAAGGGAATCTTTCGATTGCTTCGATACAGCCACATTTTCACTTTTGTAACTTCAGCAATGATCATCACATTTGCAAAAATCTGGCAAAATCAGGCATATTTTCAAAAATAAGGAAAATTCAATGGCTCACAGGTTTTCAGACTAAGCCTCGAAAAATCAGCCAAATCCTGAAAAATCAGACAAATTGCCATCTCTGGGTGGGGGAGCAAAACGTGACCTGGGACAGGAAGACTGAATAAAAAAAATCTTTCAAACGTCACATTTCTTTCATCAATCTAACGACCAGTGTGAAGGTTCAAAATTTACTTTTTTATACAGTGATTTTCCAAAACAAATCTTTATTAATGCTGAAAAGTACTCGTTTAACACTAAACAATTATTTCATAAGGTTTTGTTTTGTTGTGCTGCAAATTCTTGCAGGCTCAGGCGTATCAATTCGCTCAAATTTCTTTGAAGTTTTTGAAGCTGATAAATAATAATTGATTGATTAATGATTGTTCTAAGAATAGTTTAAATAACAGAATAAGATTGTTGGTAGTTCCAATGGACCGAACAACATATTTAAATAGATCAAAATTTATATTTACGACAGAGTTGACAGACTGACATTGAATCATCTAGCTAGTGTATTCGATTTCGATGTTTATTTTCGAATCCGCTACAACAACTCAGAAGACTTAAATTCAGCATCTGAACAACTGAGTTACATGACTCGCTACACGAAACTAATCATCTAAATTTAAAATTTGATCTATTACAAATCTTTTCGAAAATTGTGGCTTTTTGTCAAACAGTAAAAAAATGATACAGAAAACGATACAGTGAATTTCAGTCTTCCTCCTCTAAAACGGAACAAACGAAATTCATAGTTAAACGTGTCGCCGCTATAAACACACTTACTCTCTCAACAAACAATATTCATGTTCGAAGCGATGACACGCTTTACTGTGAATTTCGTTCGTTCCGTTTTGCTCGCCCACCCAACAAAACCACTTATCGTTCTCCGAGAGCAAACAAATGAACAAACACACGCATTCTGTTGACGGTACTAAAAATTCTGGAATGGTTTTAAGATTATAATTAGCCTATTTCGGTGTCAAATCACAGCAGAATTTTATTTATTTCATAAGACTGTAGATAAAACAATCTACCTTACTGGTTTTAAAACACCCACAATATCAGTTATATGAGAGAGTCATTGCAAAATTCACGAAAAAATTTAAAAGAAAATTACTGAAGGCATGTTGAACGAAAATTGTGTATCTGCCTACTTTTCCGGAGTGGTTCTAGTTTGTGAACATTTTTGTAACCTTTTGCCTTATGAAAATATGGATACTGATACCTACTGACAAAGTTTTTCTTTTTTTTTTTTTTTTTTGATCGAGTGGTTATTTTCGATAATATGTATGGTTTAAACATATTTCAAAATTTGGTTTTATTAAGGATGGTATGTACACAAAAAGACTTAAGAAATTTGTTTTTTTTCTCCAACTCATGTTTTTGAACAAAAAAACCACTGGAAGGAAATTCTTCCAATAACCGCTACTGATACCGATTTTCAACCAGCTTTAAGAACCACACCTCTGTTCCCGCTTTGGATCCATATGCCATCATTCGACATTATCTGAATCGAAAGCCGGGGTAAAAAGCGAAAGCCCCCGTCCGGTTGATTCACAGTGGAACAATATTTGAATGAAGGGTGGTTATTAATCCTCTTTAGCTTGTCCAGTGAACCAGCGACGCTTTTGGCACTGAGGCAAAAACTTACCTTCGCCTTCGCCAAACACGTGCTCCCGGGAAGTCCCGAAGTCCGCGACTGCATTGGGGGCCTCCAGAGTTCTGGTTGTGCGCTGTGTAGATTACGATGAACAAGCTTCAGTCGGGCGGAAGCTCAATGAACTGAAGTCTACCGGCCTTGTACATCACCAGGGATTAATCTAGGTTTTTTTTTCTTTTCTGTTTCTCCCATTCGACGTTATTTCTGCGTCATTTCTTCCCGTTCCCGCGTTGACAGCTGTAGCTTCACAGGCTCTGGATCAAGATGAACTGCTGGCAAATCGACTGGGAATGGTTGTCGGAGCATTCAGCAACACTTTGTCGCAGCTATTTTTCGGCATCAATGAAGTTCGCTCGGAGGTTACGTTTTGGTGCTCAAATGCGTAAGTTATGACTCGAATTAAATGGATTTGTTTTTCTAAGTCGGATTTTTTTTTCTATTTTTTTTAGCGATCATGCGGATTACATGCAGGTATTTGTCAACGATCCAAATCTTCATCGGAAATTAGATGTTACAAAACCTATAATGATGGTAACCCACGGTTGGACTGATAACGTTAATCGAACATGGGTTAAAGAAATTGTCGGCGATTACATTCAACATATTGGAGGAAACATTTGTTCCGTAGATTGGAGCCGCCTGGCTCTGGTGGAGTACAATCTGGCAGCAAGGAACACACCAAAAGTTGGCCGCTATTTGGCCAAGTTTGTAAAGTTCCTGTTGAAGCAAGGATTTTCGATGGACCAGGTGACATTGGTTGGTCACAGCATGGGAGCTCATATATCCGGAATCGCGGGTGCAGCCCTAGATGGAGTGGTGCCGATGATTGTGGGTCTAGACCCGGCCGGACCTTCATTCACTAAGCCGTTCATGGTTTCGACAGAAAAACGGCTGGACAAAAGTGATGCGTTGTTTGTGCAGGCCATTCATACGGATAAAAACATCATCGGGACCTCGACGAATGTCGGGCATCAGGATTTCTACACCAACAATGGTGCGAGTCCACAGCCGGGATGTGAATTTCCGCTAGTCAATAACGACACGACGAAGGCTTATCGTAAGTATGGTTTAAGTTTTTTTCCTATAACCTTTTTGCTTGCAAAATTTATACATAAAAATAGTAAAAAAAAAGTGATACTAAGAGTATCTTATTACCTGGGTTCAAATTCTTTTATAACATCAAATAGTTATTCATTTAAAATCATTACTTTCGAAAATAAGACCTTAAAGTGTTCAGTTTTGTAGGCTTAAAAAATAAATGAGGGATCCTGAAAGGCTTTATTTGAAAGACATACTTGTTTGGGGTTCAAACATATTTATTTTCAACTCTTGTCAACTCGATACATTCAAATTTTAGTTTAAATCTGTGTTGTCAAAGTTTCTACAATATTAAAAATGTTAAACAACAAGCCATTAAAATAAATTTCCAGCTGAATTTCGGAACCTGAAAATTAAGTACAAGTTATTTTATCAACAATAAATTATCATTACTATTTAAAGGGTGATACGGTCAAAATTTGGTCAATATCAACTTGACGTATTTCTTTCAATTTTGCATTTAAAAACCCTGAACACCCCTCATTTTGAAGGTGTGTGTGTGTAGAATGTTGCTCCTATTTTGATTTTGGAATTCACTCTTCAGTTGTCAAAATACCGTCCAAGGAAGAAGAGCAGCGTATCAAAATTTTGCTCGCGCATCGCGAAAATCAGAGCTACTCGCACGCAAAGCTGGCAAAATCGCTAAAAGTTTCCAAATCAACCGTTACAAATGTAATTAAAGTGTTTGGGGAACGTTTGTCGACAGCCAGGAAGTCTAGATCGAGGGGAAATTGAAAATCGGAAGCCACTGAGACGACAAAGAGAGTTGCCGGTAGTTTCAAGCGAAACTCTAACCTCTCTCTCCGAGATGCCGCAAATAAGCTGAGTGTATCGAGCCAAAAAACGAGCCGGACTATCGACTTACAAGAAGGTAGTGACTAAAAATCGCGATGGTAAACAAAATATGACGGCCAAAACGCGATCCCGGAGGCTGTACACGACGATGCTGACGAAGTTTGACTGCGTGGTAATGGACGACGAAACCTACGTCAAAGCCGACTACAAGGAGCTTCCGGGACAGGAGTTTTATACGGCAAAAGGAAGGGGAAAGGTAGCAGATATTCAAAAATGGGGCATGGTTTTAGCAATAATGTGGTTTATTGATATTCCACTAGAAATTTTTCTCGAAGCAGTCATCTTGATAAGTTATTATTTTGATAAGTTTTGTTCTGCCCAATATCAAACTATGCTATCTAAACGAGATATAATCTTGAAAGGAGCATATCTAACATTGATATAATTAAGCTATGATCGTTTAGATTTTTTTATATAATTTGAGATATTTTAACATCCTACGAGTACTGAATAATAACTCATTTAGATAGGAAAAAAAAAAGTATCAAAATATCTCATCTTGATATATTTTAGTTTTTCCCTCCTGATCGGGGTGGCTTGAAAAGCAGCATTTTCATAGCTTCTGGGACTGTCAACCAAGAAATTTACGTGAAAGAGTGTTTGAATAAACGTCTGCTGCCTTTCCTGAAGAAACACGGTTGTTTCGTACTGTTTTGGCAGGATTTGGCATCTTGCCATTACGGTAAAAAGGCTATGGAGTGGTACGCCGCCAACAACATGCAAGTGGTTCCCAAGGACAAGAACCCTCCCAACACGCCAGAGCTCCGCCCAATTAAGAAATACTGGGCTATTGTCAAGCGGAACCTAAAGAAGACCAAAAAAACTGCTAAGGACGAGTAACAGTTCAAGGCAAACTGGATTTCTGCGGCGAAGAAGGTGGACAAAGTGGCTGTACAAAATCTGATGGCATGGGTTAAGCTTAAGGCCCGGCAATTCGGATTTGGAAAAGCGGAAGCCTAACTGAATATTTTTCCTGAATTTTATGCTAATTAAACTTGAAAAAGAAATTTAATTTGATATTTTAAATAAACGATTTCAGCGGTTTACACGCGTTTTCCCTTGACCAAATTTTGGCCGTATCACCCTTTAGGTCGTTATTCAAGTCCTGTGAAAAAAAAAAAAAATAAACCAAAAATAAAATTTAGATTTTTTAAAGAACGCAATTTTGAAAATGAGTTCAACTATTTTTTGTGGGTTTCATCTGTTAAGTGATTTATTTTGGGCAATTTTGAATTTCAATTCCGAATTTAAATTTTGCATTTCAAAATGCAAAAAATATTGGAATTCCTTATTTGAAATCGATTCCCGAATCTTAATTCCAAACGAAAATTCCCGATAATTATGAATAGAACAGGCAAAATCCTTAAACAATAATCTCATTTTTGAGTTTTAATCGTCGATTTTCTTATGAATGTATTTCTCAATGATTACATGTAATTCAATTATTGAGTCTGAATGAATATAATGAAATATGAAACTCTGGTCTTTATATTCTGGATTCTGAAATTTTTTAGAGTTTGATTCAACAATCCGGACATTGGAAATATTTCAAACTCAAGCACCCCCGATGTTTTCCGTGTTTATCCGTACAGAGACAACCCAATTAAAATCAAGAAGAAAAAACTCGATTATTGTTTTTTTCCATCGAAACACATCAGTCAGTTTATTTGGAAAAAACATTGTTAAAAAAATGGTTTTAAACGCAAAATGCATAATTGTTATCACGCAATTGACATTTTTTTGTTTTTGCAAATAAAATAAAAAATCGGACCACGTCCTGGCAATCAGCAACCTTAGTGAGTTTAATCTTATTGGAAATTCGATATTCGAAACTAGGGATCGTACCTTAAATTCACGCACAAACTTCTTTTATGAATAACATTTGATAGCATATTTCGAATACAGTCTTTAAATATCGTTCAATAAGCGAGAAAATTTTGAAACTCTGTAGAAGAATTGTTGACCTGGGATAAGATTTTGAGGTTTTGGCTTTAGTTCTGAATCTGTTAATTCAAAATTTGATTGAATTGTTGTTAATCAAAATTTGATTAAAAATATTTAAAAATTTGAGTTGAGAGAAGAACATTTTGCTTGACATTTTTTGGACCCTCATGGACCCATCATTACATGCCCCACACCCACCCTGTTCATATGGTCATGTAAAGTGGCATAGCCTTTCGGTCTAATCGAAGTACTATAAAATTTAATATCCTACGCATACACAATTTTATGAACCGAACGTATACCTACATTTTGTTGGTTGGCCCAAAAAATTGACTCGTGCAGAATGTGAGCTCAATCAAAATGAAACGTCGAGTTCTGGTGTTATTTCTTTAAAAAAATCTACCTGAAAATCGACTTATCATCTGGGATATTTTTTAAAATAAGTTTCAAGGTACCTCTTGTACTTAAATTAATTTCGCGTTTTATTAAAAAAAGATCATCTACCGAAATTTTCCGAGGAAGATTTGAATTCGTATTTGTGCAGAACGAGGGTTTTCCGTGCAAATTTTTCAATGCTACAGGATTGTTGTTATCAGTGGATTTGTCTCTGAGATAGCTAGATAAAATTGCGTCTCCACTGGTATAAGTCTGCCCACGAACAATGCCTGAAACATTCTGGTGGCGAGTTGTTTTCGTACAGCAATAAATTTTACCTAGCCCTGCTATATAAAAAATTGTGTAGAAAAATTAGTTACATAGAAAAGTAGATTTTTATTAAATGTAAATTAGATTACTATATCAACTAATCACTTACGTGCCTCTGAGAAAGACGTTGAACCAAGCTTGAAAACACTGGGAGTTGATGAATTATATTTTGTTTTTAGAGGTCTTGCTTTTTCCAATTTAGCTTGACCTGGTAAGAAAGTAATGCGCGCAGCTTCGCATACTTCGCAATTACATGTTTTTGCCGCTTGTCACTGGTCGCAGATTCTTCACATACTGGCGTATATTTTTTGCTGTTCTGTTTTTGTATAGAGAAAAAGAACACTCACTACAAATTCTTGGGGGCTGATACCATATTTTTTCTTCCAGGTCCGTGATATGAATGGATTTCAATATTTCGAACAATTTTGGAGAAATGGAAGAAAGACCTCGTTTTTTTAGGCACAATATACACACTCTATTTTTGTTTTCCTCGTGGGATCTCATTTTTGCTTCAACACGTGTTCAACTAATAACTTCCGGTTGAAAACAAACTTTAAACTGAGTGGAGATGTTTCTCAGGTAGTATTCGTGTGATATAGTATTTGTATTACTGGGAGCTACAGTAGTGACATCTATTAGGTGTATTAGGCAGTGAAGAAGCCACTTTAATATTGGCAAAATCATATAATTTCATTCAAATTTATAAAATTTTCTTTTTTCTAACAAAATATCTAGAAACAGTCGAATTCAAAATGTTTCAAATAACAAATAACAATTTAAAAAGTCAATTTAATGGCTTTCTTTCACTGTTTCGTTTTGTTCATTAGCTTTACTGCCCCTACTCGCATAACAGTCCCATATGAATTTTCGTCATTTTTCATCTAACCTGACAGTTCGTCATTTTGAACATAGGACTTCAATATAAAACAATAAAAAAGAGATTTTGTTCTAGAAATTTCGAAAAAAATATCATCTCGTGGCTGTCCCATATGAAATATACCCGCATAACAGTCCCATATGTGAAATACCACGGATTTGGTTACTTTTCAAAGCTTCTTTCGGCGAAATAGTCTTTGATTCATTGCTTTGAATCATTTAAAAAAGATTTAAACTCACTTGATGTCGAATTATGCATACAAGTTCTCGAAGGCATGTCAGTAAGAAGGCAGGAATGTCTTCCTGAGCAAAAAACTAACAGATGCAATCAAAATCGTAAAAAGATTCAACTTACTATGTAGAATTCACGATATTTTTCCAAAAGTGTGTTTCTTTTTCTGATGACTGCATTTAGAAGTTCAAAATTTAAGTCTTAGAAAGTAGCCTGGTTAGCAAAACATATTCTGTATGGGACTGTTATGCGAGTAGATTTGAAAAAGGTCTCAAATATGCCCGCATAACAGTCCCATAACGAATAAAATGGTGATCCCGACGTTACGGATGGCTCAATTTCTAGAATTTCAGGTCTTACGATTTATTATGACAACCTAGAACACATTCCATCAAACGATTTTCGTTTATGCTGAAAGTTGTGGTCATAATTAAAAAATATATTCCAAAACAGAAAAAGCTGATTTTCTCGCTTGCTTGTTTTTGCATATGGGACTGTTATGAAAGTAGGGGCAAATTAGTTGAATGAAATTTGATTACATAACATCTAAAAATATTGAAAAAAAAACTGCAATTTTTAAGACGAACCTAATGTATGAAAACTCACGGACCAAATATTTTCATTTTGGGTGGAATTTGTTCAGAAAAAGCTAAATTATACGTTCGTACAAAAATTAGCGTTACTGTTTTTTTTTCTTTAACACTTCTCAAAAAAGCACCGTGAAGTATGGGTTTACACATGCAAAAATACGGTTGATTCGCAGGTTGTACAAAAACTTATGGTCGGGGTTAAGGCCAAGGTGCGGGCATTTGCGTATGGACTGTAAATAAAATACGAGTAAAATGGTAAAATGAAGTTTAATAGTTATTTTTTGATTCCTGGAAATTTTATGGCAGTCGGATGAAAACTCGAATTTTGCGAATCAATTTTGTGTGTGGCAATTCCATCGTGGACACCCCCCAAGCAACCAAAAGTCACATATTTACTTGAATGAAGGCATTGAAAGTTACATATTGGCTGACAAAGAGAATCAACTGACCAATTCCCTTTAGTGAACTTTATGTACTCATTAATGAACTTTAAAGTTGCAAAAGTGATCTATACGTACGTTATACGGGACTTAAGTCACATAAAGGGCACAAAAGTGCTCAATACGGGATTTAGTAAGTCACATAAAGGGCACAAAAGTGCTCAAACGGGATTTGATAAGTCACAAAAAGTGCATTGATGTGCTTTCAAAATCAAATCACCTCTACTAGTTTTAGTTTCAGTTAGAACAACATCTAGGCGTGGTCTCGTGGTAGCGTGTTCGATTCTCACCACGAAGGTCGGGGTTCGATCCCCATGCCTGGCAAGTTTTTTTCAATAAGTAAATTTGTACTTGAGTGACCATTCTGATGCGATATATGTAGGAAATGTAGGAAAGAAGCAATTGAGCAATTAGTCGAATTTGAAATCCGGCGCGTGGCATCATGGCGGCACCGGTACAGAACACAGTAAATAATCAAGAGAAGCTGATATGAACCGAAGCCAACGGTTCAGTTGAGATAGAGAGAATTTTTTTTGCTCATTTTGCGATTTTTTGGAAGCTGAATTAAGAGGCCGCTGGAAGCTGAATAGAAGATCATTAAGACTTTTTTGGAACTTGAAAGTATCAATAAGAACTTAAATTTTGAGCTGCATAGAACGTACTTCATATCAATGATGGGGCTGAGTAAGCGTTTTTGTACCTGTTTTATGGAACTTTTGGTTGCTTGGGCCTTTAGCAACCCCCATATTATGGATATAAGGTGAAAGGGCTTAACCCTTTCCTTCCCACGAGGTTTTTCTCGTTTTAAAAATAACAAAAAGAGCATTATTTTAGTCTATTTTCATGATCCTGTTGATAAATTTGGATTTTGAGGTGTATCATATCAGCTTTATTGGGAAGATAACAACACAGCGAGGGTGCAAATGAAAAATAAGAAATAACGCCAAAAATACATGGAATTTCATCACTTCATTGATCACAAACTAAAACGATCCTATTTTGTGAAATATTTCTTGGGTATATCCAGCTCTCGAAAGTCAAACTATTGAAATGTTCAGTTTTGCCTAGAATAATGGTGGCCATGACACTTTTCGCCAGAGAAACAAAATATGCCGTTTTTCGAAAAAAAATCACGAGCTTTTGCAAATATTCTGAGACATGTGGTCATTTCAGTAAATGAAATACCTATCCTGAAGGGAAAAAACGTTTGAAGGAATATGAAAATCATTCCGTTCCTATTGATAAAAAACTTAGCAAGATGAAAAATACCTATTGTTCCCAGTGTATCACCTGTGATCCACTTTACTTATTCGAAAATTTATATGTTTTAGTAGGAATCGAAGCAAACCACCATTTGATTTTGCTTACACAAGCAATTTTCTGCACGTCAGATTTTTAATTGAGGATAATTATGCAAACTAATGAAATTATTGAACATCAAATGACGATTTGATTTAAATTTAAAAAAAATCCAACTTTTGCGCAGCTTTTGATCTGCCGAGCAAAAACTAGAGAATCGATTTTCTTCAAATTTTGTGCAATGATTCATACTTGCAAATTCGATGAGAAAATGGTATTGATCCAAAGCGCCCAGTTTAAATGCGAGCTATGCGAAGTTGTGGATCACCTCTGCTACCATGGGAAGGAAAGGGTTAACTAGAAAAAGTCAATGTTCGCCAGCTGACGCTATCTTGAAATCCAATATGGCGGCTTCCGCTTTACTTCAAAATGACGTAAATGACTGAAAATCGTATGAAACTTAAACAATGTAGGTATTGGGTGAAAGAACTTAACAAGAAGAAGTCGAATTTTGCTTTCTTGAGCCATCCTGAAATCCAAGATGCCGGCTTCCGCTCAACTTGAAAATGCAGTAAATCACTGAATATTGCGTGAAATTTCAACGAAATCTGCGACCATTTACAGCATTTTAAAGATCAGCAGCAGTCACCATCTTGAGTGACGTCAGAAAGCGAGATTTGACTTCTTCTAGTTTAGCCCTTTCACCCAATACTTATATTGTGAGGCTTTTATGCGATTTTCAGTGATTAACAATATTTTAAAGTTCAACGAAAGTGGCCATCTTTGATTTCAAGATTTCAGGAAGCGAAATTAGATTTTTTCTTGTTTAGCATTTTCACCCAATACCCATTGTCGTGCCCACCACTAAATTTCTCGGTCACTTCCTAAAGTTTCCTCCAGATTTTGCACACAAACCCAAATGAAATCTTACTCCCTCAAATTTTTTCAAAAGATTGACGCGCATTACGTGATCTCATTCTCTCTTTCGAATTTTTTTTCTTTAATTTTTAGGTCAAAACTGACTGCATGAACCTTCTGCACGTTCAACTTATTTAACACATTTCATTAGTGAAATATACTCATAATTCGATTGAGTGTATGATTTTACTCACTTTTACTGTATCAGTTTAAACTACTTAAAACCTTCCATTTTATTGTAAATATTCAATTCTTCCTTTAATTACTACACTCATGTGGGAAGCCGCCATCTTGGATTTCAAGATGACGTCAGTTAGCGAAATTCGACTTCTTCTAGTTAAGCCATTTTACCTTTTACACATATTTTACACATGGGATTTACAATCCGAGATATTAACCAAACAGTAGCGCTACAAAGTGCTCCATACAAGAGTTGAGAGAATTTGGGAAGCTTTTAGGACAGGCATATAATTAAAAGGGAATCAGCTCCTAATGTATTTTTTTAAAATTATTAGGCAAAATTTTGTCATTAAAAAGTACTAGCAAGACACGCCGACAGAAATACATTCGATTTTTTACAAAAATTTTCGAAAAATGTGCAAACAGCTCTCACATAAGAGTGCATTTTTCATAAATGAAATACCACTCATAAATAAATCTATAAAAAATCTAAATCATTTTAAATCTTCTTCCAGTACAAAAAACAACTCAAAAACTCCATTGATTCCAGAAAAAACCATAAAATATGTTACTTTGGTTAGAAGAAAACAGGGAAAAATTCCAGTTTTTTCAACTAGGTTTTTTCCTTGTTAGAATGGTTTCCAAAACAGAACTTTCGTAAATTTAGCTTACAAATATCTCCAATAATTTTTTGTGAAAATATCACTTTTTCATTCAAATTTTTTTAAATACTTAGGTGTGTTTTCAATTGCAAAAAAAACACCAGTTTTTGAAACTCAATTTATCGCTTAGTAGCTATCATTATTTTTTCAAAAAATATTTAAACACTAGAAGAAGACCTAAAAGTTGATTCTACTTACTTTTTAAGAGATCTCTGAAGTAAAAAGTCATAGTAAAATGAGTTTTCAATTCATCGAAAATTTACACCTTTTTGTTTACCTTTTTTCCTAACTACAAAACGTCAAACATTTACCTGGCATCGCAGATGATTTATGTACATCAGCGGAAAAATGTATGAGGGATCCTCTTCCCATTATATCGTTCCACTGAATGGAGAGAGGGGTGCTAAATCACCGAAAAAGCATTTCTTGTACTCGAATACCCTTCCGTGCCAAATTTGGTTTCATTTGCTTTATTAGTTGTCGAGTTGTGCCATAAAATTGGTATCGGAGCCCCTCTTGCTGCCTATCATCCCCTACCTGGAAAGAGGGGATCAAGATCAAACATTCTGTATATTCAAATACATTCCCATGCCCAATTCTGATCTATTTGCTCGATTGTATGAATGTTCCCATGTCATATTTGATTCCTTTTGTTAGATAAGTGCTTGGTTTATGCAACATAATCGTATATGAGCTCCCGTCTTCTCTAACTGTATCTCCAATTGAAGGAGAAAGAAGTCTCAAATAAGCGAATAACCTTTTTTCGTATCCAAATGCTTTCCCATGCCAAAGTTGTTTCCAGTTGCTCAAGTTATGCGAAAAATTGTAAAGGAGCCCTCTCTCTCCTCCCAATCACGCAACTGGAAGGAGGCAGAAGTACCAAATATTCACAGAAACATTCCATGTGCTCAAATACCCCTAAAAGCCAAATTTCGTTTCATTTGCTGGGTAAGTTCCCGAGTGATGTAAAAATTGTATGGAACCACCCTCCTCCCTTAAGATTTTACAACTTGAAGAACAGAGGGTTCCCAAAATATCATATTAACATTTTAGCTATTAATCATATTAACTATTATCATATTAACAATTAGCTTGATTAGTTCTCCAGTTATGTAAAAAATTGTAAGGTAGGCCCCCTCCCTCCTTCCTATCTCCTCACTGGAAGGAGGGAAGGGTACCAAATATTCTTAAAAACATTCCTCATACCCAAATACCCTCCCATGTCAAGTTTGGTTTGATTTGCTTGATCAGTTCTCGAGTTATGTAGACTTATTACTTTTATATGAGAGACCCCCTCCCCCTCCTGTTAGAGGGAGGGGTCTTAAACCATAATAGGAACCTTCCCCGGCCTCCAATACCTCCACCTGCCAAGTTTCATGTAAATCGATTTAGAAGTTTTCGAGTCTATAGGGAACAGACAGACAGACAGACAGAAATTTATTTTTATATATATAGATATAGATATACCTATAGCACAGCCTATAGTGTTTTCATCCTATTTTAATTTTCATTCTTAGGGCTTGTGGTACAGCTCAGTTGGCAAGTCAGTTGCCTCCTGAGCGGATGTCCACGAGTTCGAGCCTAAGAGCAAACATCGAACACAGTTGTACTGGGTAAGTTATTCAATAATTGTCCTCCAACTGCAGCGTTGATAAAAAGTCGCGAATGCCAAAAAGATGGTAAAACGACTAGAATCGAAACAAAAAAATAGTTCTCAATGTGTTCAGAGTTTTTTTTTCAAATGTGATTTCCAGAAGGATTTTTTTATTTTCAGAAATCTAATTAAGAACTCATGTTGAAATTGTGTTGAACTTTTCGAACTCCGTTCTTTCGTTTCTTTGTACCCCATAGTGCAATTTATCTGCAGCCACTTCAAGGCGGTCGAATACTTCCGGGCCTCGCTGAACCGGGAGAACATTTTCGAGGGAACGTACTGCAACTCCTACTACTACTATCGTCGGGGTGAATGCGCCAACAATACACGATCCGATTTCGGGATGTACAACAAGTAAGTACTTGAGACCGCAGTCAATGCCCTTTTGAGCTGGTCCTAGTTATCATAACTTAACACCAGTATAACCATTTCTGATAACTATCGTCCATTGCCACATTTCAGCAAACAAGCCCTGGGAGCTCTCTTCATTGCCATAGACAAAACCGTGTATCCTTACGCCAAGTCGATATCTCGAAGTACATGAAGGTATTTTGTTAAAACAATCTCGGACCCGTCGATTGGGTTTTGCGTTTTTTCTTTCTCTTCTTTTCATGGAAATATTGAGAAAAGTCCATCGCGATTTGAAAAGTCCGCCATCACCACTAGTGGGTACTCGGCAAGCTGCCAGAGCAAACCAAAAACCGAATGAACGTGGCGAGCTATAGCAAGAGGCTCTATAAAGGGCGTTAGAAGAATGAGCCCGGCGATGATTTATTAATGGAGAAAATTACTTCCTGCTTTCCGTTGTTTCGGCTTCGGGTTCGGGAGTGTGCTGCCGTTTTCCGAGAGACGACCGATGGTCGTTTCGCCAGGACTGCCAATTTTTGCACCCAGAATCATTTACTGTTTTGTGTGGAATTCCTTCAGATTTAAGATTTATTAGGTTTTCGAACTCAAAATATGCTGACAACTTTTTTTTCTTTTGAAATATTCAAGTCGTTACGTCTAGTATGTAACGACTTGAATTCCGAAAAACCTTTGAGATAAGAAGCTAAAGTGAGGTTTTCCTTTAAGTTAATAGAGTAAAATTTGCTAGAAATTGAGAGAAACAAAATGTGTGCATTTAATTAATTTTTCAAAAAGCGTTTACAACGAGAAAATGTGTGATATTACTCTGTGCCAATTGAGGTAAGTGTAATGTAGTGAATTTCAATTCAAACTCTACTTATATTCAAGCGACAAATTGAAATGAGACATGCGCTTCATAATGGAATTGTTGAATATACGGAAAAAAGGGATCTTAACTGGTGCAACTCATGTAACGTTGCCGACACAATTCTTTGAGTTATTTCTCCTAGCAAGAACAGGCAGGCGATTTTTTAAAGGATCTGATTTTTTTTTGAGTTTGACCATACGGTTTTTAAAATAAAATACTGTGATGAGAGTACGCTTATGCGCTTATAAAAATTACATTTCAATTTGACAGCTGCATATATTTGCTGATATCGGATGATCTAATTTTGTAAAATATGTGAAAAAATTTATCATTGTGGGGCTATTGATGCATGTTCATTAATTTTTAAGCCAAAACCGTATATTTTGCAGTTTTTCTTGATCAATAGGAGTCAAATTTCCATACAGATTTTTGCGATATTTATAGGTCATTTTTTCATATACATTTTGAAGGTTGATCCAATTTAAGGGTGCATCAAAGAACTCAAAGTTAAGTTACATAATCACCAAAGGAAGGGGGTAATTGAATTAAATCAGGGGAATCTTAATTTTAAGTTAAATTCCAACACAGAGAAAAATACTACAGTTGTTTCATTTATTTCTTTATTGGTGCTAGTTGCACCAATTATTACAGTGCAGTTGATTTTCTCGCATTCAAGTATAAATATAATAGACTTAACTACAAACTGCTGATTGACCTTGCGCAATCAACTAAGAATGTAATAGATTCAACTGTAGTGGTAGATTGATTCAACTGTAAATATGATAGGTTCAATTTCAATTGTATGATTGATTTTTGGGATTCAACTTTAAATATGATGGATTAAACTCTACATTTCTGGTTGGGTTGACATCTTACATTTCAATAAAAATATGATAGATTCAACTGGTATAGTTATTTTATTTATGTTTACATAGTTTTCGATATCACGACGAAATGGTATAGTATAATTGATTTAGCTGTAAATATGGAAGATTCAACTACAAATAAATGATTGATTTTAGGTATTAAAGCAGGCCTTGGTTTAGTTAGCTGCGAAAAAATTTTCACCCGCCAAAATTCCTGATTTTGCTTTAATGTTTTGTGATAAAATTTGAAAAATTAAATGATCAGGTTCGTGTTTACGTTGGTGTCGGTCGAAGTGGAATTTAAAGCGAATCAAGTTTGAAGAGCTTAATCTGGCCTCTTGTTGGCATTACCGGTGAAATTTGGTGGTGAAAACCAAAAGTGCAGGACCTGGGAATACGAAACGAGCCGAGCGAAAGAAGAAAGTTTCGAAGGAAGATGGTTGTGATTTGCCCTCAAATCAGGAGCGACGAGACAAAAGTATCGGAGAGCTATGGAGTGGTCAAGCCATGCATTGTCAACCAATTCCTGTTGTATCCTTTGAAAATTTGCTCATTTTTGACCATGTATTTCTTCACGAACAATGTTACCTGCACGCAGGAAATTTTTGTTTAGTTTCTTTAAGTCAAAACTGAAGTGGTAAGTAGGGTAACGGACTTATTTTGGACCGGGTACATATTTTGGACCACCTTGTAGCTGTTTTCCAATATTTCTCCCATAAATCATGTTATTCATAAAAATTTTGACTAAATCTATTTAAATCTACTTCTTATGATTTTAATCACATCGAAAATTTTATTTAAGTAAGCTGTTAACGGAGAGCAAATTGAAAATAAAGTTTTGATTTTTCACAGTTGGACCGAATCAGGGCTATTTCAGGAGGACGCGTCATTTTTGGAGTCAACTTTCAAGAGGTGTGAATTCATAGCTGTGATGAATTTTACAAATACAAACATGTTCACAGCTATAGAAAAACACGAGAAAACTATTTTGCAAGCTCGAAAAAGCAAAACAACTGTTTTTAATAGCAATTTGACCCATGTCGAAAATAGGTCCTACTTTATTCCTTAGGGACTTATTTTGGACCAGTCAACATAACCTGGGTATTAAATTTGCTGTTAAATGTTCATGAACGTAATACGACGTTGTACGACGATATGAAAGAATTATGCACACTATTTCAATCACTCATTATGAATAAAATTTGGAATTTAAGCATGATTTTATTTAATCAACTTGCCAAAGCCCAAACTCGCCATTAGACGAGGTTCACTTTAATCGGCATGATACCAAGCCAATCATCATTTTAACTTACTTTTTGTGCACTATGCTTTGAATCATGTTAATCTAACAATCTACATCAATGGCAACTGTTTGATAAGCAGTTGTTAAAAGCTACAGCTTAAAGAAGCCTCAAAACATGAAAACTTGGACTTGCACCAATTTTTAATTAAGTCATTGTTTTTTATGCTTCATGAAAAATTATTGAAAGTTTGGTCTAAAAGTTTCAACCATTTAGGATTGCCAGTAAAATGAGTGCATTCAGGAATGATTTTCGAGTAAAAAAAACTTGGGTAGGTAGAAGAAACGAATTATAAAACCCGTCTAAAGGAGAGGTTTGGAAAAAAAACGACAATAAATCTTCAAATATGCAACGAGTTTAATTTTTTTAGCAGTTGAAATATATCAGTTAATATTAGAACAATTTTATCAAATAATATATTCAATTATAGCTATTTATGTTTCAAAACTTGGGGAAAGGTGGTTGAAATGTGTAAATTTTACAAGCGATAAAGTACTAAAATCTTATTTTTCAGCTTCTGTGGTTATGCAATTTAAAAAAAGCTGTTGGAAAATTACTCCACCGATAAATTTTATCCTAGAACAAAGTTAGTATGAAACTTAAAACTGAGTTTTTGTGAAAAGAAATCTGGCTTTTAGATGGCTAAAAAGATAGCATAAATCTCACACATTTTTATCTTTTTGAATTTATCTACAGAACGTAAGCCAAAATAAATCCAATAAGGTTTAAAAAGTCAAAATGCATAAATTGATGTCGCGAAGTTCATGATGTCAGACTTTCTCAACTTATCATTGGGTCGCCTGAAGGAGATTTGCGTTTTGAAAATTGAGCCTAAAGATAAGCCAACTGGCCAACTGCAGAACAAATTTTTTCTTGCTGTCAGAATTTTCATAACATTTGGAACACACTATATAACAGAAATTTTACTGTTTTTATTCTATTCTTATCGAACAAACAAAACTTGGCTAGTCTATAACAATAAGAAAAGACAAAATTATCTGAATAATTCACATAATTGCGCATCAATCGCTGTCGAAATATAGCAAAATTTAGAATAAAAACTTATTAAGTTTAAGGGTGGTCCAAAATATGTCCAAAGGGTGGTCCAAAACAGAAACCTGGTGGTCCAAAACTCTGACCAGTGACCAGAGTAATGATTGAAGAAACGTGTTTTTAGGCTTAAATCTAATAACATTGCAACAAACGACGATATTTTTTGATAGAAAAAACCTTGATCTTCGTAATGAACGGATAAAGCATTCGAAAATTGTAACATATGCTTTTTTTTATTCCAGAAAGTAGCATAAATAGCCACTTCCCAAAGCGGTCCAAAATAGGTTCGTTACCCTATACGTTGTCCAAATCTCTTTTAGAGATTGTTTTGGCTAGAAAAAGATCAGGAAAAATGATTGATGATAAATATTGGCTTCTTTTATTATTTATCGTTTCACAAGTGTTTGAAATGTAAGGGACTTGAATTTGATAATTTGATTTTTAAATTGAATCTTATTAAAATTGGTTACCTGAAAACTGGTGTAAAATCTATCAATTTTCTTTTTTATTATTATTTTTTTGCATTTAAAAATAACTCGGAAGTGATGTCAGAAAAAGTTTGAGGAGTTCCGAAGTTGTAATTATCTTTAACATCGTCTCAGCAAAAAATAGGAGTTCAAACCAAGGCAACAAAAAGTCACTTTTGTATTGATGTAGCACCTAACTAGTTGGGGCACACATAATAAAATAAGCCATTATATTCACGGGATTGGTCATTATTATTTTCTTTATATTTGTAGCGAGATTTAAGTCATTGAAAGCAATCGATCTGTTAGTCAATCTTTTTAGAACATTTGAATGAGTAAAAATAATAAGAAGATTATTTAAAATTGTTTCTCGATTTTGAATATAGTAAATACATAAAGCATATAGTAGCGGAGTGCTACCATTGAATGTATTAAATTCTTTAGTATAGGGGAGGCTTCTGTTCGAGAAATTAACTTACACAAATTTTTTTGGACAAAAAACAGTATGCAAACAGGACGTTTGACTTAATTGTCTCATCAAAATAATAAAGAAGTTTAATGTTTTGATACAAAATTAAATATTCGTAGAGATTTAATCCAAGCAAAACATACAATTAATTGTTTCCATGTTTTCGTCCTCATATAAGAACAAATGAGGGCGTAGCGTAGATAGGTAGACTCAGAGTAACTATACGAAATGTTATAATGTTGGTAAGTACCGTTATTTCCTTATTCCTTAACTGCATTTAATGTATCAATATTTCATATTCTTTCCCAAATGACATAAATTCATATTTAGGTCTTTACACATTCAAAATATTATATGAAGCGTTTGCTAGGGATATCCACGCTTCATTCCGCCCCTGTATCCTGTATCTTTCGCGGTTTTCATCACATGGTTGGCCTGGCCGTAGTAGTATCTGCAATGCATGTTCTATGTATCAGATACTATATTGAAAAGAAAAATGAGGAACGCAAGTTTTTCATTTTCCAGGATGCCTACATGTTTAGGCCATGTTGATGTAAGAAGAAGAAAGAAGAAGAAGTTATTTATTTGAAATCCTTATTTTCGAAAATAATTCCTAAAGCTTCCCATTTCTTCATGACGTTTAAAAAATAAACGTGAGATTTGAAGACTTTACTTGTTGAAAATTTTTCTGTATTTAAAAAAAATAGCAAATAATAAAGTTATCATTTTTTATTTACACGTATAATCATTTTCAGCTTTCGTGCAAATGTATCAAATATAGTTTTAGAACTAAAAATAAGAGATTAAGGTTGTAGTTCAAATCATATTTATTATCTACTCAAGTAAACTCAATTCAAATTTAAGAATTTGGTAAGAAGTTTTAGTTTGAAGAAGACTGCAACATAAATAAAGCTAAACAACAAACAAATAAAATAAATTTCTAGCTGAATTTTCCCTCGAAAATTAAGTACAAGTTAGTTCATATAGAATCCTGTGAATAACTGTGAAGGGAAAATTTATATTTTCATGGCACGAAATCCTAAAAAAAATCCATTATTTATTTAATATTAGCTATTTCATCTTGTTTGTTTTGTAAATTTACTCTGATTAACTGTGAATCAAGAATCGAAATTATGAAACTTCATATTTATTCCTTAATGATGTTCTCACATTGATATTAGAATAAGGTTGCCAGAATTTTTTCAGCACGTATCCGGGCCGGACAAACCGGGCAATTTTTGTATAAAAACCTGGCAAAAACCGGGCATTCCATTTCAAATTGACGAGCATAAATCCGGGCAATATCCGGACAAATTTTGTAAAAACTCAGAAGTTCCTCAAAAAAATCAAAAATAAAAATGAAAAAAATAATGTTTTCATCAAAACTTATCGATAGATTTTGAACCGTATTTTAGGTAGTTTTTTTGTTCAATTTGCCAAATAAAGTGATTAAATCCGGGCAAAATCCGGGCATTTTTCCATGAAATCTGGGTAACCGGGCAACCGGGCCGAGCCGGATTGTTCTTAAATTTAGTGTTAAATATCCGGGCAAACCCGGATAAAACCGGGCAGTCTGGCAACCTTATATTAAAACCTTTAATAAAACTTAACTTCAAGCTCAAACTGAATTTTTAATAAAAATTCCGAACCTGACTTTTTTATTTTATTTAACCTGAATTTGAAAATTGAATTCAGAATTAGAGGACGACTTTAAAATCTGAATTCCAGATAATAATAAATATGAGTTATAAACCAAAATGCTAAATCTGTATCAGAGCCCTTATAATGATTTAAATGTATAAGTTTCAAATCCAAATTTAATAAATGGTTTGTTATTTGGAATATTTTCTTTTCATACTCCGAAATCATGAGTCCGATTATGGAAATTGCATCTAATTTATGTTCGAAATACAAAACCAAGATAAGATTCAGGAGTTTTTCCCAACCGGGCAAAACCCGAGACTTTACATTCCAAAATTTTCCCAAAAATACGGCCCATATTCAGGAAAATTTGTTAATTTTCAATTGAAATTATACAGAAAAACACTGGAAAAATTGTTTCAAAATTTATAATTATAAAGACTCAATTGAAATTTTTGTTTAAATATGCAAATATAGTGAAAAAAATACCAAACTTTTATCAACAAGTTGGAATATTTTTGAAAAACTGTACTAGTAGAAATGTGTACCTGGGAAAAGATTTTGGAGGTTTTGCTTTAGTTTCGAGTCGAGATTGTCACTCTTAAATCATTTCAACGTTCCTATTTTTTTTTACCTTGTTCCTACAGCCATGGTTAAGAGGAAGGCGGGCCAATGACTTCTATACATTGGAGCATTATTTATGTTAAAATCTCTCATAATTTTTTAGAAAACGATTTCATAACAGGTAAAATGTCCGGCTTTCGAAACCTAAATGCGCATATTTTATTTTGGGGGAATATTTTAGTTTCCCTTGCGAAATTTTCACATAATTTATTTGAAAATGGTAAAAACTGATATTTACGTCAAAGCTGAAATTTAGGCGAAATTTTCAGTATCACAGGGGTTAAATCCCCCCCTCCCTCATTAAGATTTCTTCCAAGTATTTTTTTTTATTTATCGTGGTAATGGAAAATAATTGAATCCCAAGGGGTATAAAAACGCACCTTTAAGCCATGTAACATCAAACATTAAATAAAATTATCTCAAAAATGGTTCAGCATTATATTAGAGTGGTCAGAAGGGATATCAGAAGTGTTGTATCTGAAGTGGATATTCAAAATTCCGTAATGCCTTGGCAAATGAAGGTCTTTTGCTTAAAACAATAGTCATCAAAACTGGAGTTCCAAAAAGTAATTAATATCGCAGAACAACAGTAAATATACCAAAAAAAGTTGATAAAACATTCCAGAACATGTATTAAATTCGTTTAGTAACGATACACTGAAGCATCTTTGAATAACTTTGGAAAAAGCATTGCGTTTGCACTTGCCCCCATAAACGGGGCAAGTGCAAACTTAGAATTTTTTCACAAAAGATCCGTTGCTTTTTACCAAAATTTTTAAATTTTTCACTTTCAGCGGGAATTTGTTGAGAACTATTTTAGAGATGCAACGGACGATAATTGATAATTTTTGAAGATTTACATACTTTCCTAGGACATGTGAAAGTTGAACTATGGTGAAAACCGTTTGCACTTGCCTCGGTCTACCTTATTCTTTTTTTTTTATCTACTCTGTAAAATTCGAGAAAATTAATGATTTTTTTAAAATAATTTTAAACCAAATTGAGTTAAGAATATTATTAAAACATCAGTCGAATCGATGTACAGTTTTCAACAAATTTGTAAAACATAATAAAACTAAAGAAATTCAGTAATGCCAGAAAAACGAATACACAAAAATACAAATATCTTTACGATTATCTAAAAATGGTAGACGTAGAATTGAACTTTTTAAATCAATTCTTCCTAAGAAGTTTGGCAAAATATTATTTTTTTAACTGAATGGAGGAAAACAAACAAATTCAAAATCGGGTTTTGTCTTTCATGTTGTTTTGTTGGCTTATGAGTAATCAATGATTGATTTCATTCAGATCTGATTAACTTTTAATGTAATAAATACATATCTCCAAAATTAGATTTGAAAAAGAAAATCTGACAAAATCTTCGAATTCAGGAAGCTTAAATCTTTCAAATCATTATCTTTAAAACATAGACTTATGAAATGCTGTTAAATTTTAAGATTAAGATTTTAAAACGGTAAAAGGTTTTTTTGAAAAAAAAAATCCTTCTAAATACTAATCTTTTCCATTAACATTGTGTTTATTATTTTCAAACAAGTTATCCCAATTGAACAGTACTATCATGAATTTTTTTAAAAATATTTTAGATAAGTTTTTCTTTGTTTTTCGATTCTGGAATTTTTTGTTCTGCAAACAAAATTTTTCTTAGAAACCATACAAACTTGATTCAAAAAAGAAAAGTATTGATTGTCTATTTTGTCCTAGACCCAATATTTGAATTGTCGGCGACAACATGTTCAGATCATAAATTTTTGTTTCATTTTTAATATTTTTTTCGATCTTGATTTTCAACTAATCGAGGTTGCATCACTATAGCTATGTTTTAATACACAATATTAAATAAACTACTTTTTGTTTTGTGTTATCACCATTTAAAACAAGCATGTACTTAGAGTTCCATATTTTTGTTTTTATCAGTTTAAGAAATGATTAAAGTCAGAGAATTTAGCACTGGCACTCTTGAAACAAAATTTAATATATTCCTCGTTTTATCAAATTAAATAAAATTAGCTGCTTCTAGAGACGAACCAGCCTTTTGGTTGAAAACCTCTGAAATAAAAACAGAAAAATTAGCTACTAGGTACGGGGATCGAAAATTGAAATTTTAAATCGTGAATTATTGACTTTTGTTCAAAATTCATGTTTTATTTCAGACATGACCGGAAATTTATTTTGGAATTTGTATATAATTTCTTTTCATATCTGATTACATTCGTAATGTTATCTATTTCTTCACTGTTTTTTTTTTATGTCCGAAGATTAGAATCATTGTTTTATTGCAATTTTAATTCGTATTATATTGCGTTACAAATTTTGATTTCATTTTTTTTTTATTACACATGTCTATGTTATGGTCATAAGTAGGAAAATAGTCTTAGAAACCAATTTTCTTGTTAATCGTGCATGTTTGGTATTCTTATTATTTCAAGCTTAAATTGACTTTGGAAAACCCTCTTCATGGACGGGTCCTTCCTACGGTCCTGGATGGGAGATATTTGTCAAAAGCTAAGTTTTGATAAAATGAAAAAGTTACGATCCCCCTAATCAGCAATCTATAAAATTACACAGTTTTAACTCAAATTATCATTTAAAAAAAGAATTTTTTTTTTTGAAGAAATGTAAAAAGCTTCAAACTGGCAGGAGAAATGGCATCCCTGCCGTTGGTCTCCCGGTAGGACTTTTCCGGCTGCATTTTCAACGGGCGAAGCAAAATTGAACCAGAAGTGTGTTATCATGGTCTATTATCGTGTTCCGGTGATGTAAGAGGCCTGTTTCTGTTGAGAAAATCCGCACTATCCACACCACACACACACAGTTCCCGAGAACAAAACCAATAGCTCCGCACCGGATCTACTACTCCTGATGATGGAGGAGGATTTGCTTCCATGAGATTCCCTTCGATTCTGGTTGGGGATTAAACCGTGTTCGGATTCGAGGGGTGACTTGTGAAGTGGCCCTAATTAATATAGGCCGCCCGGGATGGGGAAAGTTTCGGGAAATTAATGAATTTGATAATGAAACATAATGGGGATGTGGTCGCTCGGAAGTGGATGTAAAATGGTGTGGAGAACATGCTTGGCATGGCAAACGAGGCTTCGATAGAGGAGAGCTGGAGGCTCGGCGTGTAAATTAAATTCAACGTTTGTCTTTATTGGAAGGACAAGACTTCATTTTGAGGCAAAAAATCGCAAATTTTCAAATTTGTTTTCGAGACCCGATTTGAGCTTACATTATTTAGCTTTTAGACAATCCATGCAAATTTTTTATTTCAAACAACTATTGAGTTTGGCATTTACCTTGAAAGTTTCGTGAATGATAATAAAAAATTTGAAGTTCGTAAGGTATGCTCATTGTTCTTCCTATTTATTGAAAAGTAGTCTCGACACGATTCCAAACATTGCATAATAAATCAAAACACTGCCCCCTATTTCCCGTCTCGTCCACTAAGGTAGGTAACTAAAAGCATCTTTAGGGGTTGTAAAATTGAATTTGGAACAATGCTCATTCTATCAGACGTGAGTTTTCCTCGGGCACCATTTACTACACAGAAATATTGACAACTCTCTCCGCTGGAGAGTCACCGGGTACACATACCGGTACAAATTTTGTACAAAATCTTTCGGAAGTGCGCCAACAATAGCCCGGGGGAAGAACGCCGGCTCCACCAAAGTGAAATATTAAATTATTATGCAAAATAGTGTTTTTCTTCCCACTTAGGCTAGGTTCCTAGTAAGAGTTTCCATCTCTAGCGCAGCCACTCAGCTCCTTGGCCATCTTCCTCCAGGTTGGTTGTTGGATGCAAACTTCCGGGTAGTCGGCCAGGTGTGAGGAGTTGCAGGATTTTTCCCATCATTCGCTATTGGTTCCCGGGAAGTTTAAAAAGAAGGCAAGCACGTTACTGGGAACCCGAAGCTAGCCGCAAAATCCCCGGGAGGAAAGAACTTTCGTTATAAACTGGTTATTATTTATAGTTTCGTAGGAGATTTATTGTCCCGGATCGTGGCTTTGGCGGTGTTTCTGCTTTCTGCTTCAATGGCGCGTCGAAACGTTGCAACATCATAACTAGTCGGTTTTTTTTTTATATTTTCGTAGGAAAGATAAGACGGGATTTGTTGTCTATTTCAAGCCACAGTATGAAAGTATATTATGTGAAGTTTATTATCCTAAACTTTTGAAAGATGATGATTGTAATCATCTGCCAAAGCAAAAAAAAGGGCATTTAAAAAATGTTAACACAAAATCCATGCAAATATGTGCAAAACCAACAGTAGTTAAAAATAAAATAAGAAGAACCTACAATTATTAAGTTTTACTTGAACACATCAGGTGCATCCGAATTGTATTTTCTAATTAAAACTGTTCTACATCTACAGAAGAGGTTGCAAAGTTTCAATGCCACTCGACGCTAACTCTATGCCAAATATACTTGAAACATGCGTTGTACAAATGATGATATGATTGGAAAAGCACTAGGGGGAGGTATTCCTAAATGCTTATTTCGAGTAATATGCACAAACAGCTGATTAACGAAATGTCTGATAAATCAACTAATAAATTATCAGTTCAAATTAAAGGAAATACGCTTTGATCGCATGGCAGGAAAAAAATTTTTATGTAAAACCAAGTTTCAAAATTTTTAAAATATTAACAAGGTTTTGCATAAAAATCTCATCTTATGATTCTGTCTCGCTACATTGGTGTCTTTTTCGAGAAGTTCATGATATTTACTGCATATGTTCTCTCTTTTCTGGATTCTCATGTTTCTCTAAAATTTCGAAAATTTTGCATCATTTTGATGTAATGTATTAAACTTTAAAAAACATGTGTGCAGAATCTCTAAACAATACCGTTGGTGTTTTTTTTTTTAATTCATTGGAAATTCAGTAAATTAACAAATTTAAACTTCTTATAAAGTAAAAAATGATAAGATTTAAAAATTACAGACAAGACGGGTTTTAAATGCTCATATCAGGTAGGTTAAATCCCTCTTTTAAGAAAAAAGATTTCTTTTATTTGTATCGTAAGATTGCAAAATACTTAAAATGATTAGAAAAATTAAAATGGATCAAATCTGTCAATATTTGACGAAATTCCATGCATTCAAATTGAATGTATCGGTCGGGATGTAAAAAATGTCCATTTTATACTTTTTAAGAAAGGCTCGACATTATTTCAAATTAAAATCAAATAATATGGAAAATTCTCCAATAATTACCATTACAGTTTGAAACCTTTTTGGTTATGTAAGTAGACATTTATTGATTTTCTTAACAACAAATCAAGAACGCAACACTGATGGTTTAAGAAGAGCATAATTCTCAATATTAATTTTTAACTAGTATTCTAGTAAAAGAACATGCAAGAAATTCAAACTTTTTAATGCGGAAATCTTATGGGAGGTATTATGTTTGGACAGTATAATTCTGCATAGTGGTTTTTCAGTATAAAATATTGAATTGTGATTGTGATGTACGCCACACATGCTCTACAGTCTGACCCCCATTGACCATTCCAAATTCAATTTCATAATAGAAACGTTGTCATTTGTGATTTTTTTTTTTTTGCTTTCTCGCTAACTTCCAGCTAATCAGTTCAGAGCGACGTTTACTCAGTTGTCGCCAAAAGCGCACCTACTCAGATTTGACTAAACGGCCTTTAGTCACAACTGACTAAACGCCATTTTCACGACAACTGAGTCGTGGCTACTCAGAATGCCCGAATGATTTCAAAGCGGATTTTCATCGATTTTTCGTGGTAGAATCATTTAAACAAGTAAGATTATCAAAAGAAATGATGGGTTTGTAGATAATAATGATTTACAAGCCCAAATATAGCTTATAAACTTTTATTTAAAAAAAGCAGCAGGTTCAAATTTCCATTCCTAGACTCTTTCGCCCATCTATTTTAAACACTCCCAGGGATAATTTCTAATGCACCGGAGTGGGACATCCGGAGAATTGTTTGTTTAGTTTTTACCAAAAAAATCTTGTAATAGGATTAAACATAAGTGATTATTCTTGAAAAGCAAATAAAACTGTTAAATTACCATTTATTTTTCAAATTTGTTTGTGGGGGAACACAAACAAAGTCGAGTAGCTAGCAAACTGATGAACTTTTACTCAGTTGTCGCCTCCATGCAATCAAACTCGTCGAGTGCCAATTTTCGTGTCGTCTGAGTAGTCGTTACTCTGGAAAACTGAGTCGTTTTAGATCAAGCGACGGCTTCGTCAAACATAAGGCGACGTCTGAGTTAAATGGAGTCGGACTCTGAGTATTTCAAAATGAGCGAGTTGGTGCTGGATTGAACTGTACTCACAGTACTTCATTAAAGATTTCTAATGATTTCGAAAGGTTAACTTTTCGAAAAGTTAGACCCAATAATCTATGGAACTGCTTTTGTACCAGGTAACCAGAATAGGAGACAACACGGAAAAAGTATAGTATTTCCAACAATAATACACTTATATTCAATCATTTATCTGAAAATACTGATTATAATTAAAAATTTCAACAATACATATAATAGACAATCTGATTGATATCGTACATTGAACAATATATACTATAGATTCAACTATGGTTGTATGATTAATTTCGTAAATTCAACTATGAATATAATAGATTCAACTGTAATGTACGATTGATGTCATGCATTCAACAATAATTATAGTAGATTCAACTATAATTATAAATATGATAGATTCAACTTTAATAATATGATTGATTTAATTATAAATATGATAGATTGCACTTTAATAATATGATTGATTTAATGCGGTCAACGATAAATATTGTAAATTTAAATTCTGTTTTTATTGTAAGTTATCATATCCTGAGATTTTTTTAGAATAATTTTATAGTTAACCCGTTCGAGACCGATTGCACACCGTGTGTGCAATGGAACTTTTGTGCCTTTGTCAGAACAATCTTTCATTGTGTGTTTACTATTGCTCGGAAAAATAATATTCTTATACCAATGGAATCCACAAATGTTAGGCAAAATGTATTGGGAAATGGTTTTGAAGAAAATCAAACGACATAAAAGTTATCTAAGAGTAATGTACTATGAGTACGAACGTCGTGAAAAGGCCTCCGTCTCGAATGGGTTAAATTTCATTTTCTTTTAATTCATTATTTTAGCATTTTGCATCTAGTTTGTTTCAACCGCCCCGATGCTAGAAAGGCCGACCGGAAATCCCAATATCCACGTCCTGGTTCCTCCGCTGCTGTTCTTTTTGTATCTTTATGTATTGGCCCAGTAAATTGTGCGTCTAAACTAATCGATTCCGGAAGACTTCCTTAGAAGTCCGTGCTTTTGCACTTGGGGAAGATTGACCTTGTGGGGGGAAAATTCACTCAATATCATGACACCAATCTATCATACGCTGACTTACCAATGCTAGTTTCCTGTAGGAACCTGCTAAGATCACGTAAAGGAACGTCGAGACCCATGTCGATTTCGCGGCACCCAGAGTAGGTGTACCTTTCCCAATTCCAGGAACTGTCGGCCTACAACACGATCGCTGCCAGGAACTGGTAGAGGAAAATCGCCAGAAAGCGCTTGCGTTTGCGAGCCCTAAAAACAGAGCTACGATCGCTGTAGGGAACACGTACTGCTCTCACACTAACGATGTTTTTTTTTTTAATTTTTGCTGATGAACACTAGTATTCAAATATCACACAATCAATCTTAAAAAAGAAGTTTAATTTTCTATATTTATAGTTCAATACCTAGAATCAATCATACATTTGCAGTTGAAACTATTATATTTACAGTTGAATAAATTAGACCACTACAATTGAATCTATTGTATTTATAGTTAAATGTGAGACGTCAACCAGGAATTTATAGTTGAATCTATTATATTTATAGTTGAATGCATAAAACCAATCATACAAATGTAGTTGAATCCATCATATTAACAATTGAATCAATTATACCAATACAGTTTAATCCATTATATTCATGGTTGATTGCGTAAAGTCAATCATCAGTTTATAGTTGAGTCTATTATATTCATAGTTGGATGCGAAAAACGCTTTGATGATTTTTATAATCAGCTGAAATAATAAGAGCAACTGTAATCTATTTTCTCCGTGAATCAACGACCATAAGAAAGTCCTCCTCAGAAGGTATTTTTTCACTTACTAGTGGATGATGATTAAAATTTTAAATGTTCTCTCTCAGGTTTTGGAATCATTTCGCCGGGCCTGAATTAATTAAGGGAAAATCAAGGAAAATTTGTCGAATACCGTCAAACGGGGCATCATGCAAAAGCAGGGTTAGATGAAACATTTGTATTCCGCAACACTCATTCAATTTTTATTTCAATATACTGTTATAAAGTTATCATTAAATGATAACAAATTGATGATGACATAGTTTTTAACATCGTGAAAGAGTTTTTTAAAGTTTTTGATTCTCATAAAAAAAATAAAAAATCGAGCAATAAATGTACAATTTTTTACATTTTTCGATGCCGTAAAAAACTTTACCTAGTATGACGGATTGGCTTAATGATATCACCTACAAACTTTATATTGCTTTCATTATACTATACTAACACTGTTGGTGTATAAATATTTTTCGGACAATCATTTTTTTATAATCCATTTAGCTGTCTGGGGCAAAATGCAACAAAATGCAAATCAGAACTAATTCTCTTAAATGGCGTTTCCATATGCTGGGATATGATTGAATTTCATTATGCGTTTGTAAACATTAAAATTTAATCGATCCTAAGATTTATTTTCATGATTTAAGCTAAAAGAATATCCTGTATAATTTTTACCCCATAATGTATGCAGCAGATTAACACTTTTTTCTTAAAAAAAATTTTGATAGATAAAATGTAAAATATAATTCGAACTAAACCAAAAATTACTGCAATTGGTGCTTTATGCGTTATGACATCACAAATGTATCAAAAACTATAAATTTTCAAACGTTTTAATTTGATTTTTCATAAATTACAGAGTTTGTTACAACTTACCCCTTTTTCTTAGTAGGGTGAGAATCGCATGTTTTTGTAAATTTAAAAATAACTGGTAAAACCAATAATTTTTCTGACTACGTCAGTTTGGTATCCCATCAACCTTAAAACTTTTGATGTACAAGAGGTATGATTATCTGTAAGCATTGAGATTTCAGAAGCCATTAAAGTTGAAAATTGTTGCATGTTGCCCCAGTTGACGGTACTATTGCTATAGCGACCATGAAATTTTCTACATCATCAGCTGAAAAAAGACCAAAAAAGGAAGTCAAATATGAATGGATTAAGTACAGTATAAAGGTTTTCGATTTTATCACACTGAAAGAAAATACTTTAATAATATTTTGTTTTGTCTAAAATGATGAGTAATTGTTTTCAATGAGCTGTGGACATTATTCATCAGATATGATCATTCAATTCATTTAGAATCAATCTCACAAGAATATAAAGAATTAACTAAACTTAATAATGTTCTGCTGCATAGAAATTTCACGACTTTTCCTCATAGCTAAAACTAAAACTGAAAAAAAAACATTTCTTCTAACTTCGATTAAATAAAAAAGGATGAAAAAATAAATAATCAAGCACCATAAAAATACTTTTTGATTCGCCTTTTAAAACTAATCCAACATGTGGATATCAAATAAAATCTTTTGGAGCCAGAGGGATTATCTAATAGGGATAATAGGGAAAAATATTTTAACATTTCCGCATGAGTGTGTTTCGAAAGTAGGGTCAAGTAGTATATCGGCCGAAATGCACGCCAAAAGTGGCCTTTGGACAGCCCGTAAGTCGAATATTGAACTTTCAGGCTTTGTAAGGCATTCTCTAAATTTGACTTTAAGGCTGACTTAGGGCCATTTTCAACGGCTTTATGATTACATGGGTAATCACTTCTTGCGCTCCCGGTCAAACGATTCTCTTTTTATAACGGAACCTTCTAAATGAATCTCGACGCATAAATCGTTTCATCACAGATTTCATTTAAAAACGATTTTTTTTGTGATTCTGAAGACCACACTTTTTGACCTACATTTTACAAAACCCTTTTAAAATTATAAACGGCGAGGGCAAGTTGCTGACTGAAAGTATTACTGGTACTGTGTTTGGAATATTTAGTCTCAATTTTGATCTTATGTTTTTGTAGATACTTACGTTTTCCGGACTCGATGTTTCGCGGCCACTTGCATTGGAACAAAACCAAAACCGATTGTTTTGGTTTCGTTCTCTTTAGTCAATTCGCATATTGAGAACAATAGCGGTTGACAGTTAATAATGGTCAATGATGATGACAACAATATAAATGTTGTCATCATGCACGCTAAACTCAGCCAACACAGCTAGTGGATATGAGTTACCCTGCAGTGTTGGCAGTTTATTATGGGTGTTTAGCCCAGAATGTGATAGTATTTAAGGAATGATTCTGAGTTGAGAATCACCTAGGTTAAGCGACAAGATTGTTATCGCTATAGGTCTAAGTTAGCTTATAAGGACTTGACGAGCAGAAATGAATAAATGGTATCTCATTTCCAAACCAATTCCCTGTTGCTAAATCATTGAATTCAACAGTTTTAAATGTAGCCCATGTCACATTCAAACTAACAATTTGATAAAAGTTTCAAATCTGATGTGATGAAAATCTCAGTTGTTATCCACATAACTTTTTTCAAACTTTAACACTTCATATTTCTATGGTACATGGTGTATTTTATTTTATTTTTCATGTTTTTTTCGTTGAAATTTAGGATTGTTACTCTAAAATATAAGTATTACTTCCCAAATAAGAAAAAAAGAAAAGAAAAATTCATTTTTTTCTCGATAAGTTTGTTTCCAAAACAGAGAAATTCAGTTGGTGATAAAGCATAATTCATCATAAATCTGGACGCACTTTGACAGTACTTTTACAGTACGTTTTGACAGTACTTTGTTTTGGAATGTTTTGTACCACATCGGAATATTTTTTTAATTTTTTTCCCTTTAAAGTACAATAACAAACCTACATTTTGAGTAGGGTAGAGTGGGGTAACGTAGGCCATGGGGAAACGTGGGCCACTCTAAATATATCAGCTGTGTGTTGAAATAAAAACCCCAATCCAACTGTCATCGTCGTCACTTTGCGTAAGCATGTTTTTCTAAATGTTGTTAACTTATGTACGTATCATATGCTTCTTTCATTTAACTATCCTGTGAAAATGTACTTACATAATTGAACAAGCGCCCGCGAAATTGCATCCGTGGGAGACCTAAAGTACACGACAAAAATATGCTCATACGCTTATGATCTTAGTTTTGTCATGTTCTTTCACATGGAAAAGGAATTTTTGATGAAACATCAAAAAGTCACACAAACGCAACCAATTTGCGAATCATTGCTCGTGGGGAATCGTGGGCTACATTTTGTGTGGAAACTTGGGCCACCTTCATTTTGGTGCATTTATACACATTCAGAACTTAAAATACGTTATTTCTATATGGTAAGTTTTCTTATGCCAATTTAAGAGTGATGTAAAAAGTTATGTCCATCTTTTCTAATGCCTTCTAACCTTTCCATTTTTTTTAATTTTTTTTATGATAAAGAAGTTATGAAGCAAAAAAAGGCACATTTTTTTTAATTTTTTATAATAAAGAAGTTATGAAGCAAAAAAAAAACACTCTCCCCTTTATTTTTTTATTTCGTTTACATAACTCCTAGATAGACCCGTTTTAATGCGTCCGAATTTGAGATTAACTTTAGTGTAAATATATATTGCATTTCGCATTCAACAGCTTTAATGACAGGTTAAATTATCGGTTTATTGATTAACTCCTTCGCAATGTTTGCACTTGATGTATTGACAACTATTTTTGAGGTTACCAGAGAAAACCTTCTAGGCAGACACTATGGTTATAGAAAGACAATGTACTGAACTCATTTCTACTTATTTTTAGGCTGAATATTTGTCGCACCATCTTAAATTGCAATAAACAAAACTTAATCATAGCGGCCTCCCAATAAAAATTGCCCTGGGCCCATGGCTTAATCTAGCTCTGATATAAACTAAAGGGTGATACGGTCAAAATTTGGCCAATATCAACTTGAATCTTCAGTTGTCAAAATGCCGTAAAAGAAAGAAGAGCAGCGTATCAAAATTTTGCTCGCGCATCGCGAAAATCCGAGCTGCTCGCACGCAAAGCTGGCAAAATCGCTAAAAGTTACCAAATCAACCGTTACACATGTAATTAATGTGTTTGGGAAACGTTTGTCGACAGCCAGGAAGTCTGGATCGGAGGGAAATCGAAAACTGGAAGGCGCTGAGACGACAAAGAGAGTTGCCGGTAGTTTCAAGCGAAACCCTAACCATTCTCTCCGAGATGCCGCAAATAAGCTGGGTGAATCGTCTACAACCGTGCATCGAGCCAAAAAACGAGCCGGACTATCGACTTACAAGAAGGTAGTGACTCCAAATCGCGATGATAAACAAAATACAACGGCCAAAGCGCGATCCCGGAGGCTGTACACGACGATGCTGACGAAGTTTGACTGCGTGGTAATGGACGACGAAACCTACGTCAAAGCCGTCTCAAGCAGCTTCCGGGCAGGAATTTTATACGGTAAAAGGAAGGGGAAAGGTAGCAGATATTTTCAAGCACCTGAAACTGTCAAAGTTCGCGAAGAAATATCTGGTTTGGCAAGCCATCTGTACCTGTGGCTTGAAAAGCAGCATTTTTATAGCTTCCGGGACTGTCAACCAAAAAGTTTACGTGAAAGAGTGTTTGAATAAACGTCTGCTGCCTTTCCTGAAGAAACACGGTTGTTCCGCACTGTTTTGGCCGGATTTGGCATCTTGCCATTACGGTAAAAAGGCCATGGAGTGGTGCAACGTGCAGGAGGTTCTCAAGGACAAGAACCCTCCCAACATGCCAGAGCTCCGCCCAATTGAGAAATACTGGGCTATTGTCAAGCGGAACCTAAAGAAGACCAAAAAACTGCTAAGGACGGGTAGCAGTTCAAGGCAAACTGGCTTTCTGCGGCGAAGAAGGTGGACAAGGTGGCTGTACAAAATCTGATGGCAGGGGTTAAGCGTAACTGAATATTTTTCCTGAATTTTATACTAATTAAACTTGAAAAAGAAATTTAATTTGATTTTTTAAATAAACGATTTCACCGATTTACACGCGTTTTCCCTTGACCAAATTTTCACCGTATCACCTTTTAGTTTTTAAAATGCATTTGTGGAGGATTTTAAAATATTATTTGTTTTTTTTTTTTTCTTAAAATTCAATAATTTTTCTAAAATTCTCCCGTAGACCTCATTTGTGTTTGGTAGTTTATTATTTATCTATCACTATTCTCTACAGCGGCCTCCCGAGAAAAACTACCCTGCCCCCTGCTTAATCCAGTCCGGATTACGCCTTACGCTAGTTCAAGCTCAGCAAACAAATTCCCGTACAGACGAAAACACCCAATTACAGCCATCATGTTGTTTCGTGACGAAAGTCAGTGATATTATCAAATTAGAAATTATTTACCCGTTCCAGCATCAACGCCCGCCTTGTCGGCTGACTGTTAGGTGCTTGTCGTTGTTCTTTCCATCTCTATTAGCCCATCAACTTCACCCTTTAGAGAAACCTCCACCGCACTTGTTTGGTGACACTTGATTCCCGCAATTAGCCGTTTTGTGTTGCTTTGCTAGCTAGACCAGCAGCTCTTAAACTACCACAGTTGGTTCCTCACCTTTTGGAAAGTCAAACGAGTGGCGAAAATTGGTGACATTCTGCTTCGTTATACCGAGAGACAGAGTTAGAGAGAAAGAACTGGCACTCCCCTGTCGGGTTGTAGCTAACGATTATTATCCGGTTGAGGAAGAGTTGGCGCCCTATCTGGGAGTAGATGGAAGTGAAAGAAACAAGCGTCTCGTTGGCAGAAATGCCGGAAGTCCCCTTATGAAGGAGATGGAGCTCTCGGGGCTGTCAGCACCTTGCTTTTAATGGCGAACTCTCTTGTACCTAGATGGCAAGGTTCTTCTTGCCCCGACAGAGGTGTGTCATATGTTTGGTAGAGTTTGGATTTCTGGGAAATTACTGTTTTTAACCGAGTTATTTTCATCAAATTGTCTTGGGTTTATCAGATCGAAATACCGTCATTTAATAAAATCCCTGTTTTAAAAACAATGAAACCTACGCATCTGTTCCGATTTTGCTTCCGGGCAACACTACACTCCGACAAATGCGAACTTTAATTTGTCCTCCCAAGGTGCAGAAGCAAATGTGAAAATCAACCTCCCTCAGGTTCAGTTCTTAAGAAGGTAAGTAGGTATCTTTCGGTTGGTCACTACAACAGGTCCCAAAACCCATGCTGGCAACCGGAAGCAGAAGACACAAATTATACCGGAGCCTTTTATAGTGCCATACCGGCACTAAATTGTCCCTCCGGATGGTTTACCGTATAGTCAGCAAGCAAGCTAAGGACCCGGAATGGGTTGACTTTTATTTGATACCTGTGTGAGCTCATTTTGGGGAGTTGTCGTAATTACTGTCTACGACACTGTTGTTAGCAAAATGTGCTTCAATTAGGTCGGTACACGGATACAGTTGCATCAGTTGGCAGCAATGTATAAAACGGATGCACATAAGATTAATTTGATCTTAATTACTGTGCTGAAATCCTAGTGATACTTTGTGCAGTCGAATAGTTTAAGGCACAGTGGCTAATTCAGTGTTGTTTTTCAAAGTTAGAAAATTACATACACTCAATGCGTTATAAGGGTTTAAGCGTGATACGGTCAAAATTTGGCCAAGGAAAACGCGTGTAAATCAGTGAGATCGTTTATTTAAAAAATCATATTAAATTTGTTTTTCAAGTTTATTAGTTTAAAATTCAGGAAAAATATTCAGTAAGGCTTCCGCTTTTCCAAATCCGAATTGTCGGGCTTTACGCTTAACCCCTGCCATCAGATTTTGTACAGCCACCTTGTCCACCTTGTTCGCCGCAGAAAGCCAGTTTGCCTTGAACTGCTGCTTGTCCTTAGCAGTTTTTTTTGGTCTTCATTAGGTCCGCTTGACAATAGCCCAGTATTTCTCAATTGGGCGGAGCTCTGGCGTGTTGGGAGGGTTCTTGTCCTTGGGAACCACCTGCATGTTGTTGGCGGCGTACCACTCCATGGCCTTTTTACCGTAATGACAAGATGCCAAATCCGGCCAAAACAGTACGGAACAACCGTGTTTCTTCAGGAAAGGCAGCAAACGTTTATTCAAACACTCTTTCACGTAAATTTCTTGGATGACAGTCCCGGAAGTTATGAAAATGCTGCTTCTCAAGCCACAGGTACAGGTGGCTTGCCAAACCAGATATTTCTTCGCGAACTTTAACAGTTTCATGTGCTTGAAAATATCAGCTATCTTTCTCCTTCCTTTGCCGTATAAAACTCCTGTCCCGGAAGCTGCTTGTAGTCGTTTTTGACGTAGGTTTCGTCGTCCATTACCACGCAGTCAAACTTCGTCAGCATCGTCGTGTACAGCCTCCGGGATCGCGCTTTGGCCGTCGTATTTACCTGAAGTCGATAGTTCGGTTCGTTTTTTGACTCGATGCACGGTTGTAGACGATACACCCAGCTTATTTGCGGCATCTCGGAGAGAGAAGTTAGGGTTTCGCTTGAAACTACCGGCAACTCTCTTTGTCGTCTCAGCGGCTTCCGGTTTTCGATTTCACCCCAAATCTAGACTTCTTGGCTGTCGACAAACGTTCCCCAAATACTTTTATTACATTTGTAACGGTTGATTTGGCAACTTTTAGCGATTTTACCAGCTTTGCGTGCGAGTAGCTCGGATTTTCGCGGTGCGCGAGCAAAATTTTGATACGCTGTTCTTCTTCCTTGGACGGCATTTTGACAACTGAAGAGTGAATTCCAAAATCAAAATAGGAATAACATTCTACACACACACCTTCAAAATTAGGGGTGTTCAGGTTTTTTAAATGCAAAATTGAAAGAAATACGTCCAGTTGATATTGACCAAATTTTGACCGTATCACTCTTTATTAGCTTACTACATTGACTATGGATGGAAAAATAATTAATTTGATAAGTGTCTCGTAAATGCCTATACCTGTTGATTAATCTCGGCAAAAGAAACTCAAACAAGAATAACATTTGGCAAAAAAAATAGTTCTCTTAGTCAGACAGAACTAACAAAGGCGCTTATAAATTTCTAATTAACGCGGTATTTTGTAAACTTATTTTAATCAATTTAAATGTGGTGTTTTCAAACTTTATTCTCAGACTTTCCGCAAAACAGTAAGTTTGGTAACATAATTTTAAGTTTTGGTTCTAGTTTAACTTAAGATTTACAGAAATGAAATTATTTGAAATGCATTAATTTTCTTTTCATGGTCCATATGCCAAAATACTATTTGGTTTAATGGGCGAATGACGCTTTTTACGGTAATACCGATTGGCTTGAAACTTGGCAGGTGGAGGCCGGAAGAGGTTCCTATTATGGTTTGAGACCCCTCCCTCTCACTGGAAGAGGGGGGGGGGAGATCTCCCAAACAAATGTTACATGTATGAATAACTTGAGAGCTGATCATGGAGCCAAAATTAGCATGGAAGTGTCTTTGGGTACGATGAATGTTTCAATTTTGGTTAGGTTCTTCCTGTGGGAAAATACGAAAGGAGAAAGGGCATCCATTAAATTTTCTGGCAAATTTCGAAAATTCAACGGGCAAATGGAAGCAAATTTCGTATGGAATAGTATTTTGGTATGAGGAAGGTTTCCATGGTGATCGGTATCCCTCCCTCCTTCCAGTTGAGAAATAAAAGCTCGAATATATTTTTTTTGCGTATTTTGAGTACGTCAACTGTTTATATGACTATTTGGCTCCACCTTTCCTTTTAGCGAGGAATAAGGAAGGGGGAAGGGGTCTGTTTTTTAACGTGTGACTCACACGGGATGGATCAGCTAGTGAACTGTGGGTTTCCGGACTGGCAAGCGAAGTGCGAACAGCGCACAAATAATACGTGTCAGAAGAGAGCCTTCTCTTCAGTAGACACGGTACACTGGATCGATAGTATTGGTCTGGACGCGGGAAGACTAAACTCTTGGTTTGGTTCTGACAAGAACCGGGTTTGCGTCACCAATCACTATCGGAGATCCAAGCAGTGGAACAGAGCAGAGAATCAAACTCCAAGACGAGAAAGGCAGGAACACCAATAAAAATATCCAGCTTTGTCTCTTGCAACGTTTATTTCTCTTCACTACTCTATACACAACTTAATTACACTGCTTACTAAACGGAACTAACTCAAGGCGCATTGAGAATGCGCCCTTAAATAGGCTGTCACACAAGCACAGGACCACGTGCTTGCGCCAGATGGAAACGCCTAGAACCTGCTAGGCGCGTCGCGCATAATCTTTCAGCGAGAGCAGCCTTCTCGTTCTCTCGGCGCCGTACTCTCGCGTCTGTGTTGCACTCTTCTCCTCTTGTGAGTGCTCCGGGCGTCGTTGCTGGTCATCGGCGTCGCGTGTTGGGAGTCGCTCGCTGCTGCTGGGAGCTTTCGTAGCGAACAGGGTCTCTCATGAAAATTTTTGAATAACTCGAAAACTAATCAAGCAAAGAAACCAAATTTGGTATGGGAGAGTTTTTGAATAAGAGAAATGACTATTTGAGGCCTTTCTTCCTTGTATTGGGAGGAAAGGAATTAAGGAGGGGTAACTTCATACGATTGGGTAGCTCCAACATTTATATTTGTAAACGTAAAATGCTCTAAAGATAATATAGCACCCCTCTCTTCTTCAAATAAGGAGATAAAAAATGCAAAGCGTGCTCTCATATCTGCTTTTTGCAAAACTCGAAAACTAATCAAGAAAATGGAACTGAGTTTGGCATATGAGAATATTTGGGTATAAAAAATATTTTTATGATTATTTTTTAAACAACCCCCCTCTCCTCCTCCTCCTAATTCATTCCTGTGAGGAAATAGGAAAGGAAGAAGGTTTAAATCAACAATAGGCAGTTTTTTGCAGTTTTTTTGTATTTTATTTATCAGAAATATAGCTTGTTTTTAGAATGAATAAACTAGTTTTTTAAAAATATTTATCGTTTTTGTAAAGCCGGGATTCCATACAAAATCAGCTTTCATCTGTCTGTGTGATCCCTATAGACTATGGTTTATACGGCATTGGAGGCCGGGAACGGTTCCTTTAATAGTTTTTCCCCCTTCCAAGGACGAGGAGGGGTCTCATAAAGATGAGAAATGTGTTTGCACAACTCGAAAACAAATCAAGCAAATGGAACCAAGTCTGGCATGTGAGGGTATTTGGAAGGGAAAAATTATTCAAGGATGGATTAAAACTCCTTTCTCCTTCCAGTGTGGAAATAGAAAGTAGGGGTGGATTTTCCTTAAAAATTTTTTGTACAATACGAGCACTCATCAAGCAAATGGAACCACATTTGACACGGGTGATTATTTGTAAACGATAAATGTTTTTATGATTATTTGAGACCTCTCTCTTCCTCCTTTGAAGATATAGAAAGAGGAGAGGGGGACCCCTATTAGGATATATTGACAGTTTTACACGAACACCACCTTAGCAGGAGGCCTCAGCCATAACCTCAAACCATGGGAGAACAGAATCGGTTTTTGAGAAGGGCGCACGATAAACGCGTTTTTCCGGTACTCATATCGACAAATTAGCCCTGTGGAAAAACGATACACGGTGTTCGTGTTTTGATTTTATTGGGCGTTCAGGGTTGCCAAGTGCATTGATATTTGGAAAATGATTATATTTTTTAATTGCATTGTTATTGCATTGTTATTGAAAAACCTTTTCATAAGTAATGAGAATTTGCAATATTCCCGTAGATTTCTAGAAAAAAATTAAATGCAATTAAATGCGTAGAAATTGATTGCAACATTTGTCTGAACGGAATAACAACTGCCTGTATCGCACACTTAAACGATGTAGCGAATTATGTGGATTTGTTTATAATAATCAGAGCATGCAGGAGATTATTTTCAAAGTCAACATAGACGGGCTTTCATTAAATTACTTTTTTTTTTGCAACAGTTAACGATTTGGCATTCGTTTAGAAGATAGAAACAAATTTTGAATCCATCAAGCAGTATATGAAAACATATTTCAGATGTTTTAAATTCACCTTGAAAAATTCATTAGAAAAATATGGCTTATCTTCATCGATTTTGGGACGCATCATAATGAATTCAAACGTTTAGCTGTTGACATTTAAAAAATTTAAACAAATACAATATCAAATATTGTAATTAGTTGAAATCAAACAAATACTGATTTTAGTAACGCACCTAGCATCACTGGTGAGGCCGCCAGCAAATCAAAGTTTGAGGTTACGGCTGAGGCCAATTTTTCGTCGATACTATCGTTCGTATATACCCTTATACATTTTTTTTGCTTATTTCAAGAGCTAATCAAGCGAAAGATAAAGTAAAGAGAAATAAATTTTCTTAAAATTATCAAGCTTATTGGCATTCCCCTGATTTGGCATATCCTTTCCACAATCCAGAAGATTGAGGCTGCATTCAGTTCAAATTTAAGCAGCCTAAGGAGCAAATTTGTGCTCCTGACAGCTGGTATAATTTTTCAAAATTCATGACATCAAGTGAACGTGTCTTCAGAGATTTATGCATCTGTGAAATTCAAAAATCTCAATTAATATAACATTTATTCTTCAGTATTGTGCGTCCAATTGAATGAAGAATGGAATTCATCAATGCTTGCTAAAGCTTAGATTACTAGAAAAAAAAATCTGTGACTTGACCAATACAAATCTATAAAAATGTTATTTTGTAGCCTCCATTAAAAACTCTTAGCAAATAATAAAGAAATAGTACTTTTTAGCTGGCAAAATCAGCTTAAGGATACTTTTAAAGTTTCGAAACAAAAATAAACATAAATAAATCAATGATGATTAACCCTCAACAAAATGAAAAAAAGTTAGTTGCTAAAACCTAGTTCAAAATTTGTGTGCTTTTGGTAAATATTCGCCGCAGGCTTGATATTTTAATTGTGTTCAAAGACTTAAAGATTTTTTTTTATAAAAACATACAAGTTAATTATCAAAAACTTCTGCTTCGAGTTTGGAAGGCTGTCAAATTTTAATTTGTAATTGTCAATTCTCAGTTCTGGAATTTTGTTTTAAATAACCCATTGTTTATTGAGCAAGCTTCCCATATTTTTACCAAGGCACATCAGCGGCGTTCAAATCTTATCTCACATTTTCAAAAAGTGCATGCAAATTTATTCCGCCAAAAACGAGTTGAGAAATTGGAATTCCGTTAAAATTGTGAATAATCCAGGAAAAAAGCCATGCTTTTTCCTCGATATCGGGGCAACCGGACCGGACCGGGTATTTTTTATCTATATTCAGATACATAAAAATTATCGTTTTCAATTCAAATAAATAGTATAGGATTGAGGTGGTTTTCCAACATTTAACCAACATCATATAAAATTTGATGAGGGAAACGTTTTTGGAAAACAAAACAGGGGCTATCTAAGAACTATATTTTTTTTGTAAATGATTAACTTTGATTTTCCTGTAGGCTACAGCTCATTTTTTGTGTTCAATTGATTCAAAAATAAACACACGTTTTGGAATTATATAAACTGATTCGAGTTTTTGTTGTTTAAAAAAAAATCAGTGAGTTTTTGCGTTTACAGTTCATGAAAAATTCAATATTGATCTCAATGCTGATGCTTCAGAAACAGTTAAAAGCAAAAAAAAGATAAATAAGGTTTCAAAAACTGCTATTTTGCCATTTGGTGCTTTCCACTTGTTCCTACAACGGATGCAATTTGAAAGTTTCCTTGTGGACCTGTGAAAATCCGTGTACCTGGTCACAAGACCCAATTATCGATTTAGCATTATTTAATAAATATTTTATTCAAAAATATATTTATATTATTTTTGCGCAGTGAGCTAAAGACCTTTGGTCTAAAACTATTTCAAATGTATACTATTAAATACATTAAAAATTAAAATTTACTATTAAAATCGCAAAAAGGTGTAAAAGACACAGTTGGTTTAAGGTCACAACATTTTAACTTGTACTTTTCCCATGTTAAATTGTTTATATTTCACAAATAGTTAAAAACGAAGTTTTGCCAACTAACAAGAATGCTTCTAAGATTTCGCTTATAACTTGCCGATTCAAGCTTGTTCAATGAGAGGTTTTTTTTTTTTTTTCTAAGAGCCTACCAGTTGATTATTTTAATCTTTGAGGTGCTTTGAGGTTTCACAATGCAAATATTCAAGCTACCGTTTAAAAATTCTAGAAAATAATTTAAAAGCAAAACACAACTTTCTGATTATTCGCCATCCTGTCTTCAACATTCATAAATAAACTATCGGGTTACCTCACATATATTTCTTTTCTATTATCAAACTCCATTCCATTCCAGTGATATAAACCTACCCAGTGATTGATACATGCTTT